>NC_087387.1:5198600-5573600 GCF_963675165.1 Halichondria panicea
TATACTTTTCGTGTGTACTAACTCACAGTAGCTGAAAGAGTTCTGTCTTGGCTCGAGCGGCCCTTCTTGTCAAAAATGGTGATTTTGCTCCATTTTGCTGCTCTTTGCCCGTTTTTGCTGACGTAAGCAATGATATTCATTGATTTGTGACATCACAAATCATCTTGTCTTTATTTGCTACATCCAAGCTCATGTGATGTCTAACCTGCAACTACACCCAGTTAATCAGTCATAATGTGTCACAGGGGCGTGGCAATTTACACTACTACGCAACAGAAACCAAGAAAATCAGCTAAAATCACCATTTTTGACAAGAAGGGCCGCTCTAGCAAAGAAGAGACTGGTCTAGCTCCTGTAAGTTAGTACAAATGAAAAGTATACTATTGGAGTACATGCTCTCCAAAAATCAGACCTTAACTAGCATGAACTCGAAAAATCAATGCCTAACACATTTGGCACTATAAATTTACAAAACTTTGTATATCTCAGAACTTACTAGTAGCCTGCACTTCCGTAAGAGCTCAAAAGATGCGCAAGGTAATGAAGTACTTGCATAACAAATTTCAGATCTTAACTCAAACATATAAGATAGTTTCATGCCTAACATATTTTTAATGTACACATGTTGTAGCAGCCATCTTGGAGTGATGATGTCATATGATGTAACAGGTGGTGGTCCAATGGAAGCGCCAAGAGTTGAACTTTCAGTACCTGCACTCAAATTGTTCCAATCACATTTAGTTTAGAAGATATTCACAAAAACGTAAAAAATCAAAAGTTCTACTCTCTTTGGTTGTTGCACTGTACTGCTTCTTAGCTACACATCTTTCTTTGCTAGGAGCTGATAATGAAAGTAATTTAAAATTAATTAGATTTTGGTTCCGCGGTGGGCGGTACTACGTATGAAATCATCACCGCGGCTATTCGGTTAAGTGCAGTACGTGGATGAAATTAGCCTCGATCCCAGGCCGATCTGTCTCTAATTGAACGCTAGGTCGCCTCCTTGGCCTGGTATTGATTGTATCTGGGCGTTATCTGGGCGTGACCGGAAACTGGTAAGTATCAGCTATGTACTGTAAAATCTTCAGTTCATCACAGTTGCTAAAAATACAGTGATATAATGATATGACACTAGAAATTAATACTGTGCACAGCAGTACTGCGTCCATAATAAATGCAGATGTTTAGAAGCGAAGATCTCAAACAAGAGCTTCCAGAAAGACTTAATAATTAGAACAAAGATTATGTGTTCACAGTGCATCAAGAGAGTAGAATCCTGACGTCACTGGTCAGGATAGCAACCACAAGTGTTGAAATAGCCATTCCACGTCAGTAGTTTTAGTGCAGGTAGTTCTATAAGATCGGACCCTTGGGAAGGACACGAGTGGCACTGGGGCATCCTCTTTCAATGAGTTCACACCCATCAACTAGGAAGAGTACGACGGGGGTTGGAGGGGAAGGTTCCATTTTGCTCCTGTATACAAATTAGTATGAACTTAAATTCACCATTCCACTATACATTTTGTAACTCACAGTGATGGTCCACACAAAACTAGCCACGATCCCAGGCCGCACTTCCTTGAAGGCCGGTGAAGGAGGCTAACACAACACCAGTGCCAGTGCCGTAATGTCATATCTTGATCCAGATACCAAGGATTGGGCTATAGGCTATAGTGTAAAATTTCCAATGATGAAAGGGTATTATTGATTTATATCGCTCACCTTGACAATACATCCCAGGCCCAGCCACTTGTGGACACCCCTGAGCATAGTATACAAGAGATCGATGGCCAGAGTCTGAGGATAGACTCTACCAAGTGTATCTGGCAATCAATGGTCTAATCAAGCGCTTGTATTAAATTGTGTAGTCAATCAAAAGTAGCCACTGATAGCAGAAACTTGAGAACCTAGGTCTGTTCTTTCACAAGAGTGATGCTCCTTCTTCCTTCGCACAAGACAGCTCCTCACACTCTAGCTAGCTAAGCCTATATCTATGACAAACTAAACTTGCAAAGAATAGACCTATGACACGGAGTTCTTTGTGATTTAACGGTGATTTTACGGAGTAAGTATGCTTACATACACTATTAGTGTTTCTATTCGCTCCACCTTGCTCAGGTATTCGCTCTTTTTTAGCGAATACCTGAGCAACCACAGCAACCACAGCACATGCCCAGATACACGCCCAGATACAATCAATACCAGGCCGAGGAGGCGACCTAGCGTTTAATTAGAGACGGATCGGCCTGGGATCGAGGCTAGGATGAAATCTGCTGCCCCACCATCCCACCTCAAACGGTCCCTTATATAGGCTCCTTCCTTTTAGACTAGTTGTGGGAAGCAAAACTAATCAAAACACCATGTCTGTTATCTATAGACCAATCAGAAGAGTTTGAAGGCGCCCTCGTGCAACATGACTGGAGCAAATGCCGAGGGCATTATGTCATCCAGTGCAATATATATCATGTTGCACTCGTGCTGGGCAATAATAACACCTTGAACCGTTTCTTCTATGATATTAAACTTCCCCTTCTAATTTTTTCAATCTTAGACTAACTCGGCAATTCACTGACCCAAAAGAGGGTGGAACAGCTGGTGGTCTACTGGCCATAAATTTTACCCTGATATAGGACAATTTATGCAGTATGCAAATGTGGCTTAAAAAGATATCACTATAGTTTTATCTATATAGTGATGTCTTTTTTGACAATAATTATTATAAAATCCTTTCTGCTTTATCGGTATTCGTTCCGTTGAGTGTCGAGATATTTTTCCTTGGGTTAAGTGTTTATAATCTTCTAAGCTCGATACCGTATTACTAGAATGTTTTGCGAGCATCAAACATTTGCGAACTTTGCGAGGGTTGATCAATTCGCAACAATAAAATCCGCAAAACCTAAATTATTACTAGTAAATACACACGATCCTTGCCAGAACGAGATCGCAACGGGTCACATTTTTTGCTGAATTGGCTCATTCGCAAAGGTTTTTCATCAGCAAAATATTCTAGTAATACGGTAAAAATAAGTTAAAACTGATCAATAATACATGCACACTAATAATAAAAGAAGATATTATTCGAAGGGTTTAGGATTTTGAAACTATTATATTGCAGGTATAATTATACCATGGCTAAAATGTGGGAGGTGATTTACACGCATAATGGTATTCATGATGGTATTCGTTGCAATAAGTCAGTGGGGCCACGCATGAAAGGAACCATAACTGCATGCATACTACTATATATATATAGAGTATCTAATCGGGTGTGCCAACATTGTTCAGTGACACATTAAGCTGTATCTTAAGAATAGCTAGAAACTAAGCAATATAATACACAAGGAGATACAGTGTATATATTCAATGGATCCGATGGATTTGATGGACTTTCCTCAGGTTTGGTTCTACTATCTTGTATCTTGCTCCGGTGGTTTTTTTATTTGCGACCTTTATGATCCTTGATATCACCATCGTAACAATAATTTCGATTAGAAAGTCATGGAACAAGCCGATACCAGCTGTTTGGAGAGCCATTATTGATATAACCTTGACCGGGGGACTTAAGAGAAAAACAACTAAAGATGGCAGAACACAATACTTTATATTTGATTACCCGGTGACTCCAAAGTATGTTTGAGCAATTGAAATATTCGCAATAGCATTATGGCTATCTCTACTAGCCACTTTCTGGCTGAATTTTATAATTAAAGTTACAAGCAATTGCAATGTAAGAATAGATTGTTTCCTTGATGGTCATAAAATTCCAAAATTCCAAAAAGACTGTGATTCGGTTGTTGACAATAGCTCATTAATGCAATTACACTGTTACGAATTTCAATCTGACCTCGTCAACGGAGCTGGGACGGCTGGAGGTCTACTAGCAATAACCGTAACAATACTTTATGGACAACTCAGTGCATAAGCATGGCTTGAGAAAAAGAGATCAAAATCTAGAAGAAAACGCAAGAAGAGGTGTTTGAAGCTTCTGTCGTATCTATTAGGAGTTGTTCCCTTGGTTTTCATAGCATTGCTTAATTACTACGTTAGGTGTGATAAAAATTGTATTACTTAACAGTGGAAGTGTATTTACTGCCTTACCCAACTACCTAAATGTAATCTTCTATTTGTCCCCACTTCAAGTTATCTCAATCTACCCACTTGCAAGAGAACTCGGCTATCCACTGACCCAGAAGAGGGCAGTCCAGGACCCAATTCCAACACTCTTATGGAGGGTGGCTATGTGTCCATTAATGACAATTACACGGAAGAACAGCCAATGAGAACGAGGGCACACACTACTATCTGAACAAAAGCGAGCTAGCGTCACGACTGTATATATACATAGCACGCAGATGTCTACTATATATTTCACTATGGTAATTGCCAATCTAATAAAGGGGGTGAGAATGCAGTGAATTATTATTATTTGTAAGACAAACTATTAGTGCCAGAGTGATGAATTAGGTTTCTTATACCACCATATGGACTGGTGCAAGGACACTGCGTATATACAACTCACTTGTACGAGGATTGATTAGAGCATGCATGCATGTATATACAAGACGACTATAAGCGATTTAAAGTTTAGGGGGGAAGTTTGAAAAGGAACTGGCGCACTAGCGCAAAAAATGTGAGGTCACCACTCCAACTTCCGGTCACCACACCCCCTATATTGTTTGTTGTTGGTGCCTATTAGCGATGTATATACTCCTGTCAATGTGCATTGACAGGGAACTCTATGTAACTTGGTATGCTGTGACACTTATAGCGTAACAATTGAGGAAGAATTGCATGGTTGAGTGAGTATAGTCTCGCAGGCCAGTTCTTTTATCGGGGAGAAAATATCTGGCAAATTACACCTGAGCTACTTATGCAGCAGTAGTCTAAGTGGCTGTTTGCATTACTGGATAAGTGGTTGTGGTTAGACGAACAATTAATGATTAATGTGTGAACCACATAATTATGTGAACCACATAATTATAGATTTGCCAAACACAATTTAACTAGCAAGCAGGTGTGGCTGTGCGGTTTCAATGTGCAGCTCACTACAGACGCGTATCAGCTACTTAGAGCGTCACTATAATTATTTGTGGCGCCATCACACACAATTTAATATGGCATTGTGGGGTCCGGTTTCTGCGAGATTATTGAGTTGAGTGAGTGATACATAGTTTTAAAAACTGCAATATAAAACAAAGGTATATATGAGGATTTACATTAAACACATTTATGCATGTACTTATACCAATTAATGGGTCAATGATGCTAACTTGTGGGAGGTGATTGTCTAGCACACTCATAATGGTATTCATGATGGTATTTGTTGGGACACGCATGAGAATAACCACAAATGCATACTATACAAATAATTATAGTATCTAATGCATGGGGGTGTCCCAACATTGTTCAGTGACACGTACATGAAGCTATCTTAAGAATGAGAAAGTGAGCAGTCATAATTATACCAAGAAGATCGATATATTCAATGGATTTGTTGGGCTCTCCTCACGTTGAGACGTACTATCTCGTACAGTATGTTCCAGTGGTAGTGCTATTTTCAACCTTCTTGATCCTTCATGTCACCATTGCAATAATTACTGTGATTAGAAAGTCATGGAACAACAGCTGAGAATGGTAGGAAACGGTATTTCTTGTTTGGGTACCCATGCAGTCACTCCAGATATGTTCGAGGTGTGGGAATATTTATGGTGTCATTATGGCAATCTCTACTTGTCACTTTCTGGTTGTATTTTATAATCGAGGTTACAGAACAATGTAGGAATGGAATTGATTGATTGTTTTAGAGTTGTTTCTAATTCTAAAATAGAAGATTGTCGCGATGTCGATGATTTCAACGACTCTATCCATTGTTATGAATTTCAATTTGACTTCATTAATGGAGCTGGGACGGCTGGAGGTGTACTCGCTATAAGCGTAACGATTCTTTATGGACAACTGACTGCACAAATGTGGCTTAAGAAAAAAATATTCGAATCGGAAAGTAAACATAAAAAAGGTGCTTCAAAGCTTCGACTTGTTTATTAGTAGTTGTACCTTTGGCTGTCTTGACAATCTTTCTAGCGTTAAGTTTGTACAAATATGTAGATTCAATCTCTAAAAGAAGATTGACTGCCATACCTAACTATTTAAACGCTGTGTTCTATTTATCTCCCCTTCAAATTCTTTCATTCTTCCCACTGTGCAAGAAAACTCGGCTATCCACTGACCCAGAAGAGGACAGTCCAGGACCTGATTCTTACACTCTTATGGAGGATGGTCATGAGTCCATTAATGACAATTACATGGAAGAACAGCCAATGAGAACAAGGGCACATACTACTATCTGAACATGGCGAGCTATGTATAATTATTACGCCTATACTGTGTGTATATATATATATAAACTAGTAAATATGTAATAGTTGTGACACATGCACAGTGCCACATGGGATATATTGGCTCAGTAGTGACTTAGGCCCGAGGGCCGCAGGCCTCGAGGGCAAAGGCACTACTGAGCCAATAATATATCCAATGTGCGCACGAGTGAGCTGTGTCACAACTGATTTGTTGCATTCATTCCTTTCCGAGAACACATCACTCCTTTTATAGGACAACTAGTTTGTAACTACTTGTGACGGCTGTGGAATGCACCAGACGCATGAAAAACGTTTTCTGCCTATATACCACTGAATACTGTTAACAGTGTTATATATAAAAGGGACCGTTTCAGGTTACTGGGTGGAGGGTTACTGGGTGGAGGGTGGGCTTTAGGTAATTTCAGCCATACTGTGCCAGTATCTAGATAGTGGCACAGTTCACCATCTGACATGTGCCATATGGCAGATATTGGCACAGTGTTTCCTTTGATCTGCCCACTCAAAATGCAACAAAGCTATAACATTCCTTACCTATAAACACTTTCTTCTATTAACTTCCCCTCCTATTCTTTCAATCTTAGACTACCCACACACTATTATACCGTATAGCGGGTAATTTTCGTGGGGTAAAATATTCGTTCTTTTCGTGGGCAAGCTGATCTCCACGAAATTTTAACGTAGGCGTGGCTTACCGGAACGTAGAAATGCAGGCAGGCAACGAGACTAAACACTCACGAAAACCACCGTTTCTCGAGTTGACCGAATTTTTTACCCCACGAAAATTACCCGCTATACGGTATGCAAGAAAACCTGGCAATCCACTGACCCTGAACCCAGGCAATTCACTGACCCAGAAGCCCATGCAAGACCTGATTCAAAATTATAGTGATGTTGATTTATGATATGCACATGACTTTAAAGATGTGGATTGTGTCAAAATTCAAACTGCATGTATAATTATACTTTCAGTTTAAACAATATAGATAACATAATAGCTAACTACAGTACACAGATCGATGATACACTATCAGAAACAGGAAGCACATGCACAATATATACATACAAATGGTAAGTTTAAACATCAACTATGGACTATTATATATACGTTGAAACATCAACTATAATTTTTATAGACCGTATATTTAATTATATACGATAGCCTCCCCATTCGATTATCAAGACTCAACTTCAGCAAGCAAACAATCATATGGATAAAATCAAACTGAAACAACTTGTCTATTTCTACTCTCTCTACCCTCCAGTTGCTTTGGTTGTAATTTCTCTAGTTGTCTGCTATATCACACTTGCCCTGTACCTAGTCTGCTGTCGTCATGTCCACAAGAGCTCTAAATACGTACCAGGAATCATCACCTGTCTAATTAAGATAACATTCCGAGGAAGTTTCACAAAGCACAATAAAGAAGAAAGGAGTGAACTTAGATTGTTTGGCTACCATGTACCAGCTGGGCTAATAAACTCGTTGGGACTAATTTCAATGATTGTATGGGTGGGAGTAGCGGCAGCATTCTGGATGGTGTTGATTGGAAAAAATCACAGCATTTTGTATCCTGAAAACTGCAATAACGAATCTTCTACAACTATATTGGATTGCGAGCCCATCCAATACAATCATTTATCTCTGGACTACGTGAGAGCTCTCGGAGCCGCTGGGGGTCTGCTAGTACTAACCACCGTCATACTGCAAGGTCAAACTATCGTACTAATGTGGATGATGAAAAAAAGTCGTACTAAGAATCGCCAAATTCGCCGTTGCTGGAAACTTGCTCTAGTAATGGTAGTGGCTGTGCCTCTAGGGATCGAGGTGTTACTGTTTTCAGGCGCTTCTACTGGCATGATTTTTTTTAAACTGTACGATAGTATACAGCACTGGATACAGTTTGGATCTTTTGTGATCGCAGTTTTTCAGTCAACCTATTTCTCAAGTATCACCATCTATTTCACATGGAAAAGGAGAACAGCTCTTCCCAGGGTCAGCGATATCGAGCAGGGGATGGAGTTGCCATCGGTGACGAAACAAAACGGAGGTACGATGGCTGATAGCAATGGTGATGGTGGGTTTGGGAATCGTAATGATTTGACTAATCCCTTAATGGGCTGAAATAGTAAATCCATGGCATATTATAATATGCAACACTATAAATATTCATCATTAATTTTTGTGAACTACATGTATACTGAATTGAATAATAATATTGTATAATACACGTGCACTCAACAAAGAACGTTTGTGCATGCATGCACTATTATAATTAGTGCAAATCATTATGGTATAATTTAATCACCATGCAGGGAAAAGAATAAGCAACAACTGAAAAAACATGTATGTGTGATAGATTAGTGTACATGCAGTGTTACATGCAGTATTAAATTACAGATACGTAGTTTATAAATCTGGTATTCCCTTGGCACTAGAAGTACTTTCAGGTACACAGTACAATTACTTTCACTTTAGGACACATTTAGAGAAGAGCAACTGGTACACAATTTTCAGATACCGAGTGCCTGTACAATGTTCCCCAGGTACGACGATGCGTACTATCCTGCATGGGGAACAATGTACATGCAGGTACATGTACTCGGTATCTCTAAATTGTGTACCAGTTACTGTGTATATCTTTCTTTAAATGGGAAACAGTGTGGCTTTGCAGCTCTTTGCTCACTATTGCAACTACCATAGCGCTCTAGTGCAGAGCTAACTACTAAGTAGAATAGCTAAGTATATCAACAAATTCTGCTACGCAAGAGTCTGAAGAGTCTCCAACAGCCTTCAAAGTAAGCAAAAGTATAGCCATGACTATATTTAGCAATTCCACAAATTTCAATCTGACTAGAAGCCTTACAGAAACTTTTACTTTCACTTTCACTTCATAATTATTGTTGAGCAGTTGCAGCAGTATATACACACACACACAGACAGACACAAACAATACACACTACTGTATACCTCGCTGCGCATGCGTAACCGAGGCATATAATGAACATGCTGGAATAATCGAGCTGCAGCAAAGTTCTAATGTGCAATCAAAGGTTAAACGTGGGTGTTTTTGTGGGCATTTCTTACAGTATGAAGTTTGGTGAGTCTGAGAGTAGTGCATGCGAGTAATTACATGCCCTCTTCTCTTATACGCCCTTGGTCATACACATGTGCTAAAATTACAATCTTCTACAACTGCATAATAATTATTATGATTCCTAAATGCAGTCTTTTTAGAGAGGTTATAATAGCACAACTATATACTGACCTTTCTGAGAGAGTTAAACAAGGAGTGTTGACCCAGCCTGGGGGCGTGTACTGCCGAGAACATGAGGTCTTGCAGACATTGTTCCTCTATCTGACGGAGGTACGGCCCAGAGGACAGACGCCACGCCCTCAAATACACCTCCCTATACGTCTCCAGGAGGGGGATGCATCAAACAACAACAAAATAATAATAAAAACCAAGTAATTATGTTCTGCAAACAATGCTCATAATACGTTTGTAAGGCTATTTTGACTCCATAGGATTCCAGAAAACAAACAATATACATTACATGCATTGTAGCTCGTTAGCTGTAAAATAAGCTATAAAAAAAATATGCACTGACTCACTTAGACATGTATGGTATTTGGTACTTGATGGTTTGGTGGAGGTCCTCTACAAAGGACGGATGCATACCAAACAGGAAACTCAAGAACTTGCGGCCCTAGGGGAGGTAGATTAAAGCGGGTTAATTAATACAGGACAAGTGTATTGACAATTATAACGGAGAGAGCTATATCAATGTAGATTCTGGTAATTTCTCCACAGAAGGGCCTGAAATTAACAGGAAACCGAGGCAGGTATAACCTAGCTGGTGATCAACAATATTATTGTTCTGAATGTATGGTAGTTTCTATATATACCTTTCCCTATATAGCCCTAAAACTTACATACTATACTTATAGGACTATAAACTATAGTTCAAAGTTGTTTCCTGCAAAATTATATTACGAAGTAAACAGATCGAATAGGAATAATATATTTTTGCATCTATCCCACACAGAGAAACTTCATAATTATGTCTGATCTTGGTACCAGCAAGAAGTAGAGTCTAACTAGCTACTCACTATTACATATAAACTGCATGCTTTCTTCAGATGATTATTTTAGCTATACTGCACATGATCAAACTCTTCATTCTGGGTGGGCTTATTATTGAGTCAAAATACCCTTGTGCAAGAACTTCGAAGCAAAAGGAGGATAGGCGTACTTTCAAGATGGGCATATTTTTGTTCGCGAGGGTACGGTAAACTAACACAAACAATAAACTAGTCTCACTTCTTCAGTATTAATATAGAGTGGTTGCAGTGTGGCTGATAGTAACATGGCTTTGAATGGCTCGGCTGAAATATCCTCAAAGTCCAGTAGAAGGAATGCTTGTCTCATCGACCACACCCTCTTGACATCAGCAGCCTGAGTGTAGGAGGGGGTGGGGGGATGGTCAATTATTGTAAGCAATAATTTTAATCACAATAATTATTCATCACAGAATTTTATAGAATCGGATTCGGTTAGAATCTGAAATCTATTGGTAGCTTTATGAGGCACACTTGGGTCAATGAGAGATATAGTATTCTGCTTTTTGCTTAAATAAAATTATATTTAAAGTGAGGTGAAAAGGATTGTAATTAAGCAAACATCTGAATGAGCTTATTTAGATTACCAGAGCTCCATCAGTAAGAGATCTTGCCACTATATAGAGGAGTGTGTGTGGTACTAGCCCCTCCCTATCTTCACGCTCTGTACACCACCACCCTCTGAAAGGGGACGAGGTATATGATCTGGGTACAATTGCAAATCATTCAATGTATATACGGAAACATCAGGCAATAATTTTCCTTTTCCATGATTACACTTTCAGAAAAGTTAGAAGAGGTACCATACTCAATGCAATGAAAATATATAATGCTAAAGCTATATGCGACCGTTTTAGTGTGCTCACCGCACTTCATTTTTTACAGTATACTGATTAGCAGTATACTGAAGTACTAGTTAGTTAGCACTATAGATTTCCAATTAAAAGCTGCAGCATCTCACTATGCAGGATTTGCAGCGTGTCTCGTAGCGGTGTAGGTGTCACTGGGTCATCCGTTCCCATGGCAGCCTGGATTAGCATTATAATTCCACTGAGCACACACAGAGCTCTCTCACTCAAAGCCTCCTGCTGGGAAGGGAGGAGGGGCATACAATGAACACCATTCAATTGCTATGAATGTGATAATAAATTCCTCCCATTCCTCCTCACCTCTTCCTCCCCCAACCACTGCTGACACAGTCTAAAAACAGCATCCCATAGTGGAGTCGCTTGCTTCTTGGGTATAGGGCTTGGAAAAACTCAACCAAGTTGAAGGTATCAGCTTTGGATCTCTACAGGCAGAAACATACCGGCAAATCATAGCAATCAAGACACTAGCCCTCCCTGGGACTCCAAGAGAGCTCATCTTTGCGGAGTCGGTATAGAGACAGCGAAAAATCATTTTCAACTGAAACCATCGCCTATCATCAAACGCTTCGAGTTTAACACAAGGTGTCAAAATGAAGGAGAATCTGTGGTTAGCTTTGTGACGGCTTTGCGAAAATTTGCCGAGTATTGTGATTATGGGATTATGGTGCCGTATTGAATAATATGCTTCGACACAGAATTGTGTGTGGCATACGCAGCAAATGAGTGCAATAAAGGCTACTGCAGGAGGCTGGGTTGACCTTCGAAAGAGCTTTGGAGATTGCCCAAGCTACAGAGACAGCAGAGAATGACTCCAAGCGGCTATAAGTAAAAGATAAACCTATTTCAGAAGGAGACGAGAAGCCAGTCTACAAGGTACAGCAGCATCCTCGACGAGGCCGGAGACCACAAGAAAGGGGAAGACAAGCATTCGAGAAGACTTGTTACCGATGTGGAGGCAAGAACTCAGCAGCTCAGTGCAAGTTCAAAGAATATGAGTGCCATTTCTGTCACAAGGCCTTGCCTCAGTTTGTCGCAAAAGAAAAGACAATGTATCTGAAGAAAGCGCAAAAACAGTGAGGACAGTCCAGGTGACGAATATTATTTACACAGTATTGGTGGAGGAAGTACAGACCCAATATTAGTGGAGATTTCATTGAATGGGACTGATGTCCAGATGGAAGTCGATACAGGAGCATCTGTCTCGCTTATTAGCGAAGAAACTTTGAGCTTAATAAAGAACGAAAACACGTGTATCACTAAGGTGAAAGACAAGCTTCTCACCTATACGGGGGAACGAATTGCCGTACTGGGCACAGTCAATGTTGAAGTCCAATATAGGGGTGAAACGCACACCATACCCGAGCGCACCAACCTTTGCTAGGGCTGTCAAAAGTGCAACTTGAGTGGCAACGCATTCTAACGATTCTACCTGAACGTATACAGACTTCAAGACATTCTAGACGAGCATTAAGATGTATTCAGACCAGAACTGGGGAAGATGAAGGGTGTCAAAACCAAGATCCATATAATTATGGAGGCATAAGAAACACCCAAGTTCTTTAAGGCCAAAACTGTGCCGTATTCAATGCGGGCTAAACTGGAAAAGGAGTTGGACCAGCTACAGTCTCTGGGAGTGATCAAACCAGTCCAATTTTCAGATTGGGCAACGCCCGTAGTTCCTGTCAACAAGGACGATGGACGGGTACGACTATGTGGAGACTACAAAGTCACACTGAATCGAAGCTGAAGGTGGATAAGTATCCCCTACGAGAATTGAGGATCTTTTTGCTTCTCTTTCTGGTGGAAAGAAGTTCACAAAGCTATACCTGAAACATGCGTACCAGCAGATTGAACTGGACGAGGAGTCAAAACCATTAACAACCATTAACACGCACAAAGGTCTATTTCAGTACGATCGCTTACCTTTTGGAGTTTCGTCCGCACCATCAATTTTTCAACGAGTGATGGAAAATCTATTGCAAGGGATACCTGGAGTGTGTATCTACATAGACGACATATTGATCACAGGTCACACGGAAGAGGAGCACTTGGAGCACCTGACAGAAGTCCTTACCAGATTGTCAAAAGCTGGGCTCACCCTCAAGAAGGCAAAGTGCTCATTCTTTTTGGATTCGGTGGAGTACCTTGGACACATAATCAGCAAGGATGAACTGCACACATCGGAGTCGAAGGTCAAGGCTGTTTTAGAGGCACCCTCTCCGAAGAATGTGCCAGAGCTGAGGTCGTTTTTAGGTATTGTGAATTATTACGGCAAGTTTCTGCCCGACCTGGCCTCTGCTCTGGCTCCACTATATGCCCTACTCCAGAAGAAGAAGAAGTGGAAATGGGGTTCAAAACAACAACAAGCCTTTAACCATGTGAAGAACCTCCTGAATGCCTCAAGAGTACGAGTTCATTTCGAACAAGTTACCGTTGGTTCTGTCGTGCTGAAAAAGAAGAGAAACAATATTGCACTTGTTTCTTTATCTTGCAGTTTATACCAATACATGCAGTATAACTTTGTAAGTGAGCCAAACAACAGGTATTCTGCATGGTAATAAGTCTTAGCTGTGAGCTGGCTAAGGCTATGGCTATATAGAGTCACTTTCAATTTGTTTTATTGTCTTTTTATTGCCAAAGCTTTTCCTCGCATTACGTTGACTAGGTAGCCCTATAGTAAAATACCAGTATAACGTCTGATTTGACGTCTGGTTTGATGTCTGGGTATCACATGTTAGGTGTTCATTTTGTCTATAAAGTCACTATTTGTTTTTATTATTTTTTGTCCTGATGAATCGCTCAATGCGAGGAAAAGCTTTGACAATAAAAAGACAATAAAACAAATTGAAAGTGACTCTATATAGCCATAGCCTTAGCCAGCTCACAGCTATTTACCTAAAGTACATGAGGTATAAAGAATGAATGCTATGTGCACACACGCACACACCTTGCATGCTGACTGTTTGTTGCATGGTATGATCTCATGTGCTGTTATTATTATGCCGTGCAATTTGTAAAAAATATAAAAATTTGTTCAAACATAATTACACATACAGAGTCAATTTGGAGTTTCTCACTTGACTCAGGTGATAGTTCAGTCTTGAGCTTCTTAGTTGGTTGTTCCAGTAGATGTGATTGCTCAACGATTGATAGTCCACCTAGACGTGATAGAGTATCGGACTCCTCTAATGTTGGGAGTGAGGCATGATGTGAAGTGTGTGAATACATTATAGACATGTGACTATACCTTGTGATCCGCTGTGAGTTTCCATTAGATCAGATCTACGAGGATGCAAGTAGACTGGCTCCTTGAGATGGTCGATCACAGTCATGGTAGCAGTGTGTGGAAGCTTGTCGCTAATTGAAGTAAAGATCTCTTGCACAGATATAGAAGGGTGTGCCAGTTTGTCCTCTACGATGCGTGTCACCCTCAACCTATCACCGAGATCATCGCATGCAATATAACCAACAATGTAATTTTGCCCGAATGGTTCAATGAAATGTAGAGGTTCAGAAAAGTTTGAAATAATAAACAGGAATATCTTTGGGTTGTCAGCAAGGTGTGTGGCCATAGGAGGGAATAGTGGTGCTATAATATCTTCCTTGATGTTGATGTAACCACATTCAGTGAGCAAAATAAGATTATCCCTTCCAACTCCAGATACCATCACTATTATGGGATGGTGTTTCAGCTCCACAAGATCTACAGCTTGCATGTGTGACTTTAGGGATAGTATATCTCGAGGCTCGTAAACAGCAAATCTCAATTTCCTCGTGAGCACGTCCGTTAGGTCCAACAACGATAATACAACAATAACCAGTCCACGATGATTAGGTCCGAGATTGATTGTTCGCTTCATTTCATCTGCTATCCTTTGATGTGGTTTAAGAGAGGTCACAGCTCCAGCTTCAATCATAGGACTACCAGATCCTGATTGACCTGATTGACTAACCTGTAGAGAAAAAATTCATCGAATAAGGGGAAAAATTAAACACATACCTTTGTCATTGGATAGAGACATTCTCCTTCAAGTGATAGCTTGAGAATATTGTTGCTTAAACAGAACGAAGACTTTTTCTGCACTTGATCACTGATCATTGCTCCTACAGCAGCAGGAACTAGCCATGTAACCAGTAGTGAGCTCTCCTGAAGGTCAAACAAAGAAAGGGCTAGCTGGGAGAGCAAGAAATCACTAGCAAAACGTTTCCTGTACGTCTCTAGATTTTCAAGAGTTGCAGTCTGAACATCAACATCAAACTTCACTGTTAGACGAGAGTGATTTGCAGGAGGATCTGAAATTTTCGGAAGATGGTCAAGTGCTTCGCTAACGGGCGTTTTCATTCTGAACTGTCTCATGTCTTCTGCATAGCTGCTCATGTCTCGTTTCAGACTATCACTACCAAATTGCTCTATGATATGCTCAAGAAGGCTGAAATCAATAAAGCTTAAGTAGAAATTGAGATGCAGAAAGATGCTTTCGTTTGACTTAGCTTCTTCAAACAAGAAATACTTCGATATGATAAAATCTTTGTTTTCGTTTTGTGATAGGGCATGGTAAATTCATGAGTGTTTGGCGGAACTCAGTCACAGGTATTCGTTTCTCAGTTATCTCCTCGAGAGCTATCTTTCGTAGATCCCTAAACCTCCTATCAAATTCTTTTATGAGGTCAGCAGTTGTAGTGCCTAATAAAATTAATGACATGCATACCATTATATCAAAAGTACGTTAAAAGATTGCCTGTCGCCAAGGAACTCGGTTCAACTGGGTCACTGATCAGTGGCCCTGTCAGAGGTGATACCTTAATGTTACTATTATAGACGAGTAGTAATTTCAGATTTTTCTCTGTTTTTTAGGGTACTAATTTTGGCGGATTTGACAAATTTATTACCACAATAATAATTATCTCAAAAGATGTACAAGTATGAGTTTTAAGGTTGAATAGAGTCAAAAAAGGGCTAGCTTGCTTAGCATACTCTCAAAAGTACATCCAAAAGTACATTAAAAAAAAAAAAGAAGAAAAAAACTATTTTTTTTTTAATGAGATTCTTAATTGCGTTTTATTATTAGCGCCTACTTAATTTACAAATTCGCAGTATATACCTGTTTATAATAGTAACAATAAGGTAGTCTATCTATGGTCATGAGGAACATAATATAAAGTGCTTGATAATGTTGAATCCATAATTATACTGAGCTACTAACCTGGTGCAGGTGACAAGGACACAGCCTCTTCTTTATTCAGCTCACTGGCTTGTGACTGGATGACTGGAGCACAAGAAATGATGAAAACACAGATTGTAGCTGTTTATAAAGTAACTCACAAGTCCTACACACTTGGTCAGCCAAAGCTCCTTCACGACAACCAATCAAAATCTCCAACAACGACCGATAAGCGAAGTCACGGATGACATTTTCCCATTTTCTCAAAGCTTCACACATGGCCAGTTGATTGCCATTACGCTTAGAGGCAATGGTCTCTAGATCTGCTATATCGGCATTATTGAGATCAAACCCTGGCTTTCTATAAACAAACTTATCATAGCTGCCAAGTAAACCAGCCAGGCTCCACAATTGTTTATGCTCAATTCTTTTGTCTAGCTGGGTGTCTGTTACCCCAGTCTTCTGCTTCAGAATGTCGATATCAATATTGAGTTGGCTATCATGATCTTGTAGCCATTGTGTATAGATCTATATAGATCTAGATACACACCTTATTTCTGCATTCCTAATTAATTATGCCTCGAGGCGTAGCCGCATGTGGGATATGACTGTGCGCGTAGCCATCCCCGGATGTTTTCTATTTGAACGCTAGGTCGATAACATACAGCACTGTTTCACACTATAGTAGCTCCTCTAGTTTCTATAAGGGAAAAACTGATATCGATATTGTGGTCTACCAAGTTCTATTGTATATTCCTTCTATATGCGATCCTATCTGTGCCTGTGTATATATACACATACTTCTCCGCAAAGTCACAGAACAAGCCAACAGCAGCAGCTTGGAGAGCCATCATTAACATCACTTTGATTGGTGGTCTAAAGAATGAGACTACTGAGAATGGCAGGAAGTGGTACTCTTTGTTTGGGTACCCAGTCATCCCAAAATATGTTCGAGCTATTGGAATATTTGCAATAGCACTATGGCTATCTCTATAGCAGCCACTTTCTGGTTGAATTTTATGATCAAGAATACATACAAAATAATACAAAATAATACAAAAGAATGTAGGAATGGAATTGACTGTTTCTTTGATAATAGTTCAAGAATACCCGATTGTCGCGATGTCGATAGTGTCAACCTGAGAATCCAGTGTTATCAATTTGATTTCGTCAATGGAGCTGGGACGGCTGGAGGTATACTTGCTAAAACCATAACAATTATTTTATGGACAATTGAGTGCACAAATGTGGCTCAATAAAAACATTTCCAAATCAGAAAGTAAACAAAAAATAAGAAGAGGTGTTTCAAAGCTCTGTCTTATCTACTCTAGGATTTGTACCTACAGTAGACTCTCGTTATTCCGGCTCTCTGAAGTACGGCCACCTCGATATACCGGCCATTTGGCTTGGCACGGAATGCTAGCTATATGTTTACTGCACAAAACTCACCCTGAAGTACGGCCACTCGCTATTCCGTTAACCGGCCAGTGCTGGCTGTCCCAAACAAGGTTTTCAATGTAATTTTATACTTATATTACCGCCGGATATGACGTTTGGGTGTGGTTTAACAAATAAAATTGGATTACACTTAAATAGAGAACAGAATGATTCTTAAGCCGCGGCTATTTCCTGAGATGCAGCCACCTCGTTATTCCGGCCAAGCTGCATGGTCCCAAGGGTGACCTGATTAACGAGAGTCTACTGTATATGGTTGTCATTACAACCTTTCTTCTGTTAAGCATAATAAAGATTATTCTTATACTGCCATGCCTAATTACCTAAACGCTCTCCTTTATGTAATCCCTCTTCTAATTCTTTCATCCTACCCGCTGTGCAAGAAAACTCGGCTATCCATGCACTGACCCAGAAGAGGGCAGTCCAGTACCTGATTTTTATACACTCTTGAGTAGAAGACGGCGATCATAAGTACCTCACCATAGCAACACTGAGGGGTCAACTGATAGTGGTCGGAGGTGAGGACAAGTCTACTAAAGAGATAACGAATACCATCCTAACATTCGATGAGAGCTCTCGACAATGGGTCCAGTCACTTTCCCCCATGCCAAAAGCATTAATGTGCCCAGAAGTTCTTGGATATCAAGACCATCTGATTGCTATCGGTGGACGTGACTTAGAGGACCATAAGATATCTGATGTGAACATTCTGGATACCAGAAACAAATGGATCACAGCCGAACCACTTCCCAGCACTGATGATGTCTACAGCACTTGCCTAATTGGAGACACACTGTATCTTGTAGGTAAACGCACTAAAGCAGTGTTTCGAGCTCATGTACCCTCCCTCATATCACGAGCCAGTTCTGGTGTGTGGGAATCTGTTGCAAATGTTCCATTTTATTGGTCGTCTCCCATCGCCATCGGTAACACTCTCCTGAATGCGGGGGTAGTAGTGATGAAGAGCTAGGAGATAATGCTATCTCAAGTATCCATCTGTACGATCCCACCAAAGACCAGTGGACACAATGTAGTAACCTTCCAAAGAAATGTACAGCTATCATTGCATTGAACTGTCTGGCAAACTGTATGTACTTGGTGGTGATATAAGTAGCGGCACTATAAAATATGTGTACTCATCAATCCCGTCCATTACACATTAATAGTTAAGATGTGTGAGTTTTTATTTTTGTAAAATTAAATGTTATGACTGACAGTTCATGGGAAAACGTGGTGTATACAGGGAATATTTTGTGTGAATTGAGTGTGTTTCTTGTTTATGATAATTATCATGTTGACGAAATTGAAAGTGTATTATGGTTGACATAATGGGTCGTTTTCCTGTTTTAAGGCAAGTTGGGCCTATTTTATAGACGCTTCAGTGACTTCCTGCATGTGAACTACCCTTAAAAGAAGAAACTTGAAATTAAGAATGTGAAAAACAATAAAGTTATTTCTGATCTTCCCATACAGGATATCTATAATTATAAGGTACACTACTAAGGCACACTACTAATGGTACATTAATAACTGTTAACAAAACTAAGGGCACCAATAACTATAGTCCTCAGTGTGTATACGTGTATGTAATAGTTGTACCATGGGTGTATTGGATTTGTACTACCAAGGGCAGTTCTATGTATTCCCCAAGGGAATACATAGAACTGCACGAGGTAGTAAAATAACAATACAAACGCATGCAGATATCCACGGTACAGGTTACTGCTGGTAGCTTGTACTATGAACACGTATTGGAATTAAAAGCTGTTATCCAACCCATTTACAACTGAGTAGTATAGTAAACACTCTTTGATCCCTGCCGTGCATGCACTGTGCACATTTTGTGTGCATGTGCTTGCGCTTGATAAACCACATTTAGAACTTCAGTCACAGTATAGTGTTGTAAAAAAGAGAGGCTCCTTTATGGGTGGAGGTGGGCTTTAGGCTGACCACAGTCAGTGCCCTATATAGGGTACATGAATGTACACCCTAGTAGGGTACATGGGATTTGTACCCTGGAGTATCCTGAGAGTTTCAATGGATATTCCTTAGTGTCAGAGCACATCATCACGGTACAAATAGCTATGTAAGTGCGTATCATGGTAATTTTATTAATACACTGCATGTATGACTGTAATAACTTTTTTCCTATAGAATAATGATATATATAAATATAAAAGAGAAGTCTATTCTGCAGGACAGAGGAATTCAATTAGAGAACGTTGATAATTATTTTGTTCCATTTTTGTACCATTGAAAACAAGAAAATGCTTGTCACAAATGGTGCAATCTGATTGGTTACTGAGAGGTCCCTTATTTTACTTAGAGACCTCAGTAGAGGTCTTCTACGGAGGTTCATTATAATTATGTACTTGCCTATGGAAATGTATGTTGAAGTTATAGTAACCATGCAATACTGCATCATAAAAATTATTGTCATAAAAATTAATTTTTTATTGACTGTGTTCTGCAGTGCAGCTTTGCAGCTTTTATCTCACTCTTGCAGCTACCGATAGCTAGTGCGCGCTCTAGTGCAGAGCTAATTACTAAGTATAGAATAGCAACTTTCTATTAGCAATTTTTGCTATGCATGATTCTCAAGAGACGGAAACGGCCTTCAATGTGACTTTTTATGTAGACTTAGCCAGAGCGAAGCTTTAATGTTGCTTGAGACTTGTAGAAACGTTTCTCCGTCCTGTTAATAGTTTTGAATCCATCGGGGCAGTGATGACTAGGATCTGTCATGTCGAGATGTGAGCTATCCTCATCCAAGCACCACTTGTGTCACAGCTGCAATTCCTGAGAGTAGTATCGCAATAAACCTTCGTCAATGAACCACTGCCATTAATAGACCTCAGCATCCAGAACTCTCCTGGAGTGTTTTCTGGAATGTCGTTACAGGAGCTGATTGGAGTTAAGAACCTAGTCGACAAAACTTGCTCCTCTAGGCCTCGAAGACTTAGCCGAGTGTTTTCAATCACTTTAAGCAGAGTCTCATTAATCGCACTTTACTCCATCTGTAAACTATGAAAGGCATTGTTTATCGCGAACTGTTCAATTCAATTCCACTTCTAACTCCATTATTCGAGTTGTCAAACTCTTTATTTGATCTTGATATTTGACATTTAGAGCATGAATATCTTCGGCAGTATTGTTATGAAGAGCTTGAATATCCTCTGATATGGTAGCACTCTGGAACTGACCGTAAGTAAAAAAGGAGACAGCAAGAAGGACCGACACTATGTTGCCCAGTGAGTGGGAAGATCAAAGCAATCCAGTGCTCTGTATATGGCATTTTCTTCACTATACCATAGCAACCATATATTGCACTGCATTATATGGCATAATGCACTGGGATTATATGCACTTGCACTGTGTGTAAATGCAGTAGATTTTGAGAAAGAAATCTACTTATGCCTTACCCTCCCACCCTAAATTTTGATCCCTTTCATAGACTACTATGAAGAAAACCTAAAACGTTACTATGAAATTCAGCAAAAGTAATGAATTCACTAAAATTCCATTCAAAACAATTTTAGAGAAAAATTGAAAAAAAGCCCATCTTGTACTGTATTGACACAGTTTGGAAAGCTCAATGTACTGTGTCAATACAGTACAAGGTGGGCTTATTTTTGCGAGGGTACTGTACGTACATGGCTATGAGTGCAACAAGCTGTTTATTGGCCCGTAGTAGATTGTGAGGTTATATTCCTTTGATTTCAGAGATCAAAAGGCAGATACAGGCATGCTGTTTGTGTACATGCCAGTAATGATACAAGAGTACCCATGCACAAACATATAGACCATACAGCAGCTGTAAGAACATGCACATTTAAGCATGAGGTATAAAGAATGAGTGCTATGTGCACACATGCACACACCTTGCATGCTGACTGTTTGTTGCATGGTATGATCTCATGTGCTGTTATTATTATACCATGCAATTTGTACAAAAATATAAAAAATTTTTTCAAACAGAATTACATATACAGATATACAGGTAAGTTGAAGATGCATGAGGTAAGCACTATAAGTCTTCATCAATTTGGCGTTTCTCACTTGACTCAGGTGATAGTTCCGTCTTGAGCTTCTTAGTTGGTTGCTCCAGTAGATGTGATTGCTCAATGATTGATAGCCCACCTAAACGTGATAGAGTATCGGACTCCTCAGATGATTCTAATTTTGGGAGTGAGGCATGATGTGAAGTGTGTGAATACATTATAGACATGTGACTATACCTTGTGATCCGCTGTGAGTTTCCATTAGCTCAGATCTACGAGGATGCAAGTAGACTGGCTCCTTGAGACGGTCGATCATAGTAATGGTAGTAGTGTGTGGAAGCTTGTCGCTAATTGAAGTAAAGATCTCTTGCACAGATATAGAAGGGTGTGCCAGTTTGTCCTCTACGATGCGTGTCACCCTCAACCTATCACCGAGATCATCGCATGCAATATAACCAACAATGTAATTTTGCCCGAATGGTTCAATGAAATGTAGAGGTTCAGAAAAGTTTGAAAATAATAAACAGGAATATCTTTGGGTTGTCAGCAAGGTGTGTGGCAATAGGAGGGAATAGTGGTGCCATAATAATTATCTTCCTTGATGTTAATGTAACCACATTCAGTGAGTAGAATAAGATTATCCCTTCCAACTCCAGATACCATCACTATTATGGGATGATGTTTCAGCTCCACAAGATCTACAGCTTGCATGTGTGACTTTAGGGATAGTATATCTCGAGGCTCGTAAACAGCAAATCTCAATTTCCTCGTGAGCACGTCCGTTAGGTCCAACAACGATAATACAACAATAGCCAGTCCACGATGATTAGGTCCAAGATTGATTGTTCGCTTCATTTTATCTGCTATCCTTTGATGTGGTTTAAGAGAGGTCACAGCTCCAGCTTCAATCATAGGACTACCAGATCCTGATTGACCTGATTGACTAACCTGTAGAGAAAAAATTCACCGGATAAGGGGAAAAATTAAACACATACCTTTGTCATTGGATAGAGACATTCTCCTTCAAGTGATAGCTTGAGAATATTGTTGCTTAAACAGAATGAAGACTTTTTCTGCACTTGATCACTGATCATTGCTCCTACAGCAGCAGGAACTAGCCATGTAACCAGTAGTGAGCTCTCCTGAAGGTCAAACAAAGAAAGGGCTAGCTGGGAGAGCAAGAAATCACTAGCGAAACGTTTCCTGTACGTCTCTAGATTTTCAAGAGTTGCAGTCTGAACATCAACATCAAACTTCACTGTTAGACGAGAGTGATTTGCAGGAGGATCTGAAATTTTCGGAAGATGGTCAAGTGCTTCGCTAACGGGCGTTTTCATTCTGAACTGTCTTATGTCTTCTGTATAGCTGCTTATGTCTCGTTTCAGACTATTACTGCTCTATGATATGCTCAAGAAGGCTGAAATCAATAAAACTTAGGTAGAAATTGAGATGCAGAAAGATGCTTTCGTTTGACTTAGCTTCTTCAAACAAATACTTTGATATGATAAAATCTTTGTTTTCATTTGTGATAGGGCATGGTAAATTCATGAGTGTTTAGCGGAACTCAGTCACAGGTATTCGTTTCTCAGTTATCTCCTCGAGAGCTATCTTTCGTAGATCCCTAAACCTCCTCCTATCAAATTCTTTTATGAGGTCAGCAGTTGTAGTGCCTAATAAAATTAATGAAATGTATACATACCATATCAAAAGTACGTTAAAAGATCACCTGTCGATCGCCAAGGAATTCGGTTCAACTGGGTCACTGTCAGAGGTGATCCCTTAATGTTACTATTATAGACGGGTAGTAATTTTAGCGTTTTTAGATTTTTCTCTGTTTTTTAGGGTACTAATTTTGTGCGTACTTAATTTACAAATTCGCTGAAATTAGTACCCATTTATAATAGTAACAATAAGGTAGTCTATCTATGGTCATGAGGAACATAATATAAAGTGCTTGATAATGTTGAATCCATAATTATACTGAGCTACTAACCTGGTGCAGGTGACAAGGACACAGCCTCTTCTTTATTCAGCTCACTGGCTTGTGACTGGATGACTGGAGCACAAGAAATGATGAAAACACAGATTGTAGCTGTTTATAAAGTAACTCACAAGTCCTACACACTTGGTCAGCCAAAGCTCCTTCACGACGACCAATCAAAATCTCCAACAACGACTGATAAGTGAAGTCACGGATGATATTTTCCCATTTCCTTAAAGCTTCACACATGGCCATGCAGTTGATTACCATTACGCTTAGAGGCAATGGTCTTCAGATCTGCTATATCGGCATTATTGAGATCAAACCCTAGCTTTCTAACAAACTTATCATAGCTGCCAAGTAAACCAGCCAGGCTCCACAATTTTTCCTGCTCAATTCTTAGGTCTAGCTGGGTGTCTGTTACCCCAGTCTTCTGCTTCTGAGTGTCGATATCAATAGCCATTGTGTATACTACCTAGATACACCCCTTATTTTGCAATTCCACCACAACATTCCTAATTAATTATGCCTCGAGGCACAACAACAGAACTCCTTCTGAACTCAAGTACAAGAAAGCGTTTGACTTTTTAGTGTGTAATTGCACACATGAATGTGGCCCACACAGTTGCATGTCTGCTTTAATGGTGATAGTTTCAGTCCAGGAACATCAGCATGTAGGATGATACATGTATATTCCAGCTCATCTAACAAGGCAGGCTTTCTTGAACTGCTCTAACCCTGAAGTTGCATTCCAACGATGAGATTCATTAAACGTATTGTATCTATGAAACTGGGCTAGGGGAAATGTCTGTACAAACTAACAGGAGGAGCAAGGTTAGGGGGAAGGAGGTGTATACTGTTAACAATCCTTGGCAAGTAAGCTGCTCTGACCTCCTGCAGGCGTGCCTATGTGATCTCAGGCTCAGAAGGTCCCCATCTGAGCTCCTCTTACCTACTGTATATAGGCTTGCTTGTGGCCTCAGGAGTCTCTGTGTCATGTTTAGTCTTCGTTGCTGAGTGTAGCTAGCTCTTGTGCCCATGCGCAGCTTTCACGTAAAAGTTGGTAAAAGGTCACGAGTACAAAAAAACAAATATCGTGCCGGTCCATGACACACACAGTCACACACACACACACACACAGACAAAATTGCAACCTTCATCACTAGGAAGGGACTCGCTTCGCTCGCCCCAATTAGTAGCTCCTCCACACACATGCACACACACATACTGATACCATTGCCCCGGAATCACAGGGAGACATACTACACTCAACAAAATTGTTAATAGTTCTATTCAGCAAGCTTTAGGTGATCTCACTGAAGTGTTTAAAACGGTGGGATCTTCAAGACAACAGCTAGATGAGCGTGGCCCGCCTCAAAAAAGGGAGACGGGTTGCAGCCCTATCTAGCATTCGTTCTGCTGCAGAAAAACATGGCAGCACCAATCAGATTGCACATTACTTAAGCAGTTTACATTCAGGAATGCATTAGCACCAATCAGATTGTATCATCCGACACAACGAAATCAGGGTAACAGAGGTGTGCCATGAAGTCAGCATCAAGCCAGATCTGCAACCGGTCACAGGAGAAACGTTTCAGGGAGCCTCTGCCATCACACAAGATAGGGCAAGACTAGACGTCGCCATGAGCGGATTCTGGGGAGGTAGGCATGAAAGAACCTTCTGTGACGTGAGTGTTCAACCCACATGCTTGCTCAAACAGAAACACTAATCTCACCGCTTGCTATTGAAAACACGAAAGACTGAAGAAGAACGCCTACGAACAAAGAGTCAGGGAGGTAGAGCATGCCTCGTTCACACCCCTGGTTTTCTCGGCAACAGGCGGACTCGGAACTGAGGCAATTACTTTTTATAAGCGCCTAGCCTGTCTCCTGGCTTCCAAGAGAAATGTTGAGATGTCGCCTCACCTTCTCCTTGTTGAGATCCTCAATTCGCTGCATCAGGGGAGCACGCTCGCATCCAGGTAGCCTCGACCCCAGGCCGATCCGTCTCCAATTGAACGCTAGGTCGCCTACTAGTATTTTTCAACTTTGTTCTATTAAAAAAAAATCGGCCTGGGACCGAGGCTAGCATCCAGGATGCTTCGTAAGATCTCCTGTAGACCTAATGAGTGCCGAATGTGGCCTCATGGCTGTAACTAACTGGAATCTCACAATTAGTGTGATCAATAATTATTTTACTGTTTGTACATGTATTGAACTGCACTTGTGTTTATCATAACTAAAAAAATGAAAGCACCGCGGGTGCTGATGCCTCGGTGGAGGTGCCAAAGCTACATAACATAAAACTACTAATAGCTGGCTTTTATACACACATTGATTATTATTATCATGATGAACATCTTTTATTTTGCTGCATGCAATCAACCGAATAGTGGGTAATGATCAACCATGATTGTTGTTAAAAAAGGTCGATGCCAAAAGTTCAAGTCTAAAATTAATGGCTGCAAGTCAACAGAGCCTTTCAGCTCTCTGCTCACTCTTGCAGCTACCAATAGATAGTGTTCTAGTGCAGAGCTAACTACTAAGTAGAGTAGTAACACTCGGTGAACAAGTTTTGCTACGGACTCTTCCGAAAAGGCTGCAATGGCATTCCAAGTAAGCAAAACTAGGCATAACTCGAGAACGAAGCATTATTTTGCAAATCCACGAATTAAGATCCAAGTAAACATGACTAGAAGCCTATAGAAACTCTTACTTGCACTTGATTCATCCTTGAGCAGCTGTAGCGGTCTACACACACACACACACACACAGACACACAAACACACTACCCGTATACCTCGCTTGCGCATGCGCACCGAGGCATAAAAATCAGCCCTTACGTAATGCATTTGTTGGCTTCCCAGCCTCTCCCCTTCTCCGCAGCAAGCTGAGCTTTGTGGTTAGAGGCGCGGTTAATATTATAGAGGTTATGCAGATCCGCCCACTTCCGGCCAAAACTCCCTAAAACTCATTAATTAGGGGGCGTGGTTACATACGTCCGCCATTTTGAGTGGCAAAAAGCACGAGTGGCAAGCAGTAGCAATGTTATTTGCAAAAGTTTGCAACTCTACTATGGCTGAGTGTGATGCAGGGAGAGTCTCCAACTACTTTCAAGAACTAGAAAATAGGGTGCTATAAAGCTATCATGTCAAGAAAAGGAGCATAAACAACAAGACAATGGATAAACCATGCAAACCAATTGACTGAATTGTAGATTTATAGAGCTGCACACACATGTTTGTCTATTGCACTGATTTCTGTTTCCATATCATGTTTATGTTCAGTATCTCTGGAGAGAGAGCGTCTTGACTCTTTCTGCCTGTGATAGAGTGAATAACAAAACGGTAGTTTTGCAACTTTTATGCTCCCCATTCTTTCTCTTGACTGCAGCTAACCATCAACTATAGCGTTCTAGATATAGAAGAAAGCAATACAATGATAGTCTTGATCCTTTAGAGTGTCTGATTGCATTACCAACAGTGTAGCAGCTCTAACCGTAGCCTCGATCCCAGGCCGAGTTTTCGCTTTTATAACGGTTAGGCGAACAATTCGCCTAACCGTTATAAAAGCGAAAACTCGGCCTGGGATCGAGGCTACTCTAACCGTAGCTCAACTTTTAGCATGTAGCCTACGTATCAAGGTACTTTTTGCCACTCAAAATGGCGGACATATGTAATCACGCCCCCTTTCCAAGAGTTTTTATGTGGCCACACCCCTTTTTGGCAGGAAGTGGGCGGATCTGCATAACCTCTATAGTTAGTGGCTGCAACCTGACTCTTTGGAGGCGGGCCACGCCCATCTAGACAACAGCATCGATGATGACGCAGTGACTGCTCTTATTACGTATTTACCTTCGCATTGAGGAATGGATATTGATCTAGATGATAATCTCGTGAGTACAGAGACATCGACATTTGAAGGTAAGACCACAGTAAGTGTATTGTATGAAAAGAATACTTTGAGGAAGGCATCATTATTATAGCACATGCAGAGTCCCCTTTAATTTTTGGTATAACGTATACTACACATATAATTGACACTCTAGATGATAGTTTATATACCGTATAGCGGGTATATTTCGAGGGTATAAATTTTCGCGGATGAACCTCTATAAAGGATTTTGCGGAGTTTATTTTCGTGGTCTGAGTTTCAGCCTTTTGGCGCATGCGCACATCAACTGCAGCTGTGCCTCCACACCATTAGCCTCGAATCCAGACCTAGCCTGTATGAATGCCAGAGGTAAAAGTACTTACATTGTCTGAGTGTATGACCTGCTGTATCATGCATGATGTTAATTCTTGTTACGAACAATAATTGCCAATTTCATCTGTCAATTTGCTGTATACTGTCATACCCTTTTTGATCTAAAAGTCGTAAAATGCATGCGTTCACTGATGGATGTAATATTTATACATGTCTCCTTGCAATCACAGCACACTAGTACTAATTCTATTAGTGAGGATACGGACTTTAATTAAAGCTACTGATGAAGATCTGAATGCACTAAAGGAGGATATGTCCCCTACAGCTAGTCAGGATTCCACAGCTGCTACTGATATTTCCAAACTAACCAGCCAAAAACAACAGCTACTGTAACGTTAGTATGCTATCTCAGGCTACTCAAGATCAAGTAGACTTAACTGCCATAGAACACGAGGACTGGTCCCCAGACCAGTCTATATATAGATCTCACAAATCATAAGATAACGTCACATCTCCCCTCTAATAATAAGAGTGTGGCTTCCAAACACAGCTAGCTAAATAACAAAACAAAACCAAACAACGGTCCCACCAATACATAACATAACATAAGTAATAAGTACGTAACATAAGTAACATAATCTAAGTACTAAGCGTTAAATCAGGTACCAACTAATTACCAATCACTGTCCTGTTCCGTTCTTACGAGGGAGCGTAGCTTACTAACCAGTCTGGTTGTTTTCTGTTCCGCTGTGATCACCGAATTGGTATGCTTGCCGGCTGTGCAGGTAGTTCCTCTGTGTCGGGAACTGATTCCGGATACGCCTCTTCTTGACTTGGTGTGCAGTCTCCTTCTTGAAGAGGCATTTCCATGGTCTCAGGGGCATCTAGGATATGCCTTCGGTTCCGTTCGAATGTACCGCGTTCTGTTTCAACTTGGTACCGCCGGGGACCCACTAATCCAGAGCATACTGCAGGTGTCCACTTGCTTTGCCCCGGTAGCTTCATTCGCACAGCATCTCCACCTCTTAGTGGTTTCAGTACCTTTCCTTGATGATCATAGTATTTTCTTTGTTTGGCTTTTTGCTTGTTGATATCATCCGCATCCTGGGTTGTTGAGTACTTTGGTTTGAGTAAACTTCCCGTCATTGGAAGTCTTGTCCGACACCGTCTACCCAGGAAGCGTTGAGCGGGGCTTGTTGTCATTCCCTCTGAAGGTGTATTTCTCCAATCTAGCAAAGCTAGAAATTCCAATTTGCGTGATTCTCGACATTTCTTAAAGAGGCGTTTCACTGTTTTAACGGCATTCTCGGCCTTGCCGTTTGACTGTGGGTATCGGGGTGATGATGTGATGTGCTCAAAATTCCACTGCTTTGAGAATTTTGCAAACTCTTCGGATGCAAATTGGGGTCCGTTGTCCGAGATCACAATGTCAGGTACCCCATACCTAGCAAACATTGACTTTAGAGCCTTTGTGACATCGCCTGATGTGGTTTTGTTGAGATTCTCTACCTCAATGTAGTTGCTGAAGTAATCAGTGACCACGAGTAGCGTGCGTCCATTCAGTTTGCAGAGATCTGCCCCAACCTTGTTCCAGGGTCTGGCGGCAAACTGGTGTTGGGCAAGTGGTTCTTGGCTCTGCTCAGGTCGGTATGATAGGCAGATATCGCATTTGGATATATATTCCTTCAGTTCCGTGCTCATTCGAGGCCAGTACATGCATTCTCTTGCCCTACGAAGACAACCGTCAATGCCAATGTGCGTCTCATGGACGACTTCCATCATTTTCTTTCTCAAGGGGCGAGGTATGACTAACTGTGTGCCCTTGAAAACTAGTTCGTCTTGTACCGTGAGTTCGTCACGTATGTCGAAATAGGGGTGGACCAATTCTGTAACTTCGGACTTGGAGTCTGGCCAGCCTTGTCGGATGGTGCTACTAAGCGCTTGGCTTACATGGTCTTGTCCGGCCACTTGTTTTAGCTCTTGTAGTTGGTCTTCTGGAATAGCCAATGTCATGGTGTGATCAACTTCTTCCAGAGACAGAACAAAATCACTTGTGTTCATCGTCGGAAGGAATGCTCTGCTCAGTGTGTCAGCAAGGAACATATCTGGCCCTTTCTTGTATATCACCTTCAGATTGAAGTTCTGCAGTCTGAGCAGCATTCTCTGCAGCCGATTCGGTGCTTTGTTGAGGGGTTTGAGTGCAATTGGCACTAGCGGCTGGTGATCAGTTTCCACAGTCACGGCTTCTCGCCCATAGACGTAATACTCAAAATGCTCACATGCAAATACAATGGCCAACAGCTCCTTCTCGATTTGGGCATAGCGGGTTTCTGCCTCTGTAAGAGCCCGTGAGGCATAGGCCACGGGTTGTCCATTCTGCATAAGTGCTGCGCCTAACCCAAACTGTGAGGCGTCACACTGGAGGGTGACTTCTTCTTTCACATTGTAGTATCTCAACACCGGCGTCTTTGTGACATTTTTCTTAATTGTCTCGAATGCTTCCTGTTGAGTAGGTCCCCAGTTCCAAACTGTTTCTTTTTGGGTGAGTTCTCTCAGAGGCTTCGTGACATCGCTGAGGTGAGGCATGAATTTGCTGAGATATTGTACAAACCCTAACAGTCGCTGTACTGCTGCAACATCTTCGGGTGTCGGCATATCCCGGACTGCCTGAACTTTGTGTGGATCCACTTGGAGCCCTTGGGCGGTGGCTACGTGTCCAATGAAGGGTACTTTGGGAAGTCTCAGTCGGATCTTACTCGCATTCAGCTTTAAGTAGCGTTCCTTGCATCGTTCCAGAAAAGCCATCAGGTTCTGATCGTGATCTGCAGTTGCCTGTTCTTCAGTACGGCCAAATCCCACTACAATGAAGTCATCAGCTATGACTTCAATTCCTTTGAGGCCCTCAATCACCTCATGCATCTTCCGCTGGAATACCTCGGGTGCTGAAGAAATTCCAAATGGCGAACGTTTCCATCGGTATCGGCCAAATGGGGTGTTGAAGGTAGTAAGTCGGGACGAGTCTTCATCCAATGGGATGTGCCAGAATCCATTTCTGACATCCAAAATGGAGAAACACTTTGCTCCATATAAGCGTGTTGCAATTTCCTCAATTGTTGGTAGGGGGTAATGTTCTCTTTGGACTGCTTTGTTTAATTCTTTGGGATCCAAACAAATACGCAATTTTCCGTCCTTTTTGGGGACTACTACTACAGAGCTTACCCATGGGGTTGGTTCAGTTACTGAGGTGAGTATGTCTTGGTTCTCGAGGTCTTCGAGGGTCGACTTCAGACGGTCTCGAAGTGCCACAGGCACCTTTCTGGGTGGATGTTGGACTGGTGCCTGTTGTGGGTCAATCCGTATGTGGTACTCTCCTTCAAGGCAACCAACTCCTTCCTTAAACACTTGGGGGTACAGTTCGATCAGTTCCGTTTGTGTAACAGGTTGTTTTCCAGTGCTTACTGCATATACCGAGGCTCCACCCGTATCTGGTTTGTTCAATGAATCATTGTCTAGGTACGTAACCACGTTCATACCTATGCACGCTTTCCGTCCCAGGAGTGGTCGCATCTGGATTCCATCTACCAGCTTACAGTCTATACGGTGTTTCGCTTTTCCCCTCCGAACACTAAGGATTATCTTTCCCACCACTGGAAGAGTCGAACCGCCATAGGCGACTATCTTGCCCGTGGTTTTCGTGATGTTCTTTAGGTATGGGTCTTTAGCGGCTTTCTTGTACACGTCCACTGGTATTACATTGCACTGAGCTCCTGTGTCAGCTTGAAACCGCATGAAGTTTCCACTCTCCAGTTTTAGTGTTATGAGCTGTGAGTCGTCGGGATCGTGTGCTAGAGCACTTGTGTGGTAAACTTCGTCTTCACTGTCTTGTTCTTCCACTTGTTTGATCGAGGCTGACTGACCCTTCTGGCGACACTTCACGGCAAAATGGTTTAGTTTGTGGCATTTGTTGCAGGTCTTGCCAAATGCTGGGCATGATTCTTTTGTACGGAATGCGTGTTTTCGGCCACACATCCAACATTCCTTCACCTTTCGTCGATCCTCTTCCGTAGTTTTTCTGACTGAGTGTATTGCCATCTCTTGAGGTTCTACTAGCTTCAGTTGTTGTGATGTACTTTCTGCTGCTCGGCAAATTTCATCAGTTTTTTGTAAAATGAGATTCGACTCTCGCAGTAGTCTCTCACGCACCTTGGCATCTCGTATGCCAAAAACCAAACGGTCTCTAAGTATTTCGTTTGGTGTTATTGTACCAAATCCACACTCAGCTGACAACTTCCTCAATGCTGTCCGGTAGTGATCGTATGCTTCTGTGGCTTCTTGTGTTCTGCGGTTAAACTTATACCGCTCGAATGGTATGTTCTTTCTTGGTTCGCAGTATGCCTGGAATTTCTCTAACACTCGGTTTATGAGTGTTGAATCACCAGCAGTGTCCCAAGTGAACGTCGAGTAGACCTCTCGTGCTTCCTCGCCAATCACTGTCAACAGCGTAGCCACCTGGACTGACTCATCTTTGGTGTTCAATGTCGTGGCTATAGAGTAGTTGCTCCAGGCTGCCTTGAATCTTCTCCACCTCTCTCCGGCTTGTGCATCGTGTATTTCCAATGCTGTGGGTGGTGGTAGCATGTAGCCACCAGCAGCCATTGTCACTCTTCGTATTTGGTGTCTATGGCTAGGGCTGTCGTCTACACTGTTTCTTGGACCTCCTTGAATCCCACCGCTGCCACCATGTAACGTTAGTATGCTATCTCAGGCTACTCAAGATCAAGTAGACTTAACTGCCATAGAACACGAGGACTGGTCCCCAGACCAGTCTATATATAGATCTCACAAATCATAAGATAACGTCACAGCTACAAAGTAAGCACTTTGCATGTTGTTAATTGCCCTTATTATTTTGTATGTAGTTGATTGTTGTAATAATTATGTCCTATTTATGTATGCAGTAGACCCGTTATCTTTTCCTTCGCAAGGTTTGCCTATTAAACAGTAAAGAGAGACACTGCATGAAGTCACTAATGAGCAGCTTGACACAACAGTAGAAGAAACACACCTCTCTGAAATGTCGTCACAATCTGATAGCACCCATAACGACTATCTTGAGGAGCAAGGCCTCTCATCTGGACAGCAATGTGACGTGAGGAGTTGTGCATTCGTACCCGGCACTCAGACTGATGATCATGATGTCATGAACGCTCCTAAGGACTCTAACACAACAAAAACCCCCGAAGAAGTACCTATAATTTGAGTAAGTTGAATACTGTAGCTGTCTCTTGATGTCCATTAGCTACCACTTTTGCGTCACCATGAAAGATACTCCACAAACATTACATGGTAGCTGCATGCATTCCCTTTCTTATTGCCTTCGAGTGGATAGTACAACAAACCTGCATGTTAAGTTCGATAATAATTATTAGTGAATACATCCACATGTCAATTAAAACTCAAGTGCATGTTTGAAGGCTTATTGGTGCATATACATTTGTACGGCACACAGCGGCACAACATACTATACGTGCTTGCGCCACCTTTCGTTGTGTCATGTGTTTGTTGTTACTTTTTACAGGCCTGACCATTGAACCACTAAAAGGAGAAGCTAAAGTCACTGATGACCATGCAGCTTAACACAAGAGTAAAAGAATTAGACCTTCCTAAATTATCTTCATATTTCGACAACATCCATGACGGCTATCTTGAGAAGCTGGGCCTGTCATCTGGACAGCAAACTGACGTGAGAGATCGCACATTCGTACATGGTACTCACGCTGGAATGTTGCGGGCTCTGAAATACTAGCTGGACAGAGTTTTTGCAGAGGGCACGTTCAGAGCTCTGTTGCCTCGAACCAGGCCACTTTAGAAGACGCTTTTCCCTGCGGCCTGGGTAGGCAAAGAGCTCTGCTACTCATCTTACTCTCCCTGGACAAAGGAGACGTTGCTATCAAGGTGGCCCAGTACTTGTCAGACAAAGGTGAGTTCCATCCATACAGTGCATGCACAGTCTTAGTCTTAGTGATACCGTACAGGTAATTTCGTATGCATCGCCCAATTAAATTACTTTGTATTTTAAATATTCGTATATACCAGGATAGTTACTATTGCGGTAGTAGTTTTAATGCTCTACTGACAATACGAACATTTTTTTACCATACGAAAATAACCCGCTATATATACAGTATATAGATGCAAAAATAATAGGCTACTAGATTTAAACTAACATATTTGTGAAAGTGACATTTTGAATCTTGCTCATGAAGCTCTTATATATAGACAAGTGGTACGTCACATGAGAGAGGCCTCTATCAGGGGCAGATCCAGGATTCTTGATAGGGAGGAGCTAAAAATCTTTTAACTCACGTACAATGTGTTTCCTGCATGACTCATCAATAATTGTTCATGCTCAGTAATAAACTGGGTGTGGCCATGATAATGTAACCGTAGCTACGTGCTATCCAGTGCATGCAGTGTGTTGATAGCAGTCGAACGGCCAAGGCAGTTTTTTAATTAAAAACAGGAAGTGCTTCCTGTCACTCAATCTGGCTTGTGGTTTTGAGCTTGTAAACTTGCAATGACTTCTACCTACTATATTATATTTGCACATACTATTTATGCCAATATCATATGCTATTCATATTCTATAGAATGTGTGCTTTTTAAAGAGTCTAAAATGATAGCTACACAGTCATCTATCAGCACACAGTTGGCATTGTTTGATGGTTACTAACATTTTGTGGTTTTGACCTACCTCCACACTAAGCGTTATAAAATCAGTTCCCAATATGCTATTGACTGGAGACTTGGAATATCATTAGTTTAATAGCTAAGCATGAAACTGATCGAACGTTGTGCTGTTTTACAGACAGTATTTATTATAGAGCCTACCCATAATTGCTCACTATAAGTGGGTAATTTGACACACAACTCAATGCTTGTTGGCCAAACAACAATATGTAAGGTGCATATGATACATTTCAACAAACACAGAAGGTAATAAGAATAAATGTTTGTCTAGAAGTAGTGTTGGAGTCTCACAGCGGTGATGTCCTGTCATTCAGAGGCTTGATATCACCTACAATGTATAAAAGCGAGAATTGAATATAACTGTGATAATACACACTGTGTTTTTTACCCTCCTAACCATCAACATACTGAACGGCTTGAAAGAAATTTATCTATAATTATGTGCTTGACTCCAAACCCTGAAAGTATTAATCATGCAACGTGAAGAAAGCAACACATTCATTTGTATATATATATTCATATTGTATATACTTCAGCCGCTTTTGTGACTCGAGAATGATTCTTTTATTAATTCTTTGACAGGTTAGCCTCTTTTTTGGACAGATTCAACAGAAGCCCCAGGCAGCATAAGTAATACAATAGACTACATGTAGTCAAGCTGCATGTTGCAGTGAGATGTATACCTATATCAAGAAACTATGGATTTATGAAATCTTTTCCCCACAAAAGTGTGTTTGGATACTTCTAGTTAATTTACACGGGGCACAGCGAACAGTAGACTCTCGTTAATCTGGCCGCCCTTGGGACAATGCAGCTTCACCGGAATAGCGAGGTGGCTGTATTTCAGAAAATAACCACGGCTAAAAAAACGACCCTACCTCGAATCTAAAGACAAATTTTGCGGTATCAGTATACTCTATATACTTAAGTGTAATCCAATTTTATCTTCTATACCAAAACGTCATATCCGGCCATAATAAAATACCTAGTTTGGGGAAGCCAGTAACTGGCCAGTATATAAGGAATAGCGAGTGGCCGCATTTCAGGGCGAGTGTTGTCCAGTAAACATCTATATATAGCCAGCAATCTGTGCCAAACCAAATGACCGGTATATCGAGGTGGCCGTACATCAGACAGCCAGAGTCTATACAGTAAATACGGGACAGAATTTGGACTCTAATACACCATGATACCTTTTTGTGACTTGTCCAGATACTGGAAGAGAGTGAGCACAATGGGTATCCTCAGTGTATGTTCACAAGAAAATAGCGAATATCTTCAGTGGTGATTGACATCAACGCTGAGGACATTGAACAATTGTATCACTGAAGCAAATGAAACCATGTATAAACTATTATACACAATTCATGGTATATACATGACAGTCACTGTGCAGGTTTTATGCAGTCAGCCCAGTCAACCACACACTAATTAATGCTGTTTTATGACCACTCATAACTTTTAATTCATGCATGGAAACAGGATGAATATAAATCTAAAACAAGTAAGAAGCTTACTTTTACAGTACTCATTGATCAGATCTGCTTCATATGCTTGGGAACTGAAAATATAACGCTGGTAGCTACCGCACTAAAATGTAGTTGTCTTCTTTGACACTGTGTAGTGTGGCTTCTGTAAGAGCATTTGCCTCGAGTGATGCCTCAAACTGTAGCTCTTGTGATGGATACGATAGTCACAGTTCCTCTAGAATATTCTCTTCTGCACAATGCAGTACTGAAGTCAACCCTCTTTCTCGAACTAACTCAACCAATGATGTAATGCATAATGCATACTTAAATAAGTGTACGGCATTTACATTGAACTTCCGGGTCTTGGCCGTTCGACTGATAGCTAGCTCTAGATTCTATTCTTCAGGCTTGTCATCAAGGCCAGGGGGGTGCTCAAGCCCCCAAAGCTCCCCACTGGATCCGCTACTGTCTATATAGTATGCTTTTAAAATACACAATTAATAATACTATTACAGTATAATATTATACTGACCTCCAATTGATGGCAGATGTCACATGACTTAAGAAATACCTACTACCATCCTAAATTTTCCTGCGTTACCTTGAAGCACCCAGATTTCTCCCCAGCTGAATTAATAATGGACAAAGAATTGCTTCAGCCTTGTCATTTGGATTTGTTTTGTACTGAGTTTGGTCTGCATGAGTTTGAATGTCGTTTGTGTAACTGTTTTTGTACTGAACTTGAGTTTTTTTGTGTAACTATTTTTATACTGACATAAGTTTTCTGTACTTTGCAGTATAGTTATTGTTGGCATTGGTTGTCAATGAAATAATAATAACTATGTAGATCGTTTTTGGACTATAGACCTCTGCGACCATGTCCGTGTCTATGTCCGGTGTCCGTGTCCGTGTCCGTGTCCGTGTCCGTGTCCGTGTCCGTGTCCGTGTCCGTGTCCGTGTCCGTGTCCGTGTCCGTGTCCGTGTCCTGCTTTTCCATGCACCCACCATGATCTAAACAAAGCTGCATGGGAGAATCCCTTGCTTGCATATAATTATATTGGACTGTGTCAGAGGAGGTACGACAGGCGTGGTGCAGCTCAAGCAATTAGCCTCAATTCAGCTATAACACAGGGCGTGGGCGGATAATTAGTATTCACTGTGCCTGTCGTACCTCCTCTGGGACTGTGTACCATTATGTAAGTAAACAAAGCTGGGAGGGGGAAGTCTCTTGCTTGCTTCACCACACATATAGCAATATGCGAGTTGTTAAGGGCACCAAAAAGCATGGAAACAAGCGAGCGGGAGAAAACTATGTGTCAATCTGTCACAACGTTGTAGACAACAGTGTAGACACTGTATTTATTTATATAGAAGATACATTCACCCGTACATGTGTTAATCATTATAGACACCTATATTGCTGTACAAGATCATTCTGTTAATAAAATTGCTTACAAAGGTGCATATACAAACTGTTCTGTATTATGTCGTGGACCTCCAACAAAGCTTTATCAATTTCATTCCGCATGCATGCATGCACGTAAAACCAGGAGCAAATTGCATGTGCTGTCCCAGTGTGTATATGGCTCTATATCATTGCATAAAAACCACCTTGTCATTAACGTGGAAAATATTAATAGGCCAGTAGCTTTAAGAATATACATTATGCACGTGAATGATGTTGTGACAGATTGACCATGCATAGATACTATTAGTAAAACCAGTAGGTTTTACCATAGATAGAGTAGAAGAGGGATTGGAAACGGAAGTACCCTCGAAGTATACCATCCGTGTATCTCTGCGGTTTTAATCGAGGCTTACTTTTTAACACGAGGGCTAAACATGAATAATTCATGAGAATTGTTTTGCTCTCTGTAAGAAGTCCACGAGCAGTTCTGCTGCTAAACATCAACTTTCTCTAATACTTGAGGCCATTTGGGACACAGGACACTATTTAGGTACAAAGCCTTAGCTATATCAAAGGCACTATAGGAACACAAGCATGAAAAAGCGCTCTGCGTACCTCTAGCTACTTCACGACAATCGAGATTATATATTTTTGTTTCCAATTGATACCTACTATCAGGGGGCATGTGATTCAGTAATGGGGGGTAGCTCTGAGATGTATGCTTTGGACACAATAAGTTTCCCGGGCTTTTGCGGGAGTTATGAGGAGATACACGGATGGTCCCAGAGCCACTACGTAGACTTCATTGTAAAACATCACGTGAATCACTTCCGTTTCCAATCCCTCTTCTACTCTATCTATGGTTTTACATAGGATTGGCAGTGGGTTTCAGTGGATTTCTTGTTTCCACGCTTTTTTGTGGTTCCCCTGGCCAATCCTAGCAATTTTTCACATTGCAAATGTTTTTCTAGTCGGATTCCCTTTCTTTTTCAATACAAGTGGAACGTCAAGAGGCAGTACAGAAGTTCAAGAAGAGAAGACAGGACTAATCAGATTATCTCTGGACTATAATGATTATACTGAGTAATATTGCTTGATATATTGAATTTGTGAATCCGTATTAAATGACAGCCATTTTAAGAGCATGATATATAGCCAGTACATATAGCATGCTTGTCAGAGAAAGGGAGCTAGAGCTGAACAGTGTGAAGAAAAGCAACACCTCCAGGCTCTGAAAAAGCACTGCACTGATTTTAGGCGCACGGTTTCTTAGCCACGCCTATCTATTATTTGGCCACAACGTAATTGCTGAGTCATTAAAGATGGCGGAATTGTCTAGGTAAGAAAAATAGAGACTGAGAGGTCATCTGCCTCGTGGAAGCAATCGCAAATCTGAAGAAACGCTTTGTAATCCAGGTTGTAGTCGTTTGGAAACCCTGTGCAGAATGTCCTGGAGAGGGCTGTACTTGGAGTAAATGCTGGGCAAGAAACTTACTCACTTACTTACTTACTTACTTACTTACTTAGTCAGTCAGACAAAGAGCGGTGAAACGTCGAAATAGTGCAATTTTTAAAATGACAATATTCATACATTTAAAACATTCATGGATTATGAAATGAGAGATACAAAGAGAGAAAAGGCTAAATAAACTATCTGCCCATTCAGTTTCTTGATGTGGCCTTTCCCTGCAGAGATAAAACAGTTCGAACATGAGTCAAAATAATTGAAATATTGCTAAACACGGGCAAACCCACTGCCAATCCTATGTAAAACCAGTATTTTTTGTGGTTCCCCTGGCCAATCCTAGCAATTTTTCACATTGCAAATGTTTTTCTAGTCGGATGTATCTATGGATTGACTTACTCCTCAGGCTTCCCTCGCACTGCTAAGTAGCTAAGCTAACTTTTTGGTGTTTGCCTTGGCCAATCGCAGCAACTTTCACATTGTTTGAGGTCTAGGGAACATGCAAGCGAGGGACTCTTGTTTCCATGCTTTTTGGTGCTGCCCTTTAGCAAGATACACCCTCATAAGAATAGCAAACACCCTCACTGGCAGAAAGTAAACCCTCATAAGAATAGCAAACACCCTCACTGGCAGAAAGTAAGAATAGCAAACACTCTCACTGGCAGAAAGTACACCCTCATAAGAATAGCAAACACCCTCACTGGCAGAAAGTACACCCTCATAAGAATAGCAAACACCCTCACTGGCAGAAAGTACACCCTCATAAGAATAGCAAGCACCCTCACTGGCAGAAAGTAAACCCTCATAAGAATAGCAAACACCCTCACTGGCAGAAAGTACACCCTCATACGAATAGCAAACACCCTCACTGGAAAGTACACCCTCATAAGAATTATGAAAGACACCCTCATTGAATTATTGCAGTCACTAATTTTGACCTAATATCACACCATACATTGTTGCCTCAATACATTGTATGCAGTACTTGTGGAGCTGTGGATATCTGTACAGTATATGTTCCTACCAGAGGAGGTACGACACGCGTGCCTCGATTTAACAATTAACCTCTGCAATAACATTGAGCGTGGGCGGATAATCGAGGCATAATTCCGCCCCACGCTCAACGTTATTGCAGAGGATAATTACTAAATCGAGGCACGCATGTCATACCTCCACTGTGTTCCTACCATAAACATCGACTCCCCTCACACACACACACACGTCCACACACACACACAGGGTCACAGGTGGTGTACCTCGAGAGCCACCATAGAGAAACAACACACAAGAGAGAGTGACCATCATTACCAGAGTTCTGCACTACTCAAGGTTACCAGTCTTGTACTGCTATCCTATAGAGCTACAGAATGCATCTCTTAGTTTTGATATTGATTGCTTTTTATAACTTCCTGGGGAGGGCTGATGCACCGTTATAAAGACTCTTTTAACCCATCATTCTCGACTCTCAAGGTCGGGCATCTGTTTGCTTTTCCTGTTCCTGTCTGTCTTCATGTTGTCTGTTTTTTCAGTTTTTTTTTCTTTTATAATACAAGGCCTTAAAGATTTATCAACTTGGACATCACATGCCAACCATAAATTTAAGTGAGCATTCCGTGAGCTAGTAATGCGAACAGTTGACACAATTTCTCCCACACAAATGATACTTCTTGTTTACCCTTAAACACACACACACACACAGAGCCTGGGCTATTGTCAGGGGATGAGCAGTATTGCAGCCGTGCTACTCATGTCTCTCAATGAAGAGGATGCATTCTGGGCTCTCGTGGCTTTAATAGGGAACAAGAAGTACGCTATATGCATGGTCTACTGATACCAGGGCTGCCCAAACTGTTGGCCTATTGTGACTATCATGCTGACATGAGGAAGAGGCTGTTACCCAAACTAGACAGGCATCTGGTGAGGAGTGTGGGCGTGTGTGTGTGGGCGGGTGTATGTAGTGTATCTCACAGTCACAATGTACAGCCCTCCTACTACATGTAGGGAAGGATAGTTATAATTATTATCTAGCGACAGTGATGCTGTGTACACGTGTATTATTACTGAGTGATGTCATCGGTTTATTTAACGTGTGCCCCTCCCCCAGAACAAGTGTTCATGTGAATGTCTCAGAGTACAGTGCTGCTTGGTTTGTGAAGCTCTATCTAGACGCTGTGTAGTGTGTGTCATGTGATCACATCGTGATCATCGCCTCTAGTCCTGACATTCTGTCATGTGTTTTTCGTACTGAGCTTGTTTTTCTACGCTAATTACTGTACTTTGACCCCTCCTCCCCACCCACAGCTTCCGTTCCAGTTGGTCCTGCGTATATGGGATGCCCTATTCTTCCACGGAGAGAGTGTCCTTGCTGCCATGTCCCTAGTCGTGCTCAAGATGAACACTAGTGAGTGGGACCATCAGTCATGGCTTAAATACCAGCTAGAGTTAATCCTATATCAATGTACAGTACGTTCACACACATTCTACCCTCCCTACTACACACACCTTATAGGCTGGAATATTTCAGTCACTAATGCACTTGTCAATCTAATGCCCCACCCCCCCCCATACCGGGGACAGGTAGGGATTAGACCAATCACCTGATCTAATACCCCTACCTTTGGGCATGTTATTTGGTCTAATCCCCTGGTAGCCCCTAGTACAACATGGAGGTGATGTGGGGATTAGACCTGTATCACACTATAGCTATTTCTTCGTGGTTTCTAGCGAGAAGATAAACAGAAGTATCAGAAGTACTATATAAATATTGACAGCTATACTCCTATAGCTAGTGAAGTCAAGAAGGCAGAGATTGCTCAGGATTAAGGAACTGTAAATTTTGCTCTCACTGTACTCAGCATGTGTTGGAAGGAAGAGTGTGGCAGACATCATGTGATCTTTAATTGACCTTTGACCCAATGCATGCATCAGGTGATCTGTCTAATTCCCATCGGTAGGGGAGCAGTCTAATCCCCAACTAATCCCCATTTATCCCCGGTAGGGGGGAGGTGGGGCATTACTTTGACAAGTGCATAACTCGTAGAACACTGATATTATATACAATGTACATACTGTATAATCAGACCCCCCACACACACACACACACACACCCACACACATGACAGGGCAGTTTCTTCGCGAGAGAGAGGATGGTATTCGTATCTCTCTCCAGGAGCTATCTCGTCAGTCCTTCAACGAAGATGAGGTTATCGCTGAGCTACAGAGTGTGACTGCTGACCTCAGCAAGTCTTGACAAGCCATCCCACAAGTTGTGGAGCTGCATGGTGGAACTGTCAGAGCTCAACAGACACGCGTTGGAGAGAGCTGCCACTTTGAACTCTGCCTCTAGTGGAACTCATAATAGCTTAGTGGTGACTGGAGAGCTAGTCCTGATTCTAGTCACTGCAGAGTTGTGGGTGTGAGCCCCCCCCCTCAATCTTGTCTGTTTCTATGGTTACACTGATTGTTTGTATGTCACCACACCAACTGTATACAAGTGTGCTTCACTGTTACTGTATGTTGTCTTGTGTATATAATAAAAGACAAGAAAAACGTTGACAACCAGCAACCCGTTTTGAAAATGGATAGTTCTGAAGGATAAACAGCATGTGCTTGCTTTCTATCATGCTCCAGTGTATCAGAACTGAGAGGAAACATGCACCGCTATAACTGAAGAAAAGTGTGACAACCGTTTTTGAAGCCAAAACGACTTTATACAAGCCTGAACAGGCTTATATGGTGGTGCAGTACACTTCTACATGTGCAATACTCCGCTCAAAGCACCCACTCCCAACACTGATGCCTGTTTGATGCGTTAAATATGAACACTGACAACCTCCTGACCCTCAGCTTCACTGCAAAAAGAGCACAGAAGTGATACAGAGCATCAGAAAACAAGAAAAGAGACTGATAAACATTGCAATGCATGATTATAAGTGTGTAAACTATGTTTTTCTTCTTCTCTCACTGCTGAAAACGTTTTATTCCAAATAAGAGTCACTTCCTAGTGTGCAATAACAAGTGTGCAATAATACTTCCGGGTGTGCAATATGGAAAAATATCTGCACAGTCGGTGATGAGTCGCTTCCTGTAGCCTCGATCCCAGGCCTTACTTTTTCTTGCTGTCGTCACTGTTCATCCATGAAAGACATAGTGAGGCAGCAAAGAAAGAAATGGGCGTACAGTTAAGAAAAAGTAAAGCCTGGTTTGGGAATTCGCGTGATCCACAAGGATTTTTATGAACGTGGGCGATATGTAGCCCACAATCGTGACGTAGATATTCTCCCACGCATTCAGAGTTAATTGTACTGAGACAACACCAAGCTGTGCTGCAAGTCAGATCAGAGAACCAGCGTGGCCAGCTCTGGTGGCAGTAGCTACCTGCTATATGATAATGATGACTAAGCTATTCTTGATCTATACTATCAGTAGACTATATAATAGCATGTAGAAAGACACAAGAAAAGGTGGATAGTCTGATAGAATCTGAACATAATAACTAGTAGATCATCTAGCTAAGCCTAAGGTATAGCTAGCTATAGTGCTTGCAAACTTCCAGTTCCAAGTCCATGTCCAGCTTGCTGCAGGCAAAGTTTTATTAGTCATAGATCTCTACGTGGGCAGTCTAACATCTCTAGCTCAGCATGCCCACGCTCATTTTCACCCTTCTACCACCCTTCTACCCTCACGCGACTTCCCGATACAGGCACTCCTTTTTCCTAACTCTACGTCTATTTCTTTCTTTATTCCTCCAATTAATACCGTATTTTATCTCATTGAACGATTAATACAGTATTTTATCTTATTGAACGATTGTGATAAAGAACAGAAAAAGGAGAGCCTGTGTAGAGGCTACGCTTCCTGTGCAATTTGAATGTAAAACGCTGATGTCAGCACTTATTAAAAAGCAATAAACTGTGAAATCAAATTTGCAATGAATAACATAGTGATGATTATCACTAATGTTATTCATTTACAACTGCGGTAGGAAAGGCAATGAATAACAGCGTTACTAATTTTATTCATTGCCTTTCCTACTTGTTGCGGTTACAACAGCTGTGACGTAGAGAGTGGAGGAATGCATATGCTTTTTGTGCACAGTCTATTGGAGTTGCGTACTCTTTCTAATGAACTCTTGATATAATGTATAATTTTTTCGGAAACAACATTCAATCAACTGACACATAATTGTACGATAATGATGCTTATAATTATATAATAAACATGGAATTCCAATTAAAATGAACTACTAGTGTGTATTGATGTGTACACAGATCTGATAGTGCTGGTACCTCTAGCACCACCAAGTACATACAGTTTGCCAGATAGATCAATGCACTGACAAGAGTTCATTTCCTCGGGAAGGTCACCACATTGTGTCCACTGGTTTTTAGTGGGATCGTACAGATGGATGCTTGAGGTAGCGATACCTCCATCCTTATCCTTACCCCCCACAGTCAGGAGGGTATTGCCGATGGCGATGGGAGATGACCGATAGAATGGCACACTTGCGACAGATTCCCACACACCAGATCTGGCTCGTGATATGAGGGAGGGTACATGAGCGACAGATTTCCACACACCAGAACTGGCTCGTGATATGAGGGAGGGTATATGAGCTCGAAACACTTCTTTAGTGACTTGACCTACAAGATACAGTGTGTCTCCAATTAGGCAAGTGCTGTAGAGAACAGTTCTGGGAATTGGTTCGGCTATGATCCATTTGTTACTTGTATTCAGAATGTTCACGTCAGCTATCATATGGCCGTCTGAGTCACGTCCACTGATAACGATCAGATGGTTCTGATGTTCAACAACTTTTGGAAAAGTTAATGCTTTTGGCATGCGGGGAAGTGACTGGACCCATTGTCGAGAGCTTTCATCGAATGTTAGGATGATATTCGTTTTCATACTAGTAGACTTGTCTTTACCTCCGACTACTAGCAGTTGACCTCTCAGTATTGCTATGGTGAAGTCCTCCACTAGAGGTAGTGGCAGCACACCCCAGCTATCCTGATCTGGTGTGTACACTAGCACAGTGCCACCAGTCCTGTTACTCCAGCCTCTCGTGTACAGCTTCCCGTTGATAGCCACAGGCTGATCGTACACACTCATCTCCTCTGGTTTATCCTTGCATGTTGTCCAGTTGAAGGTGATGGCAGTAGGAACAGTTGGTTGTGGTGTGGTCGACTTGTGTGGTAGCAATGCGTTTCCAGTGCTCGAATCAACAATCTTGATTGATTGTGTGGTTTTGTTTGTGGTTGCCTGTAATAATAAATTCATTGAACATTATGTGAGTGCACAAACAATTAAGGTTGTATTATTTTACGCATAAATTAATTAAGGGCGTTTTAGTAGTTGTTGCCATCCCAACCCATTGCCCCATCCCGTGGCACTGACACGACCACCCTTCTTGTGGGCATACATTTGCTCATCAAAACTATTATTCTTATTCTAGGCAATGGGAACCAAAATTACACTCAAGACAATACATATTGAGGCACAACTCCCCCCTCACACAGTCACCTCTCTCTGTCCTGAGCCCTGAGGTGTGTCCTCCCGAGGCTGTATCTGTAGAGACCTCACTGAACTGGAGAGATGAGCAATTTCTCTGCGTTGAACTTCCAACTGCTCTTGTTGGAGAGTGGTCAGTTCTTCCAGTCCACGCACTTCCTCCCGATTCTCAGCTTGAAGACGATTGATAGTTGCTTGTTTCTCTTCAGCAACTTGCTGTATCTCTTCATCCTTCACAGCTACCTGTTGAATCAGTTCCAGCTTGGTCTGGGTGCAGTTCTGAGGGAGTGTTGTTCTAACCTCCTCCAATCCTCTCAACACCACCACAGCAGATGGTCGATCTTCTTGGTCAAACTCCAGGCAAGCGAGGGTTAACTGGACTAGGGGGTGGGTCTCACCAAGAGCTGCTTTCATTGGAACAATGTAATCTTCACGCCGTTCGATTTCTGATCGGCCAACAATCTTTCGAGTAGCAGGATCTCGATATGCAGCAGGTTTAAGATCTTTGGGGAAGGTTTGTGTCAGTGTGAAGAGAGATACCACACCAAAGGAGAAGATGTCTATGGCAGTGTTGTATCGTGTGACCCCTTCCTCTTGAGCTGCCTCTGGTGGCATGTATACACCAGTGCCTGGCATTTGAGTCATCGAGGCAGCTAGCCGGCCAGGCTGAATGTTCACAATCCTAGAAACACCCAAGTCTGCTATCTTGGCATTGAGACCGTTATCGACTAGAATGTTCTTGGCAGACAGATCACGATGAGCAATGGGTGGAGTGCGGCTGTGCAGATAGACCACCCCTCGGCCAGTCCCCGTCAGAAGGTGCACTTTGAGGTCAATAGGAATGTTGGGTCTAGCTTCCAGAAGGTTGTCGAGGCTGGTTTGTAGCTTCTCCATCAGTAGGACGGGGAGTTGGGCTCCAGGGAGATAGCACACCCCCAGGAACTGTACTATGTGAGGGTGACGGAGCTGGCTCATCAGCTTACACTCCTCCACGAAATCATTCACCCATTTCTTAACCTGTGGGGGGGAAACAGCCAGTAAATATAATCTATGCTGACTAGAAAAATAAACAGTGGAGCTAGAAATAGATCTACCTGCTGTGGAGAGCCCAGGTTGACAAGCTGTTGGTGCAGTTTCTTGGCAGCTACCGTTGCTCCAGGTATCTCCACCTCCTCCACACTGCCATAAGCACCTGCTCCTAGCATACGTCCCGTCAACTCAACTGTAGCGACTATAAACTGTTCCAACTCGGGAGCTGTGATTCTAGCCATCCTTGTAGACTTAGGTGAGGGAGTAATTCGTCGCCGAAACATCACAGTGCGTCAGGTAAAAGGGACAAACAAAACAAGATTGATTCAAACTAATTACACACACTAACAGATGGCATGGGACTACTATCCAGCGAAAACTTGGATAGGCCAAATCGCTTTCAGTCCGAGCAGTGATAACTTGAAAAAACTACCGATTTTTGTCAGAACGTACCGATGTCATAGGCGTGAGGGATTGGCTTTGTTCACTTGTCAAGAACGGAAGTTAAATTTAACCACAACCACACCCCTCGAATTCTCAGTTGCACTGGGACACTGGGCACAACAATAGGTACTGTCAACATAATTATGGAGGAGTAGTGGATGATGTTGAATGCCTCCTAGAGCTGCACAGCTCTACTGTACTATGAGTATAATTATTATTGGTACCTGGACTTCAGTGAGCAAGGTGCAGGTGCAGGTGCATGGACGATGAACAGACTCACATTGTTACCAAAGTAAGTAATGGCAGTAAGTTAAGAACATGTATCGTTACCGTATTCACCCGAATTACCGGGACACAAAAAAATAATTACGGCTTGCAGTGTCCCTTGGAATAGAGCAAGAAAAATTACGTTAAAGTCGAAGTGTCCCTTGTATTAGGGTGTCCCGTAGTAATTAGAACGAATATTTCCCCATTTAAGGTACGTACACGGCCTTGATTCCAGGCCGAGGCTAGCTCTGCAGCTAAAATGTCTTTCGTGCAGTTTAGAAGCTGTGTACGCGGGTTCCATGTCTACAAAGTGGTGTCTTCAACCGTCAGTGACATATTACGGTGCCAGAGAGTAGAATCCAGAGAGTTTCTAAGAGTTTTGAGTGTCTATCGAGCTGACGTTAGGGGCATGCTCTTATAAATATTTACATTTCCTGTTGTTCCTTAATATAGAGTGAAAAAAATTACGTAAGTGTCCCTTAGAATAGAGTGTCCCGGTAATTTGGGTGAATACGGTAACGGTGTTTTTGGAATTTTTCATTTGATGGTATCCCACTGATTTATTGTTTTGAGCATTCAAAAGCAGTAGTTATGCCTCGAGGCGTAGCCGCACAAGGGATATGGTAAAGCTGACTACATGTGTGTGTCTGTCTGTGTGTCTGTTCCAGCTGTAACTGCTTAGTAGCAATTATTAATTTTTGTGAACTTACAGACACACACCTTATTCCTGGATGTAATGCGCATGCGCGCTCAATACCACGTGTAAGAGAATCCATTTTGAACACCAGATCCTGGCAGAAATCAATTTTCTTTGTTGAGGTCCTGGTAAGACAAACCAACCTTTTCGATACCTCTTTTTAGACTGTTGTTATAGATATACTACTTTCTGTGATTGAATTCTGTCTTTAATACTTATCACTGTCTATGCCTTTGACAAAGGTTTGCTCCCACTGTTTGGCTACAGGCCATTTAAGACGATCAATTAACTGTGGACACCCCTTTCTTGTGAAACAATCAAAGCACATTGCAAATTATTTACCTCTTCTATAACACTCTAATATACTGTTGAGCGAAAGCAAAAACATGGCGAGAGGCAGTAGCAAGCGCACACTTGCAACACTCGTTTGATCAGCAGTACTTTAAGGGACCAACTTCTATAGTCAAACACGTCTCCAAGGTACACGCGTACGCAAAGTGGGCTGTCCAGCACACATTCATGTACATGTGTTATTACCTTCCATCATTTGGTGTTTCCAGTGAACCCAGCAACCATTCACTTGGATCTAAGAAACAAAGCAACAAAGTTTGCAGCTCTAAAGCAAGTACCCTTGGGAAAGAAAGTGGAGACAATAAAATGTAGTGTTCAAGAGATTATCATGGATAAAGGCACTAAGACAGGTATGTCGTCACTTTTCATTGAATAATTAATTTCCTTATATATTTGTAGGCTAAGAAGAAATTACTGGAAGAAAACGCTCCTGCTGAGTCCATCTAATCTCAGCCACAAAGCAGTAAATTCTTTGTTTCCTACACGCTTTAATGAATGTACCTGCATGTAAATGCATGAGATAATAATTATTAAATGATTGATTATGACAAACAGGGAGAAAGAGGTACAACAAATACTCTGAGAAGATTGTCTTGGTTACAAGATGCCTGCATTGTGCCGGTGAGTATCAACGATTAAGTTGTGTATTAACTGTTTAAACGCAGTTTCTGTATATAATTATGTTGACAGCATTGTTTTTTGCGTATACTGCCCCCAACAGCATGACTGTCTTTGCATGTTTGACACAAACCACAATCTTCTTTTACATTCAGAGCATTTGTTGCACCTCTTTTTCTCCTCTTTAATTTCTCCCTGTTTGAAAGTACGTATGTACATTCATAAAACGTGTAGTGAAAGAAATCTGCTTTGTGGATGAGACTAGATGAAGCGTTTTATTCCAGTAATTTTTCCTAGCCTACAAAATGTATCAAAGAATGCATGTATCAAGTATTATGTTTGAAATGTGACGACATAATACCTGCATGTCTTAGTGCCTTATCATGTCTTCGAGAGTATCGTATATGTTACTACATTTTGTTGTCTCCACTTCGATCTCTGTTAAGAATACGTTAGAGCTGCAATTTTTGTTGCCTTTGTTTTCTAGATCCGAGTGAATGGTTGCTGGGTTCAATGGAAACAGCAAATGATGGAAAGTATAAATCATATACATGAATGTGTGCTGGACAGCCCACTTTGTATGTACGCGTGTATCTTGGAGATGTGTTCGACTAGATGATGAAGTAAAGTACTGTGCTGACCAAACTACTGACATGGCACCGCAATGCTGCTTTTGAATGCTCGAAACAATAATGGGATGCTATCGAACATTATTTAATTGCCCTGAATGGTTACCTACAAATTAATCATGTTCAATATTTGTAATAACAATTTTAATGTTATTTTAGTAACAATAGGTTATCTGTTTTTTCGTCGTCCACCTGCACCTGTTTCTATAGCTTGCTCACTAGTCCTGGTACCAATGTACTCATAGTAGTCTACTTAGTAAAGTACAGCTGAAAGCCTCCTAGAGCTGTACAGTACAGCTCTAGGAGGCTTTCAGCATCATCCACTACTCTTCCATGAATGTTGTGCCCTGAAGCTTATAATTATTATGTGAAGAATTCGAGGGGTGTGGTTGTGGTTAAATAACTTCCGTTCCTGATATCGAGTGAACAAAGCCAATCCCATAGGCGTGAGTAATGAAAATAATGACTCCCGGTCACTCCTACCTGTCACCAGTGACCCCCGGCGGTCACTCATGCCTAGGAATAAACTAGGGATACACTGGAGTGCAACCTCGCTACGCACTATTAGCCTCGAATCCAAGGTCTTTTTAATTGTCTTGGGATCGAGGCTAATTCATCTAGGTAATGATCAAAATATCACGAATCGTCAATTTAAGAAGCATTGTCTAGCTTATGAGCAGAACGCTTGAAAAAAGGCCTTCTGAGCTGTAGAATGGAGCTGAAGTGTCCTCAGTACAGTGGCTAACACCAAAGGCGTATACAGAGAATACAGAGAAGAGGGCATGCAACTCGCCCTATTCTCAGAATCATCCGACTTCGTATTGAGCTATTTTTAGAACTGCCCATAAAAACGCCCACGCGTAACCTTTGACCGCACAAGGTAAATCAAAGTCTTTTTTATATCTGTGCTAGCTAGCTAGCTAGCTCCATTGCAGCAGAGATACAAAAGAAAGGGGATTGGAAACGAAATTTTTACGAAATTTTTGTGTGAAGCATTCCGCGTTATAGGGCGTGGCTAAAACTACAAAGGATTATATTTATAGTCAGCATGCTCATTACCTGTCTTGACTGCTCAACATGTGCTGTACGTAGAAACAGTGAAATTGATCATTTTTAATGTTGATTTTTCTAAAAAGTAAAGAGAATTTAGCTCTAAAAAGTCGACTAAGCCATGCAGCCACTATTATACTAGACAAATAAATGCTATGCAAGAAGAAATAGCCTTTACTATGAAGTCGTAGGAGGGACAGGCCCGTGGTGTGTCTAAAAGTATACTAAAGCAGTTTGAAGGACTATACTGCAAACGTTTATGAACAGTACAGCTTATTTATAGCATGAAGCCATTCTATGTAGCACTTAGATACATAATAACCAAGTCAAGCAATGTCCTTTGCTGTTTTGACTTCACAGGAGGGACAGAGAAAAGTTGACACAGAGTAATTCAAGCTAAACTCAAAAAATTGGAAACAGAGTAAAGACAACGGACTTAGAGCTTGTCAGTGGTATAAGCTTACTTCTCTCAAGTATCTCCCAGGCCCTGAGTGATCTCTAGTGGATAGGAGAGCTAGAAACCAGGGATACAAAACCGTAGCGCAGTCCTCCATGTAATTATTTGCGAGCGCAATAATTACACGGAGTGCTTCACCGGACTCAGTCCTTTTACAAAGGGCGTGGGCGGTCGTTTCCAATCCCCTTTCTTTTGTATCTCTGATTGCAGCATAGTAAAACTAGTTCTCAGCAGCAATATGGCTCGTACTAGCAGTGTCAAAGGCAAAGGCAAACCATCCAACAGTTGCAACTCCAAGAAGATGAAACCTAGGTACAATAAACCTGTCTTCCTGAGTCTCTGGTACTTCTTAACAATATGCCCAGCACTTAACTTCCCGCTCAAAGGGGTTGTCTTGGACCTGGCTGGACTAGGACTGGTCATGACACTTCTCTAAAATAATACTGCACTGTTAGCTAATAACTAGCCAGAGGAGGTTGGACGCGCGTCATCCACCGTCAGGTTATATATAATAATATAATAATAATAATAATCGATGCTTTACAGTATGACTTTACATTTACACAAGGTGAATAGATTGTTGTGCGTCAGAAATTAAACATACTGACAGGAAGTTCCTAGAAGGAACACCTGACTAGATCTACATAAAATGTATACATAATTATACAGTTATACAGAGCAACAGGGACAGACTAGGTGATAAGTGCAAATTATTGATTGGTCAAAGCGTTCTAGAAAACTGTCCCAGAAATGTTTGTAGAGTTGATTCTTGATAGTTGACATCGAGTGAGAGAGATCTATAAAAGGGAGGGCGTTCCAGAGTCTGACCAATCTTTTGAAGTAAAAGTGTCTTGTTGTGTTTGAGCGATGATGACCTTTATGAACTAGCTTGTGATTAGACGATAGTCGTGTGTTGCTGGTAGAGAATGATATGAACTCAGTAATGTCGAAGTTGTCTACTGGTTTTTGGAGACACCTGACGGCAAATATGACATCTTGCAACTCTAGCCAGTTCATTAGTGGCAAAAGGTCCAGTTTAATGAGGCGACTTTTGTAGTCGAGACTATCAGATCTACATGTAAGGTTCAGAATAAACTTTAAAGATCTTCTCTGGATTTGTTCCACTTTTGTGATGGCCTTGTGTGTCTGTGGTCTCCACAGTTGCGAACAAAATGTTAAATTAGATCTAACAAGCGTAGTATAAAGTGTTCTTTTTGTATGGAGATCATGAGAGCATTGAGTGTTTCTTTTAATAAGGTACAAACAGCTGTAGGCCTTCGAACATAGATTGTTGATATGTTGGTCCCAGGAGAGACTATTCTGGATGGTCACTCCCAGGTCTTTGTGAGAGTCTCTTGTTAAGATTAGCTTTGAGTCCAAATTGTATAGCGAGTCATGAATGGTTTTACCAAAGTGGAGGTAGACACATTTGTCTAAATTGAGTGATAAGTTCCAGTCCTTGCACCATGTGACAAGATGGTCTAGATCAGATTGCAGGTCAGCTTGGTCTTCTGCATTGGCTATTCGCTTCACTAGTTTAGTGTCATCTGCATAGATGTATATGGACGAATTAACGATTGGAGTGGTGATATCATTGACATATACTAAAAACAACAGAGGACCGAGAATGCTGCCTTGAGGTACGCCTGATAGCACAGATAGTGATGAAGAGTTTGTTCCCTCTAAACAGACATAGTGGCTTCGGTTGCTCAAATAACATTCAAACCATTTCCATACATTACCTGTAATGCCTAACCTCCATAGTTTGAATAACAGTTGTTTATGGGACACTTTATCAAACGCCTTAGCAAAGTCCAAGTATATAACGTCGCAGGATTCTCCAGCATTTAGAGCTTCCACAATCTCGCTGTATGATGTTAGCAGCTGTGATAAGCAGGATCTGCCCTTTAGGAAACCAAATTGATTTGTTGAGAGCTGTGGTCTAATGAAGTCAATTATGTGGTTGTAAACAATTCTTTCCAGAATTTTAGAAAGCATACACAGTAGAGAGATCAGGCGATAGTTTTTAATGAGCGTTAAGTCTCCTTTCTTAGGAATTGGCACGATCTTGTGTATCTTCCATTCTTCTGGAAGTGAGCCAGTACTTAGACAGATATTAAAAAGCATTGAAACAGGTTCATATATTTGTAGTGCACTCATTTTTAATAGAGCTGGATGTAAGTTGTCGCAGCCCATTGCTTTTGATGTGTCCAGCGATAATAATTCTTTATAGACCTCTATCGGATCAAACACAATGTCATGAAGTTGATGGGATGGAGTGGGCATTTCTTCAATTGGTGGTAAAATGAAAATACTTACTGAAAAGGTAGAATGAAAAAAATTATTTATTGCGTTTGCTTTGGGAGAGTGTGTCAGAAAACATGAAATTTTCGTGGGCGAGTATTTTAGGAATGGCACGGCTTGTCCTTAGTCTCTTTAAATGCCTAAATAAGGTTTTTGGTTTAGATGAAAAGGATGTAACGATAGAGCGCTCATGTTTTATTTTTGCATCAGCGCACTTCGCTTGAAAAGTACTTTCAAGTAGTAATAGTTTACCTTCTTTATACTGAGTTGTTGACTTTTTTAAACTTTTTCTTAAGAGTTTTTATTTGTTTTAAAAGATGCCTGATTTCTGAGGTGTGCCATCTAGGGCTTTGTTCGTTTGATACCTTGCATATTGGAGTTGATATATTTCGTGCATTGATAAGGGTAGCTTTTAGATAAGACCATAGCTCCTGAGTATTTGCAATAAAAATATAATTGAGAACTTGTAGCTCATGAAATAGCTGCGTCTGATCTGTTTTATGATAGTTGTAGAGGTTTCTTGTTTGGTCTTGCTTCCTCCTATATGTACATGGGTTGGTTTCAAGGTGAAAAATAATTGGATAATGGTCAGAGATTGACAAATCATAATCTGTATACTGATATTCACAATTCTATTTGGAACATTTGTGAGTACTAGGTCAAGAAGGTTTCCATGTATATGCGTAGGCAATGTGACAAGCTGGCTAAAATTATTTTCAAATAAAAGGTTTTATCACGTGCGCTCATAAGATTAGGCACCATTAGGCACCTCGATGCTCCACTGTTTTGTAGGCTGTACAGAGACACTGCAAGTAGCCAGAAGTGGTCTAGGAGCATTCCCACCGCCCTCTCACCTTCCCTACACTGCTGAAAAGATTCCAAGATGGATCTAGACTAGTATTTAGATTTTTTTGACACTTTTCCAATTTTTGTTTAACAGGATTATGATCTATATGAGCAGAGGAGGTCAGAGCACCATTAATCTGTTTCTCTTTTAATAGCGTTCTCTAGCTCTTACTTGCACTGATAACCCTTTACCAGTCAGGTTGTTGTAATTTTTACAACAACAATCTGGGAGGGAACGTGCTATCAACTTGTGAATATTGCATGATATTGGATTCTGTGGCAGATTGGATAGTATCATGAATGCGATTATCCTTTGATGTTCTGCTGCTGTTCAATTAGGACACTTAAAAAAAAAAAGGTTTAAAACAAGCTATACAGCATGTAGGACTGATTAGTATCCATTGGTAGATCCTCTGGACTATCTTGGTAGCCATAGAATATTTTCGAAGAGGAAGCAGCAAGCCATTTGTGTACACAGGCACTTCACAAGTGGACACAAGCTCTACAATAGTCTACATGCTTGCTAAGCAGCTTAGTTGACCAGAGTGCAGCTTTTAAAGGCCACACATACTTCCATCGAGGCAGCAGCAAGACATAAAATCGATGGTTAGTTTATGCACAGCCATTGACCCACGCCCATCTCTACAAGCCATAGCCACTTCATTGGGGGCGGCTAATTTGGTGGGTTGGGCTCAGATGCAAACTAAAGTGATGGAACTGTTCCAGATTTTCCAGATTGTGTGCGGCTGAACAGGAAAGGGGTAAGCTTTTACATTCTCACCTTTGACCTCAAAGGAATTCTATAACCCTTTCCTTGCCATTCGTGAAATCTGGAACAGGAGCGTCTTTAGGTCGATCAATTAGTGTGGATCCGGCCTCACCACGCCTCCATGTCATTCTATTAGTCTAGATCCGGCTAGCAATTCTAGCTGGGACTCCCAGTTCTAGCTCGTTTTGTTTAGCGTGTCAGAGACTGGGAGAAGATGATTGGCACTCCTTGGCTCCTTTGGATGTACAGCTGTCCAGATCCCTAGAACATACCCTCCATTCTGACGAGTTATCAGTGCATAGGGTGCTTACTAGATTCTTGCCAGCCAGTACAGTTCAAGCTACACACAGCACCGCTCAACTATTCTCTACCCCATTATCTAGCTAAATCTGGTCCAACTAGACAGCAGACACAGCTAGTTAATTCAGTAAAGCCAGGGGTAGCCCTACTTCTACGGTTGTTCAGTACCCACGGTAACAATTCCTCTGGGCTGGGCTAACTAGTTGAGCCACGCCTCCCAATTCTCAAGGCTAGGTACATGTCTCTGTCTAGCTGCTTCTTCAGCTTCTTGCTCAGTTTTATGGCTTAGAGAAAGGCCAGCTACTCAGGGGGAAGAGTCCAGATGAAAGTCTGGCAGCCAGGTGACGTCCAAACGGTCAGTTATTCTTTCCACCAACTTTTTAATCTAGTCTAGTCCTGCTTGCACTGCTACTACTACTGCTACTCTTCCTACTACTACTGCTGCTACTCTTCCTAGCTAGTCAAAGGTTTCTTTTTTTTTTTTCTTTTTTTTTATAACTACATATGCACAAAGAGACATCAAAGCTTACATCAAAGGACACAGATTTTTAGCCTACTTGACTGATAAGGCAGTTACCTAGACTACAGTTTGTTTGTCAGGGAGGAGCTCACATACAACTTCATCTAATTCATCATAACGATTCGTTACCGTTGTTGTAATTTCTACAACAGATTGCCAAGGAAAGAGATAAAGGTGTATAATTATCACATGACTGAAGGCGTCATGATGATGCGTGTCCAACCTCCTCTGCTAACTAGCTAGCAAAGGCAGCTCTGATGTACACGCCCATAATTATATCTCCGTAAACAACACCGCCCACTTGTTCACGTCCGTATATTGGATTCTATTTTTAGCATATCAGGTCTCTGATACGAAGTCGGATGAGTACGTAGGGTACATAGTGAGTTGCATGCCCTCTTCTCTGTATACGCCCTTGCTAACGCGTCCTCCAACTTTGAAGTCAAACCGTTACGGTCTGCAGCAACCAGAGCCACTAGTTCCATTGAGTCCTACGTTGTCCATTTTTTTTCTTTGCAAAAATCTCAACGTGACCCGATTATAGCCTCGCTTCGCTCGGAATGACTCCCCCGGTCACTGACTCCTAGTCACGAATGACTCCCCCCTGGAAAAAATGACTCCCCCACAAATTGAGATTTCAGCAGATCGAGGGCTGCTAAGTAATCCTCAAAAGACTGCTGCTCATGCAGTGAATATACAATCAAGTTCATCACTGTTATCTATATGAGAGGTCTGTTACAAATGTTTGTCTATAGCTGTTCCTTTAAAAAACTATCGTTACTTCACTTAGTCAGCAATATAATTTTGAAACAACAACATCCATCACAATAATTATTACAGTGAAAAACAAAAACAGCAGTGGAAGATAACGAAAGCCTAAAAATTCTACAACTATAGCTATATATATTCTCCAACTGAGTGGAGATACTATAATGATACCACAAGTTGCACGTATCACACTGTATCATTTCATCGTAGGAGTCAGGGTGGAGACAAGGGCAGTATAACTAACAATGCTGGAAAATCTCAGGTCTCTTGCGACTATTCAGTTCTTTTGACTTCGAAAATCTTCTTCAGTTTTTCTCATTTCAAAACAACGTACAAGGTGGTGTCTCATTTTCATTTAGGATGATGTGATCCAAATTGTCTCCTTGCAATTCGTGGTATATATGCAGCGCAGTGGAGTAGGAACAGGGGGGGCCAGGGGGCCAGTGGCCCCTCAACATTGAATATCAGCCCACCCTTCCTGAGTTGGATAGGTGTTTGTTCCATACAACATTTCATAAAATTTTCCCACAACTTTGGCTAGGTCTGTGCGATGGTAGAGGACACCATGAGTTTCCTGCAGGTTGAAGCTCTCCTCCACCTTGGTGTAGGGACAGAGGAGCAGGTAGAGCCAGCACACGGCTAGGGGAAGGAGGTCTAGAAGAGGAGATGGCAGGCTACCCATCATGCATCAAGGTAGATGGGCGTGGCCCGCCTCCAAAAAGGGAGACGTGATTACAGCCCTATCTATGGGGGGTGATCAGTGCCAAAACCTCCAGTTCTTTTTATTTAGTACTAAAATTATTTGCATGGTAAAGTTCTACATACAAATGACATGCTCTCTCTTATTTGCATGGTGATTTTCTACATACAAATGATACTCTTATTTGCATGGTGAAGTTCTACATATAAATGATACTCTTGCATTTGCATGGTGAAGTTCTACATATGATGAAAGTTCTACATATAAATGAGAAGTTCTACATACAAATGAGAAGTTCTACATACAAATAACGCTGCATGGCAAATGATAAGCTTTGTTAGTTTTACAATGACACTCATATATATTTGCATTGACTTGAAACCACTCCCTTTTTCATCTATAAGGAAGGGCTCAGATGAAAAAGGGAAGGTTGGAATACAATTAGAACAAACCACTATAACTACATAATGTGTGGGTGTTTTATTCAGCTTTGATCCCAGACCGTCAGAAATGTATTTTATATACTTGAGGCTATAATTTATAGCAACAGAAATAGTACATGCGTGAGTGGTGGCACGCAAGTTATTAGGACGTTAACACTGTGGGAGCGTGACATTCTTCACGCATGCCCCTATAGGACAACTGTAAATTTATAGTGGAAGGAGGACACAATTAACATTGTAGTATATAGAAGGACATTTTAATTAACATATCAACTACGTGTTGGACACGCCCGCTCATGTGGCAATCCTTTTTGGTCACATAAGTGGGCGTGTCCAATAACGGAGTTAAAAAAATTACTCTCTCCCCTGAGCCTTTTCTTAGGTGAAAAGGGGAGTAGTTTCCAGTTTAGCAAATTAACTATGCAAATGCGAGAGTATCATTTGTATGTAGAGCTTCACCATGCAAATGAGAGTATCATTTGTATGTAGAACTTCACCATGCAAATGAGAGTATCATTTGTATGTAGAAAATCACCATGTAAATGCATAGATTGAAGAGTTAGAGGGATAGGAAACGGAGTGGTGCACGTGATGATTTTACATTGAATCTGCAGTGGAGCCTCGAAAATTATCCGCGCTACGCCCTATGAACGAGGCTATTAAGCACATTTTTGCCGGGTAACTCCCAAAGCTGTGTTTCCTCGAGACATCATCTCTTTCAGCAATTTATAACACGCCTAGTCCATGAGCCACGTGTAGTACTTGCTAATGTCTGACCACACCCAGTAAAAAGAGACTTTCCAATAAAGTTATATGTTCCCAAGGCTATTTTAGAGCTATTGGAACATATAACGTGTAAGCGTGCTGGTTATGACTACTACAATAGGTATAGACCTTGAAATATAAGTGAGTTGCACGGACTAAGCACAGTTACTTGTAGTTTATTATGCACTGAGTGTAGAAATAGATATTGTTATGATGGCCTCGATTAAACCGCAGCGTAGCGCGGATGTTACTCGAGATACAAACCGTTTCCTATCCCTCTAACTCTTCAATCTATGGTAAATGAGAGTATCATTTGTATGTAGAACTTCACCATGCAGATGAGAGTATCATTTGTATGTAGAACTTCACTATGCAAATGATTTTAGTACTAAATAAAAAGAGCTGGAGGTTTTGGCACTGATCACCCCCCATACCTATCTAGCAATCGCGTACTAACTATGAATATCATTAATTAGCCGCGCCTCTAACCACGAAGCTCACAGAGAGGGGAGGGGCTGGGAAGCCAACAAAAATGCATTACGTAAGGGTTATACAATCTGATTGGTGCATATGCATTCCTGAATGCAAACTGCTTACGTAATGTAGGCAGTCTGCAATCTGATTGGTGCTGCATGTTTTTCTGCAGCAAGAACGAATGCTAGATAGGGCTGTAACCCGTCTCCCTTTTTGGAGGCGGGCCACGCCCATCTAGTGTCAAGGTACATTGAAATGGTAAGAAACGTTCTAGTACCTACTGTTTTGCAGTAGTAAAGTATGTGCCATGATCTTTACCTAATGTACCCACACGGCTTTTTCTTTGCAGTGCAGAACATTAATTGTCTGGATACTCTCAAGATGAGGTGAGTTGTACCTACCATAGATATAAGAAGGGAGAGGATGGGAAACACTACGTAAATAGCATTGACGGTTTCGGTCAATGTTTTCTTCTTTATTTCCTCCAGCCCATGCTTTTAGCTAGCTAGTACATGTACTAGGCTATAAACTATGGAACGCCGTTTGCGACAAAATTCAGGCAGAATGTGATAGGTGTGTGCATCCAATATAAAATCGATTTTTGAAGATTGATTTTTAATAATCGATTTTTTACAGTTGATTTTTGATTTACACTAGCCTCGATCCCAGGCCGAGTTTTCGCTTTTATAACGGTTAGGCGAACAACTGGGCCTGGTACTAGTTGTCTGCGCATGCGTCAAATTTTCATTGTATATTTGTGGTCGGCAAAAATATTTAATAAATCAATAATAGAAATTTGTACACAGAAAATGCACAGAGTGAGTACACAAAAGATGCACATAGGGAGCTGCTTCACAAAGGCCTGGGGAGTTGCCAGTTGTGCTGCAGCACAATTACAGTGACCCAGGGCAACTTCAGGATGATTGAATGCCTTCAAATTACGTTTCAAAAAGATTTAGCAGGCTGCTGGACTTCTCTGATTCTAGGCCCCAACTCGTAACTCATTGCTTGAGAAAACATAGATTCTCTTGATGTCTCTGAGCTACCCAGCAACGCTTGAATGAGCAGGTCATACTCCAGTCCTGTGTCTGTGAGTATAGGACAATATTAAAAGAAACCAAAGACGGTTAAACCCTTACCTCAAACTGTCCAGTCTCGTCCGTTAGTATAGCCAAGAGGAGCACTGTTGGGATAGCTGGATATTAGCCATTGCTCCTGTACAGAGAAGTAGACATTTTAAATACGTGTAGATCTATACATATTAAATTTCTCGGTTATAGTGTCATTGTCGACGAGCTGATGATGGCAGCACCAAGTTCTCTAGCTCACACTCTTCACTTGATCCACCATATTAATGATGAAACTATAGTCTACCTACATTCTTGCCAAACATGAACAAGACTTGATAGCATAGCCGGCCATAGGGCCCACACAAAAATATCTGACCTTAACAAGCTTGACAAAGCTTTATACCTCTTCCCTTGTTGTTCAGTCTTCAGAATAAGCTTCAGAGAAGAGAGAAGCTTCAGCTAAGAGCCATTCCAATCGATTCCAATAATGATAAAACGGGAACTGACTTCTAGTACACGATAGTACACGAATATAAATGTCACGAAAGTGAACGAGAATATCCATTCGTCAGAATCTGACGAACGACTGACGCATGCGCAGACAACTAGTACCAGGCCCAGTTGTTCGCCTAACCGTTATAAAAGCGAAAACTCGGCCTGGGATCGAGGCTAGATTTACACGTGAACGATCTTTGACAATCGATCTGATAATCGAAATTCGATTTTTGATAATCATTTTTGATAATCGATTATTGAAATTCAATAATCAATTTTTGATAATCGATTTTTGAAAATTGATTACAAAAATCGCAATTGATTGATACTAGCCTCGAATCCAGGCCGATTAAAATGGATTCAAGGCTACAGTTAGGCTGCCCTTGAAACTCAGAACATGCACAAAACTCCTTCTCCACCGCCTGGAATCAAAGCTTGGCTTGGTTAGCTATCTCACATGATAGACTATAACGCAAAAGCGAAACATTATTGTTTTTTGGAACCATTAAAAAGAAGGGCCATAAGTCACAGTAAAAATCATTAATTTTAGAACTGTTCAGTTGATGCTATCTTATTTAGTTCCTTCGTGCACCCATTTTTGTATGCTTTCTCGCCAGCACTGTTTTATTTGGCCATCTTGTGTGTGCTTAGAGAGCTGAGAAAGAGTTTGGTGATTCCAGATAGAATAGAAGTCATGAATAGTGGCTTCTTCAATGCAAAATTTCTCTAAGGATAGTCTCACGTGATACAGCTTTAGACAGGGGCCCGGTGAGTGTATAGTTGGTTCTATTGCAGTGTGCATGGAATTGAAACAGGATGACCAACATGCATATGGTCATCATGCATGCTAGTAAATACTTAAGGTAACGTAACCTTATATGGTATAACCTCCCAATGAGGTTTTGTCCGCTACATGAGGCAAAGAAACAATACAGAAGTCTTAAATATTCAATTCCAAATGAAAGAACCAACACCAGTCTTGCTATACTGAATGCTAAATATTAATTGTATAATTGAATTATTTAACATCGTCTTGCTATTGAATGATAAGTATTGGATGACATTACATTTGTAACATTATTCTTGCTATATTGAATGATAAATATTGAATTTTGATAAGGATGGATGGCTAAAGCAGAAGTTAGCTGATTCTCAATATAAGATGGGAATTGAGTGAACCAACTATACACTCACCATCAGGGGCGTAGGCAGGAATTTGAGGAAGGGGGGGGCTGAGCTGTTCGCGCCAGAACTACTTGGCGCGGAGCGCCGAAAATTCCGGTGACCGGAAGCCACACCCCCTAATTAATGACTCATTGCGCATGTGCAAGAAATAGCCACACCTTGCTTCAATTAATAATACTGCTAAAGCTAGCTAGCTAGCCGTAGCTAGCTAGCTTAGTTGCACTAAAGAATCAAAGTTACTAGTATAGTATAGCTAGCTCCTGGACATGCTGTTTGTCTGCCACTAATCTATACCAGTAATTCCCAGGCTGAAGACTCATCAGAGAAGGTGGGGCTCTTAGTGTAGTTTTTGCAGAGAAAGGGGGGCTCCAGCCCCCAAAGCCCTCCCCCTCCCTACGCCCCTGACCATCATTATTCTTGCTATTATTGAATGATAAATTATTGAATGAATATTAAATTTTGATAAGGATGGATGGCTACTGCAGGAGTTAGTTGATTCCCAATATAAGATGGGAATTGAGTGAACCAACTATACACTCACCGGGGGGGCCCCCCCAGCCCACCTCAGAGCAGTTCTAAAATCGATTATCAAAAATCGAATTTCAATAATCGATTATCAAAAATCGATTATCAAAAAATCGAATTTCAAAAATCGATTATCAGATCGATTGTCAAAGATCGTTCATGTGTAAATCAACTGTAAAAAATCGATTATTAAAAATCGATCTTCAAAAATCGATTTTATATTGGATGCACACACCTATCACATTCTGCCTGAATTTTGTCGCAAACGGCGTTCCATATAATAAACTAGCCTCGACTCCAGCCCCTTGAATAGTGGGCCTGGTATTTACTGTTGGTGCGTGGGTGGACAATTAATTTATTATTTACCGTATTTTATCTCATTGAACGTTAATTAAAACAGTATTTTATCTTATTGTGATAAGAACAGAAAAAAGAAAAAGGAGAGGCTATCTCTCTGTATATACCCCTTTACTGGTCAAATTGTTGTAAATTTTACAACAACAATCTGGGAGGGAACGTGCTATCAACTTGTGAATATTGCATGATATTGGATTCTGTGGCAGATTGGATAGTATCATGAATGCGATTATCCTTTAAAGTTCTGCTGAGCTGTTCAATTAGGACACTTAAAAAAAAAAAAAAAGGTTTAAAACAAGCTATACAGCATGTAGGACTGAGTTATCCATTGGTAGACCCATAGAATATTTTCGAAGAGGAAGCAGCAAGCCATTTGTGTACACAGGCACTTCACAAGTGGACACAAGCTCTACAATAGTCTACATGCTTGCTAAGCTGAGTTGACCAGAGTGCAACTTTTAAAGGCCACACATACTTCCATCGAGGCAGCAGCAAGGCATAAAATCAATGGTTAGTTTGTGCACAGCCATTGACCCACGCCCATCTCTACAAGCCATAGCCACTTCATTGGGGGTGGCGATAACATCAAGCTAATTTGGTGGGTTGGGCTCAGATGCAAACTAAAGTGATGGAACTGTTCCAGGTTCCAGATTTTGTGTGCGGCTGACCTGGAAAGGGATACTGTAGACAGAGACAGCTAAGTAAAACATCAGCTCTGTAGATTTATTCATTAACTTGAGGCTCGGATCGGATACACACTCAGGCAACAAGTTAATCTCATAAGAAATTAGTTAAACCTGTGGATAAAATAAATGTGGATAAGTACAGTGGCTGTGACGTAACATAATGTGAGGACTACTTATTGATTTACACAATAGATTTACCATTGAAAGCACTATCCATTAATACACACTCAAGCAACAAGTCCGGATACACACTCAAGCAACAAGGATCGGATACACACAAGTCCCTCGGATTGTAAACACATTCAGGCCACACAGTTCTCGGATCAGATACCACCACATACTTATCAGTCTAAGGGCATCAATGTTCATTTTTGGTAAAGATCATTACATTAAGTTTTGCATAACGACGATTTCATGGCAAAAAATGCTGAAGGTGAATATCATGGATCAGTTCAAGTCAGCAAGATAACACTGAATTATGTCTTGTATCAGTTTGTGTGCTGTGTTTATGTCTACGTATACGTCTTAATAATTATTGTGTTCCATTTTTGGGAGAAGAATGTTGCCATGGTGATATTACATGTGTAAGGATTATGCCATCAATAATTATGGGCACCATGCATCCATGCTGTGTGAAAATAAATACAGTTCACAGCTGCAATTCATACACAGCAAAAACACATAATTTATGAGATGCATCATCGTATTTTAGTGTTAAAATGACAGAAATGTACCGTAAGACCTCGATTTAAAGCGACACTTTTTAATAATTACGAAGCCGGAGGTCGCTACTTTTGGAGGTTGAAAAATTATATTGAAGTCCTGGTGTCGCATATTTAGAGGGTCGCATCTAATTGGAGGTAACTTTACAGAGTCTATTTGCCTCGATTTTAGGCCACTTAAAATACTGATTTTCCAGTGGGCTACAATCGAGGCTAGGGAGTGGCTACATTTAGAACGCGACATTAAAAAATAATTGTCAACTCAGCTGTCGCTACTTTTAGAGGTCAGAAAATTACTGAAGCTACTGGGTGTCGCATATTTGGAGGGTCGCCTTAAATCGAGGTCTTACGGTATGTTATTTCTACATTAAATTTCAGAAGATGTTAACATGTTTTATGTTACAGTAATGAATATTTTTTTACCGGCTGTATATAGTAACACAAAAAACCTTGAACCACTGCCATTAATAGACAGAACTCTCCTGAAGTGCTTTCTGGAATGTCGTTACAGGAGCTGATTGGAGTTAAGAACCTAGTCGACAAAACTTGCTCCTCTAGACCTCAAAGACTTAGCTGAGAAGAAAAGTCTCATTAATCGCACTTGCATGACTCAGTTTTATTCAATTCATTTTTTATTAATTGATCTGATATGAGTATCATTACGAAGAGCTTGAATATCTTCTGATTTGGCAGCACTCAGGAACTGACCGTAAAGGAGACAGCAAGAAGAACCGACACTATAGCTATCATGCACAAAGGTAAAAATGACAACAACTTCAGATGCACATCATAGCTAAATCATGACTACTTTTACAACGCAAGTGGACCTCATTCATATTTTTATTTTTATGTATTGAATATTGTGAGAGACAGAGGCTGAGATATGGATAAGGCTAGGTAATATGAAGCTATAATTACTACATACGTCATAGTTCAGACAGAGAGGTTGGAGTCCGCAATGGTGAGGTCCACGGAAGCAGTTAGGTGGCCGTTGAAGGATGACTTCAAAGATCTGGCGCCTCAGGCACATGATAGAGGATCTGAGTAGTGAGAATGATATTCTACATCTTAGCCAGCCAATGATGGTGCTGTATGGTTGCTTCCATTTGTCCGAGAGCATACTGGCCAGGCGTTTGTAGAAGGCTGCAGCCGCTGGGCCAAGGCCACCTGTGGTAGCGAAGACCAAGGGAGTAAAATAAGTGCTCCACTTCTCTTATACACTGCTCGTAGTGCATCTTTTTTAGGTTCTCATGATGACGATAAGATGCAGATAGAGAGGAGTGTCTATTCGAGAGAGCAAATGGGTTTAAAACCCTGTAACGTCAAAGAACGCTCTCTCGAAAGAACTTCCCCAAAAACCATTGGCCACTACATAGACGACTAATGTTTCACTTGTAATGGGTTGTAGAGACGGTTCAGTGGCCACTCCATGGCAAGTTTCTTTTAATAGCGATGCTGTGATATCTCGCAGCTCATTGTGCCTTATAGGGGAATCCTCCTCTGGGGCAGCATGTTGCACTGAAAACGAATGGCCACAGACACAGTTTGAGGGGATCTGCGATGGGGGCCAACCATACGAAGGAGATAGATAGATGGTCTAGCATTATGAATGAGGTCCATTTGCACTATAAAAGTACTGCATGAGCAACTGTATATCTATTAAGCATAGCACTGATTGATCTAGATCTATACATCTAGTGTGCGAGTGCTTTCATACATGTTTGCATGCCTAGATCTAGATTCTAGCAGTGAACCACATTGAAGTCTAAACCTTAGCAGATCTATCGATGCTGGTTTTTAGGCCATGCAAAGTCAATTTGTCCTTTCTCAGGCCCTCGCGCGCAGCTTTTTATAAATATCACGTGACCTCAAATTAAAAGATGTATGGTTTTTTGGTCATGAATATAATTATGACTAGAATGCACTTCCACTTATTGAGGAAGTTAGGGGTGTGTTTTCAATTAAAATTTCTATGAATAATTATTATTATCATGAGAAACTACAAATTGATTTTGTATGGCCTTACTTCCCCTCCACTTATGGCCAGAATCACAGCTCCTGAGTTGGAGCAGTTCATAGTCGCTACAGTTCACTTAACTGGACGTATACTAGGAGCAGGTGCTTATGGTAGTGTGGAGGAGGTAGAGATACCTGGAGCAACGGTAGCTGCCAAAAAATTGCATCAACAGCTTGTCAACCTGGGCTCTACACAGCAGGTTGCTAAGATCTACACTGTTATTTTGTATATAGCCAACATAGAAGAACTATAGTAATTTATTGGTTGATTATTGTCCACATGCCCAGGTTGAGAAATGGGTGACTGATTTTGTGGAGGAGTGTAAGCTGATGAGCCAGCTCCGTCACCCTCACATAGTACAGTTCCTGGGGGTGTGCTATCTCCCTGGAGCCCAACTCCCTGTCCTACTGATGGAGAAGCTACAAACCAGCCTCGACAACCTTCTGGAAACCAACCCCAACATTCCTATTGACCTCAAAGTGCACCTTCTGACGGGGACTGGCCGAGGGGTGGTCTATCTGCACAGCCGCACTCCACCCATCGCCCATCGTGATCTGTCTGCCAAGAACATTCTAGTCGATAACGGTCTCAATGCCAAGATAGCAGACATGGGTGTTTCTAGGATTGTGAATATTCAGCCTGGCCAGCTAGCTGCCTCAATGACTCAAATGCCAGGCACTGGTGTGTATATGCCACCAGAGGCAGCTCAAGAGGAAGGGATCACACGATACAACACTGCCATAGACATATTCTCCTTTGGTGTAGTATCTCTGTTCACGCTGACACAAACCTTCCCCAAAGATCTCAAACCTGCAACATATCGAGACCCTGCTACTCGAAGGCTGGTTGCTCGCTCAGAAATCGAACGCCGTGAACATTACATCGAACCAATGACAGCAGATCTTGGTGAGACCCACCCCCTTGTCCAGTTGACTCTCGCTTGCCTGGAGTATGACCAAGAAGATCGACCATCTGCTATGGTGGTGTTGAGACGATTGGAAGAGGTTGGAACAACACTCCCTCATAAATGCACCCAAACCAAGTTGGAACTGATTCAACAGGTTGCTGTGAAAGAAGAAGAGATACAGCAAATTGCAAGAGTTGCCAACGAGAAACAAGCTCAAATCAATCAGTTTCAACATAAAATGGCTGAAAGTGATACTCAAAACTCTCAATTACAAGTATGTAACGATCGTCTTCAAGCTGAGAAACGAGAGCAAGTTCATCGACTGACCATTCTCCAACAAAAACAGTTGGAAGTTCAACGCAGAGAAATTGATTGTCTCTCCAATTCAGGTGGTGAGGTGAGTGCATGTAGTTGTTCTTCAAAATGTCCTGTCTTGTACATATCATGGTTGACTGTGCTTTTTTTTGTATGCATTGTCTATAGAAATCATATGTATAGTTGTGATAATTAAATGTGTGCTCACAAGGTGGTGGTATCAGCTAGTGGGTGGGGCAATGGATCGGGACGGCAACAACTATCAAATGCGCATCATAATACAGCCTTGTTTGACTCTGTGACTAACAAACTTATTACAACAATTCTATTTTTACAGACAACCACAAGCAAAACCACAAAAGCAAACTTGAAGATTGTTGATTCGAGCACTGGAAACAAATTACTAGCACACAAGTCGACCACACCACAACCAACTGTTCCTACTGCCATCACTTTCAACTGGACAAAATGCAAGAACATACCGAGAGGGATGAATGTGCTCGATCAGCCTGTGGCTATCAACGGGAAGCTGTACATGATAGGCTCGAGTAACTGGACTATGACTGTGCTAGTGTACACACCAGATCAGGATAGCTGGTATGAGCTGCCACCTCCTCCAGTGAAGTACCTCACCATAGCAACACTGAGGGGTCAACTGATAGTGGTCGGAGGTGAGGACAAGTCTACTAAAGAGATAACGAATACCATCCTAACATTCGATGAGAGCTCTCGACAATGGGTCCAGTCACTTCCCCCCATGCCAAAAGCATTAATGTGCCCAGAAGTTCTTGGATATCAAGACCATCTGATCGTTATCGGTGGACGTGACTTAGAGGACCATAAGATATCTGATGTGAACATTCTGGATACCAGAAACAAATGGATCACAGCCGAACCACTTCCCAGCACTGATGATGTCTACAGCACTTGCCTAATTGGAGACACACTGTATCTTGTAGGTAAACGCACTAAAGCAGTGTTTCGAGCTCATGTACCCTCCCTTATATCACAAGCTAGTTCTGGTGTGTGGGAATCTGTTGCAAATGTTCCATTTTATTGGTCGTCTCCTATCGCCATCGGCAACACTCTCCTGAATGCGGGGGGTAGTAGTGATGAAGAGCTAGGAGATAATGCTATCTCAAGCATCCATCTGTACGATCCCACCAAAGACCAGTGGACACAATGTAGTAACCTTCCCAAAGAAATGTACAGCTATCATTGCATTGAACTGTCTGGCAAACTGTATGTACTTGGTGGTGATATAAGTAGCGGCACTATAAAATATGTGTACTCATCAATCCCGTCCATTACACATTAATAGTTAAGATGTGTGAGTTTTTGTTTTTGTAAAATTAAATGTTATGACTGTGACAGTTCATGGGAAAACGTGGTGTAGGGAATATTTTGTGTGAATTGAGTGTGTTTCTTGTTTATGATAATTATCATGTTGACAAAATTGAAAGTGTATTATGGTTGACATAATGGGTCGTTTTCCTGTTTTAAGGCAAGTTGGGCCTATTTTATAGACGCTTCAGTGACTTCCTGCATGTGAACTACCCTTAAAAGAAGAAACTTGAAATTGAGAATGTGAAAAACAATAAAGTTATTTCTGATCTTCCCATACAGGATATCTATAACTATAAGGTACACTACTAAGGTACACTACTAATGGTACATTAATAACTGTTAACAAAACTAAGGGCACCAATAACTATAGTCCTCAGTGTGTATACGTGTATGTAATAGTTGTACCATGGATATCAAGGGTGTATTGGATTTGTACTACCAAGGGCAGTTCTATGTATTCCCCAAGGGAATACATAGAACTGCATGAGGTAGTAAAATAACAATACAAACGCATGCAGATATCCACGGTACAGGTTACTGCTGGTAGCTTGTACTATGAACACGTCGTATTGGAATTAAAAGCTGTTATCCAACCCATTTACAACTGAGTAGTATAGTAAACACTCTTTGATCCCTGCAGTGCATGCACTGTGCACATTTTGTGTGCATGTGCTTGCGCTTGACAAACCACATTTAGAACTTCAGTCACAGTATAGTGTTGTAAAAAAGAGAGGCTCCTTTATGGGTGGAGGTGGGCTTTAGGCTGACCGACCACAGTCAGTACCCTATATAGGGTACATGAATGTACACCCTAGTAGGGTACATGGGATTTGTACCCTGGAGTATCCTGAGAGTTTCAATGGATATTCCTTATAGTGTCAGAGCACATCATCACGGTATACAAATAGCTATGTAAGTGCGTATCATGGTAATTTTATTAATACACTGCATGCATGACTGTAATAACTTTTTTCCTATAGAATAATGATATAAATATAAAAGAGAAGTCTATATTCTGCAGGACAGAGGAATTCAATTAGAGAACATTGATAACTATTTTGTTCCATTTTTGTACCATTGAAAACAAGAAAATGCTTGTCACAAATGGTGCAATCTGATTGGTTACTGAGAGGTCCCTTATTTTACTTAGAGACCTCAGTAGAGGTCTTCTACGGAGGTTCATTATAATTATGTACTTGCCTATGGAAATGTATGTTGAAGTTATAGTAACCATGCATACTGCATCATAAAAATTATTGTCATAAAAATTAATTTTTTATTGACTGTGTTCTGCAGTGCAGCTTTGCAGCTTTTATCTCACTCTTGCAGCTACCAATAGCTAGTGCGCGCTCTAGTGCAGAGCTAATTACTAAGTATAGAATAGCAACTTTCTATTAGCAATTTTTGTTATGCATGATTCTCAAGAGACGGAAACGGCCTTCAATGTGAGTTTTTATGTAGACTTAGCCAGAGCGAAGCTTTAACGTTGCTTGAGACTTGTAGAAACTATTGCATGGTTGCAGTCTTCTTTGTGTTAATACAGCTTAGCTTGCTGAGCACTATTCTAAATCAGTTATAGGCCTCATCCAACGGTCACTATGGGATTATGAGACCCTCAGGCCCTTAGTAGCGCCCTCGCTGCGCTCGGGGTCTCGTAATCCCATAGAGACCTTGGATTCAGTCTATAACTATGTGGAGCAATGACAATAAGGTAGCATGCAGTAACAACTTTTAATGTTCAGCTAAACAACCATAATAATGTAGGAGTAGCAATGACAACAAGGTAGTAGTTACAACCATGTATTGTTTAGCATTAACAACCATGGGGTGTTAAATTAGAATAAGTGTAGGAACAGCCCAAAAGTTGTTACCAAAACAACAAATTTGTTTCTTTTTACAAGTAAATAATGGTTTAAGTGAGTATAATAGGAGAGAACGATAAAGGATTACATGCAGTCAGACCAGTCCTTTGTATGCATGATCACAACTGAGCACGACAAAACACAATGAAACACTACATGTGATGATGATATATATGCATATAATTATATAGTTATAAACGTATGCACTCGTAGCTATAGAAGGTATAAATTATAAGCAATTAGTACGAAAAAAAAATCTAAATCAGCCACTTCAATTAGGAAAAGTTACTTAATAAATATATCTACAAGTTCAAATGGTGTGTCATCTTCACTTCGAATTGGAAATGCCTTACACAACCTCAACTCGATATCGTTAGTAGTTGGCTGAGGGAGTTGCTTGCAGAACCACGGTGGGTTGTTGAACTCGCAGCAAGTACTGTTACTCTCGCATCCCTCACCGTCCCAGAGTGGATCATCAGAGTAGAGAAGGGTGGCATTGTAATTCGTATCTTCTTTGGCTGTATCACAGAAATAGCTGTTTCCCACCCAAGGTGGAATAGTGATATTCCGTAAATAATAGCCATCATTATTTGTGAGCATGCACGGGCAAACGTTAGCAACTTGAAAGTTTCGATCCATTGATAGATTTTCGCCCAGAGCTCCTACAAAAGACCAAATATGTTGCCGTGGTGTCCCATGTGTAAGAAGTATGCCCTCAACATAGGCACCATCTATACTTTGTGAAGAAACTCGAAATAAAAACGGTGCAAATCCGTTTGGTGATCCATATTGGTAGCTAATAACTCTACCACATACACGGGAGTACTCGGTTCCATGCACAGGGAAAGTAGAAGAAACACATTCACCAGTAAATTCTTCAGGCCTCCCGCATGTTCGTAATGGTTTCTCCGTCCTGTTAATAGTTTTGAATCCATCGGGGCAGTGATGACTAGGATCTGTCATGTCGATGTGAGCTATTCTCATCCAAGCACCACTTGTGTCACAGCTGCAATTCCTGAGAGTAGCATCGCAATAAACCTTCATCAATGAACCACTGCCATTAATAGACCTCAGCATCCAGAACTCTCCTGAAGTGTTTTCTGGAATGTCGTTACAGGAGCTTATCGGAGTTAAGAACCTAGTCGACAAAACTTGCTCCTCTAGACCTCGAAGACTTAGCCAAGTGTTTTCAATCACTTTAAGCAGAGTCTCATTAATCGCACTTGACTCCATCTGTAAACTATGAAAGGCATTGTTAATCTCATTGCGAACTGTTCCATTCAATTACACTTCTAACTCCATTATTCGAGTTGTCAAACTCTTTATTTGATCTTGATATTTGACATTTAGAGCATGAATATCTTTGGCAGTATTGTTATGAAGAGCTTGAATATCCTCTGATATGGTAGCACTCTGTAACTGACCGTAAGTAAAGAAGGAGACAGCAAGAAGGACCGACACTATAGCTATCACAAAGGTCAAAATGATCACAACTCTTAAGTTAGAGCATTTCTTTGGATTTGCGGGAAGTTCTTGCTTCTGGAACACATTTTTTACAACAGATACGTCAGGTACGACGGCATAAGTGTCATCAATTTCTGTTGCTGTTTCTACCACATTCTCGGGATCGTCTTGTTTCACAGCTGCATCATTTTCTATGGTTTCTAGATCATCCGATAATTCATAAACATTATCTTCATCTGTTTGGGAAGCGGCACTATTGCTGTAGCCGACAGTGTTATAGGCTATATATTGATCTCCATGCATCGACTCTTATAATCCTATAGAATTCTGGGCTACAACTAGAGACCTCATGTTAAGATGCATGTTGACGCATGCATGCAACAATTACACTACCGATTAAACAAGTATGTAAAAACATGTATCAGTAATTGCATGAGCACGAACGTAACACATGCTAATACCTGGAATGTAGCAGGTTAGCGTGGGGCCACCGTGCAATTCCATGCACGGTACATGTATATATACTAATCTGCATGGCGTAATACACGGTGCCGTATCTGATAAACCATGAGTGAATTAAAGAAACAATAATTGCACTTGTTTCTTTTAACAAAATAATATGTATTTTATACCGTGTTATGATAATACTTTGTAAGTGAACCTGCTCTATTTACTTAAGACATAATAATTATTCACTATGAAACATCGTTATGCAAAACTTAATGTAATGATCTTTACCATTGATGCCAATTATTCATCAGGGGGCCTTTAATAGTGTAAAGTTTGTGAATGAGCCAAATCAACAGAAACCTTGAAATTTACAAGTATACTGGTATAAGTCTTTGTGATCTTTTGCAAAGGCATTATACTGCTCAAAATTAAATTGATGCATACATTGAGCTCTCAAAACGGCCTGGAATCGTCAATAATTATAGGCAGGCATGCATGAAATTACTTGTGCATGTGTACACATGATATGCCAGTATATACAAAAGTACTGGGACCCATGCATGCATACACAAACATGCAGACTACAGCATGCATGCAGCTGTGAGAACATGCACAATTAAGCATGAGGTATAAAGAATGAGTGCTATGTGCACATGCACACACCTTGCATGCTGACTCAGTGTTTGTTGATGCAGCACTATTTCACAAGACTATAGCCACTAGAAGAGACACAGACACACTGCACTCAACAAAATTGATTTATGATGCATAATAATAGAGCAGATGTTATAATAGCTCTAAAGGCATAATTAAAAACATGCATGCAGTTGACCTATAAAAGAGTGCCAATGGCTGCCTAATACCCAACTACTATACACACACCAGTGACACCATGCATACAACTTGTTGTTGTACATGATCTATGTCACAACACTTGTAATGTATAGCTTCCAATTCTACTCCTTTAACGCTTTCTTCATTTCCCCTTATATTTCTTTCATGCTACCCATGCACTGTGCAAGGAAACTCGGCTATACACTGACCCAGAAGAGGGCAATCCAGGACCTGACTCGTACACTCTTATGGAGGATGGTCACATGTCCAATAATGACAATTAGTATAGTTACATAGAAGAACAGCCAATGAGAACGAGGGCACATACTACTATCTGAACACAGCGAGCTTGTATTACGATTGTGCATAGGATGCACCATATAATTATAGTATAGATAGTTGCACCTTCACTATGGTAATTGCCCTTAAATTATTATCTTGTCGTGATTTAGCCTCGATCCCAGGCCGAGTTTTCGCTTTTATAACGGTTAGGCGAACAACTGTTGTTCGCCTAACCGTTATAAAAGCGAAAACTCGGCCTGGGATCGAGGCTAGTCGTGATTAGGCCTTGGCAATAATTATTATGCTTTTTATTTTGCCTATTACTCAAAAAGTCAGCCTATTATTCCAGTTTGGTGTACCCATTATTCCACTTTAAAGACATCGATGAAAAGACAATTTATTTGTAGTTGCACTACCTGAGGTAGCCTCGTTCCCAACCTCGTTGTCTCTATAGTATAGCTAGTATTTTCAACTTAAAAAAAAAATCTCCTTTGTGCCGAAAGACCCCTCCATGCCTGCATGCATGCTAGTGGCTATTGCTTACAGTATATAATATACAGCTATATATATACATTATATTAGTCAAGTAAGACGTGAAATTAGGTCTACTATACCAGACTCTCTGAGGGTCAAGTAAAAAAACGTCGTTATGCAAAACTTAATGTAATGATCTTTACCAAAAATAGACTTTGCTAAAATTATTCCGAGCATAATTTATCAGGGGCCTACTGCAGTTGCAAACTCTTTTCTGGAAAAAATATTTTAACCACGCCCATTAACCTATGGAGGCTTAGTCATCTTGTTGGAGAGCATGCAGCTTCTGTTCGCTTTGGAGTCTTAGTATACCGTCAGCATGGCTCCTTCTGTTTGCTTACTTCGCATGCCTTGCATGAGGCTGTACGTATATTATGTTCTTCTATAATCGTACAGCTGTTGACCAATGAGATCAATTGCTTATAATTATAGTGGTGATGAAGTATGGTATAAGTTCAATGAGGTGTTTAAGAAATATATGGTGCACAATAGAAGTTAAACTAATGTATCATCTGACCACATAACTTATATACTTACATATAATAATAGTAGCTCAAATATTTAATGAGTTCAAAATTAGATAATTAATGTGTTTCCAGACAGTTATGGCAATACCACAGAACATTACTTGACAAGGAGCGTATCTTGTAATGACTGAGTCAGAGAATCCAGCGAAGTCAGCAGGGACGACCACCTGTGTGTAGAGAGATCAAGAATGATCTGATTATATAGGGCCTCAATAGGTTGAGTACAATAGGTCATGTGATGTATAGCACTAGAACACTAACTGCACACATGCACTGAGAATACTGGCATTCGGCAACTATAATTATATACACGGCATGCATGCATGTACATATTAGGATTAGGGACTGAACATGAACTAATAGATCCATGCAACACGAAACAAAACCATTACGATAACATGACACATGTGCACAAATCATAAGGTAATGATCACAACACTATAATCAAGGATACAAACAGCATACATAGTAAAATTAATAGAGTGTTACCATGAACACATAATTATATAATGTCAAGAGGTACAATTTTATAGAAACTTATAAATTTAAAGGCATTGGTATATTAGCATAATTATAGTACTATATACACTGGAAGCACAAGACAGGTTTACTTTTCTCTGTCCTCCTGTGAGCAAGTTTCCACAATCTTCAGCGAGTGCCTGACACATCTCATCATGGCGTCACCACCACTACCAGTGCTAGACTTGCCTGCATGGAGGGAACAGAAGAAGGTGATAAATTGCCTAAATGTGCATGGGTATATAGATATTAAACTATAGCACACGCATATACAATTAAGCATGCATGCATGCACACAACATTGGTCTTATCAGTAGGGACAATAGATGCTATGAAAGATGAATCTCCACCCACCACACCCCCACCTCTCTGATGCACACACCTTTCACTAGAGCACTGATGAGACACAGAGCTGCTTGGTGGGTCAGTATAAGCTCAGGGGGTTGTAGAGTGGTTGCACTGATGTAAGCTTCCAGGTGGGCCAGAAAAACACTGCAAGTTAGTAATACAACAATCTCTAAACACGATAGTAAATTACTACAATCGTTGATTTATCAATACCACCAAAAAGTTCTCAACATACACGTTAAAAACAGTTATAGATACCAAAGAGCCCTAGCACATACAACAAACACGTCATGCATACACATGCACACCTTGCTGACTGTTTGTTGGCACAGCACTGTTTCACAAGACTTGCCACCAGAAGTGGTAACTCCTCCACACACACTGGCACCATTGCCCCCGGAGTCTGTACAGGGAGACACACTCACCTATATGCGCTCAACAAATTGATTTGATAGTTTATTCAGTGTAATTTATAGAGCTAAGGCATAATTAAACAAAAACACTCACTTGTTTAATATAGTTGACTTGAGCCCTCACAACCACCTCCACAATAACCTCCATAACGAAAAGCCTCTCATCCCCCACTGACGACAAAGCTCCCATCCTCACACCCTCACGAACCACACTCCCCACACACACCTTCACATGACCGAGGCACTTTGCTAACAACTCAGGCTTTGTTTCAGAGACTTTTATCAGCTGTAACAGAATACTTTTGAGGAGAACAGGAGTGAGTGAGCTAGGTCCAGATGGGATGCCGATTATCTCTGATCTTGTCGAGGCCTCAGAGATTTGGTAAAGGAGTTTTGCGAGAGGGGAAAGGAGGAGGTGGGCGGAGCCTGCACGTACAAAAATGCAATGCTATATACGTACATACTATTAAGTTGGTACATGTACTGTAGCTGCCTGAACGAATGAGAACACATACACAGCCAGGCACATACGATATACTGTCTCATTATTATAATAATAAGTTTTTAAGCTAAGCAAAAACCGTCGTCTATATTTGCCCACTACACAAACAAAGTAGCCACCATCAATTAAGACACTCACTTGTCTCAGCGATCCTTGCCCCAAAGTTGGAGATGCCTGTCTCCACCCGCTCAGTGTTCTCACCCGACAACAGTCCGAGCAAGAGTATCTCAGACAGTAGCAAGAGTAACGTCTCTGTCACTTTGTGGGCGTATCCTGGGCCTTGTGAGGGGGTGGGGGGCGGCTGGGAAGCCTTACGCTTGCGAGAACTCTGCCGAGATGACTGGGTGGAGGGTCTATAAAACAAAAAGAAGTTTAACACAACACAGTTATAGGTGTACCCAGCTTTAAGGCATTAATTAACGCACAACTCAAATTTATTAGGCACCGCTGTTGTATGCACTGTGTGCTACGATGCAAACCACTCAGAGATATAGTGGCTAGCAGCATTCATGCGTACACCATGAAAACCACCAGTTTACTTTAAAACATGATAACTTCCCCCTTACCTTTTCGCCCCCTCCTTTAGAGCAGACACCAGCACCCTATCTCCCCAGGAGAGCACCTCCTCTAACTGTTGGGGGAAATCTCCATGTCCCTCTAATCCCTCGGCTTGCTGATGCATAAGGAGACGAATGTAAAGCCCCAGGCACTTGTGAAGGACAGGGAATGGCGGTGGAGACTCGTCAAACTGGTTTGACTGACTAGAGAGGTAGTACATTTCCAGTAGAGTCTGCATAATATAGAATAGTCATAAATATTTCTGGTTAAGAAATTGATTTTACCATTGAGTTCTTCAGAAAATCTGTGAATTTCCAGAACTCTGGGAGACTTTTCAGCTCTTGCAGGCAGCTGGGATGGCTCTGCACAGGGTCAAGAAACATGGAGTGTAAGAAGACAAGACAAAGCACTACTATTATTGACTACTTGCATTGTTGAATGCAACACCGCATGCATACATTCAAACTATATATAGAGCCACAGTGACGTACCAGCATCCAGTCGATGAGTTCCACGGCCAGTAGAGGCTGTCTGGTTGGGAGGACACTGCTCTTACCTCTCCTGCCCTTGCCTGTGATCTGTAAACACAAGAGGGGATTGTTTTGAATAAAACATGGACTGAGGTGCTTTTATAACAGTTGCTTGATGTATTAGTGTATAGAAAAACGGATACTATTATAATACATTTGCCTGACCTTTGATTTTGGTTGTTCTCTACTTGCTAATGAAAACCTGTCACTTTGTAAGTCAGTTGCTAGCCACTCATTGGTCAGTTTTATCACATGACTCGTCTGTCCCCATGAAGTTAAGGCAATTAAGAGTGAGGAGTAGTCGTGCGATTTGATTGCATAGCTCATAGTCGCGAGGGTGGTTAGCGTTCCCGTGGCAATAGAGTTAACGCAGGCTCTCGGGAGATTAGCCGCAAGTAGATAAAGTGCCGATCGACATGAGCCGTCCTGTTGTGTGTGTGTGTGTGTGTGTGTGTGTGTGTGTGTGTGTGTGTGAATTGGGATGCATACAGCCTTAATTGGTGCACACATACATGAGTGCCACGCAGTGGAGTAGGAAAAGCAATTTCTCAATGGGGGGCTCTAGATTTTGAATGGAAAAAAGTATGGCTATCTATAGTGCAGCTTGATAAGTGAATAGCCTCAATAGCCTAGAAAGATTGGGGGGGGGAGCTGGATCCCCCCTTCCAATGTTTATATACGCTACTGAGTGCAACCTACTTAGATACAATTCAATGGCACCACTCTCCAACCCTCAGGTAGTTGATAAGTGGCACACAGGATACCCGTGGGCTGCCCATAAACATGTGGTTGTAAAGTGAGGTCAATGACACACGCAAGGCTTCCTTCCATTAGCACAAGGCTTCCAATAGATCAAATTCCACGTGACAACACTACCAGGTACCTACAAGTACATGTATATAGCTAGCACAAAATTGTACGATTAGCTAAGTACAGTGCATGTGTACAGTGTACATCTGCATGAGAATGAGACTAGCTTGTGCTGTAGTAGCTCTATGTCTAGTAGCCTTGGTTACTGGCAAGATTACAGATAAATCTACGGCAATAGAATTATTTGAGAGGGTCGCGATTCAGAAGCAGTCAATAAGTAAGTTGTATAGACTATAATGACTATAGCTGCAATAGCATTTCAATGTTTACCACCATTAGACAGGTGATTAATATAGTCATCTGTAATTTCGTGCTTGAAGTAAAGGCTGTGTATATAAATTATGACAACACATTCAGTACACAAAAAGTATATATGTGCATGTGGTAGGTGAGCATTTATTGTCGAACCAACAGTGGCCGGCCGTATTCATAATACAGAGGAGGACCACAATTCTACACCAGCTAAAGTATGAGATAGTTAATACTGACTGTTGACACTAAGAATGGACATAATTGTGCACACCACTATACAGGTGAAGCTTTGCGTGAGATCACAAAAGGGAACAATGATCACAAAATGGACGATTCTTTGCCAGCAACTATACAGTTTGTGGAGCGTCTCTCTCACCTGACACCAGAGGAGAAGAAACTCTACATGGAAATGATGGGCAAATGAGTGCTCTCTCTCTCACATGCACAGCTACATACACACTAAACAGTGAAACAGTGAAACTATCGAACTTTTATATTCAACATTCTCATGACTTAATTATATACCACAGTAATTATTCTTATAAACGCGTACAGAAAGGATTGCATATGATTATGAGTACTATAATTGGTCCAACAGGGACAGCTGAAATAGCGTCACAGTACATGAATCACCATAATTACATACACACCTCAAAAGTGTTGAAGAGTGTAGGCAGACACTTAGTGACCCGTCCTTCCAATCTCTTCTTAACCCCTTTGTTCCCACGCTGGTCTAGTTTGTCTCGGACACCCTCCCACAGAATGACCATCGTCTCTATCAGTCCACACATCACACTCCCGTCACTCACACACAACGATTCCTCTGGCGCCCCTATATAGGGGGTGGGGCATTAGTGAGTGGGTGTAGTAATGTTTAAACGTACATGAAAGAGAGACGTGTGTTATAGACTTACTATCAGGCTTAGGACTGTCGGGTTCATCGTTTCTTTCTTTCCATCCTCCACTCTCCACTCCTGATTGGCCACCACCTATGCAAAATAACAGGGTATTAAAAAACTAGCAGATAATTATTACTTGACCTTTCAGTAAAAGTTGTCAGATTTTCTATCATTGAGTAAATTACTCACCTTCTCCATTGGTCTCCATATCCCTTTCCTCCTCCTCCTCCTCTGAGGCTCCACCCCCATTCTCCGCCCCCTCAGTCTCCACACACTGCATTAGAGCCAAAAGTATTGCGAGGATGAACTTTGTGACCTCAGTGGGTGTGAGATGCACTACGGCTAGTTGGTAAAACCTCCTTGCAGCACCAGGGTTAGTCCGAACCAAACTAACACACCGTTCAATCTGCACAAAGAAGGGAGAGAGAGGAAATAACTATACGTTATGTTACAAAAAAGAAGAGATGTTATGTTGTTACAAAGGCTTTTCTCTGCTGAATATCAAAAGGGAATGTAAAATAATACTGATATATAAGTAAAATGGCCGTAGAATGGCAATAATTTTGATTAAAATGGCAGTAGAAAGGCCATCAGTCTCACAAGCACAGTCATAAGCTATTATATAGATACTGTATGTAACATAATTATAACAATAAAACACATCACAATCCAGGCATAATCGAATGTATAGCTATAGTACTTCTGTGGTTTTTTTTCAAGTAACTAACGTATGACACCCACCTGTTGACTTGGTGATACATTGCCGGGCTGAAATGAGTCGACCAGCAGCGACACGATTCGCTTCACCACGGCTACACTATCCATCTCCACACGAGCTAGACATGCAAGAATAATAGTAACAGCTATAAAACAAATTATGTCATCATTTATCACAGCGCAACACATGCAGCATTGACGTTTGTATTAGTTTCCAACACACTTAACACATGCATGGGTTTTTATTACTAGATTGGCTTTTATGTTGACAAAAGCTATACTAACGTAAATCAGCTGAGGCAATTGAAGTAATTAATGTTGCAAATTATTATAATTCTCACCCAGTAGATGCTCCAGGGGACAGATGTGCCAGAACTTGATCATCCTCATGCCCTTTACCAGAAGGAGCAAATCCAGGAATGCAATCCGTACCTTCTCTGATGAATCATGAAGCATGCTCTGCAGCAGTGGGAGGAGGTCCACCATTAACGGGTGGCTGAGGCGGTTCTCTAGGATCAGACACATGCCCTGCATGTGTGTATGGGGGGGAGGGGGTTCAAGCATGAGGTGTACTAGGAGCACTTCTAAAACAACAAGGGGAAATGAATTTTCTGTTTAGGTATACATATTGAACAAACACATTATAACAGCTCCACATGAGACATTAATTTTGTTATAAAGCCATATTGTCTCACCTGTACCACGGCGACTCGTACATTGACAGCTGCCGAGTCCCACGCAAGCTCCTTGACCATTCTACTAATCAGTGCCTTGACGACAGGGGCGGGGATCATTTCCCAGTAGTACGAGAGCACTCGACACACCCCCATCACTGCACTCACACGCACCATCACAGAGGCGTCTCCAAGCAGGTCCTATATGTACGTACATATGGGGACATGTTCCATATGTATGTCACTGGATGTGACTAAGTGGTGCATAAAAAATCATTATAATTGGGCTCTTTTTGTAGTCTAAAACATGTACGTGGTAAACTAGGCTTAAATGGTGCATGTTATATAATTATATATTACGTCTACAGGTGTGTCACGATACAGGTCAATAAGGGGAAGAATTGGAGGAACAAAGAAGAAAGAAGGAATTAAGAGACAAAGAGAAAAAGGAGAGCCTTCCCCTTGCTAAGTCGAGTGACGATATAGACAAGTGAAAATGAACGTGGGCAGTCACTAGCTGGGCGGAGTCTGGCAAGGCAACAAGGCCACAGCATGCCTACGCATTGCAGACTGTGCATGTAGCATTTAGTTAAATTTGGAGATATCGTAGACGAGGGCTTACCTATATAGTAAAGCCACTCAACTAGTATTTACAGTAGTATATAGCAGTCTACTCTACTGTTCTTTCGTACTTCCTTGAAGATCTTCTGACTATATATATTATAATAGTCTCACGAAGTCTATTATACTGTTCATAAAATTATACACTCGCATGTACAGCTATATAATCCTGGCAAGTGCGCTCCAAGTACTGTGAGTTATTGCGATTTACTTTCGCCCATGCACGGTCAATTAACTTTGTCTACGTCAACAGTGGATCACGTGACTTAACAAAGCAGCATCTCCTTTGTCGCTCCTTCGCTGTTTCTCCAATTCCTCCCGTATTTTTTCTTATTGACCTGTGACAAAGAACAGAAAAAGGAGGGCCTGCAAAGGAGGCTATAATTATATAGTACATCCTTAATTGGGTTGCCTAATTGGGGCGAGCGAAGCGATTCCCTTAGTTAGTCATGCACGTGGTCCGGGTGGTGTATGTATGTATGTATGTATGTATGTATGTATGTATGTATGTCTACCGTGGACCGGCAGGCGGGCATGGACCAGCATACGATATTTGCTTTTGTGACTCGTGATCCTTTACCAATTTCTACGTGAGTCAATAACTTTAGCTCGATAAAGATATGAATAGTGACAAAACTAGCGATAAGGAGGATCCTCAGAAACAGCTAAAAAGAGGGAAAGGAGGCTTGCTAGACCCAGAGAAAGATACAGGGCACATAGGAGCAGCAGGAAGTGAAGGTAACTGACTCAAACGGTTCTGCAGGTGTTTACCTAAAATAAATAAATGTTGTGTAGAAAGTGCACAAGCCAGCAGAACATAGATAGAGTAGAAGAGGGATTGGAAACGGAAGTACCCTCGAAGTACCATCCGTGTATCTCTGCAGTTTTAATCAAGGTTTATACTTTTTAACACGAGGGCTAAACATGAATAATTCATGAGAATTGTTTTGCTCTCTGTAAGAAGTCCACGAGCAGTTCTGCTGCTAAACATCAACTTTCTCTAATACTTGAGGCCATTTGGGACACAGGACACTATTTAGCCTTAGCTATATCAAAGGTACTATAGGAACACAAGCATGAAAAAGCGCTCTGTGTACCTCTAGCTACTTCACAACAATCGAGATTATATTTTCTTTGTTTCCAATTGATACCTACTATCAGGGGGCATGTGATTCAGTAATGGGGGTAGCTCTGAGATGTGTGCTTTGGACACAATAAGTTTCCCGGGCTTTTGCGGGAGTTATGAGGAGATACACGGATGGTCCCAGAGCCACTACATAGACTTCATTGTAAAACACCACGTGAATCACTTCTGTTTCCAATCCCTCTTCTACTCTATCTATGATTACACTTACAGAGACTCCAGAAGCCACACAGGCACGCTTGAAGCAATACATGCAGGCATAGGCATACAGAGTGAATCCCGACATGCCTCTATTCGAACAATCTGCTGTTCAATCCAAGATGCTGTTTATATCTGCAGTCATGCCAATAATGTCCATCTATCGATTACCACTTGGACAATATGAATACGCAGGCCATGTCATCAACCTGCCACAAGATGTGGTGTCATTTACACAATATCTTTCAGCAGAGTTGGATGCGTCGCTTGCCCCATGGCGCTTGCGTCACCCTAGTAATATTATAATTATAGTGTATGCAAATTACTTCACTTCAAAGATGCTACATTTACTGACTGAGTCTATGTAACTATAGACCGTTCCGTGGAACGTACTAATACTTTGCTTATTAATACAAATGTATATATGTACGTATAGTTACATTGCTATAACCACTCTTGCTATAACTAAATTCACTTGTACCATGATGTGCTCTGACACTAAGAAATATTCATTGAAACTCTCAGGATACTCCAGGGTACAAATCCCATGTACCCTTCTAGGGTGTAGATTTATGTACCCTATAAGATAATGGTTGTAGTCAGCCTAAAGCCCTCCCTCCAGCCTCCAGGACCCTCTCTTTTAAAGGACACTACCCTGACAACAGTTGTGGGAAGCACAAAAATGTGTACACCCACTCGATCACATTGTGAAGATCAATTCTTCAGTAGCCACTAAAACTACCCAACCGCATTGTAAATTGTAAATGTGGTTTGTCAAGTGCAAGCACACGCACACAAAATGTACACAGTGCATATGCACGGCACAGATCAAAGAGTGTTTACTACTACTCAGTTGTAAAAATGGGTACGTTGGATAAACAGCTTCTAATCATCTTTTAGTAAAACTTGTATAACTTGGCTGTAACCACATTTGTAACCCCAGATAAGGATAATGATTATGAATATCATTAAACCATGTTCATGCGTAAGCACTAAGCAGCAGGCACTAAGTCAAATGGTTGAATGGTGTATTATTCTGACCTTGCTTGACCCAATTATTACAATTATTTTGCGAGTTTCCCTATAATTATGTGTCATCACAGGGGGTGGCAGTGTCAGTGTGGTAGGCCAGTGGGGAAGAGAAGCAACATGCATTACTGCAGGCAACATTACTGCAAAGTATCACTGAATAAGTTACATGATATGGGTGTAGTGTATCTTGAAATGTGAATCCCGGACAATTGCGCAAATGGAGCTGCTATGAGGCTGTGCAAAGTTATTATGGTGTACACTGCTTGCAGTGGATATAGATGGCCAGTGCTTAATGGTATTCATAATCATTAGCTATATGGATGTGGTTACAACTGTGGTTACAGCCAGCAAATAAGTATAGTACAAGCATGCATAGATAATTATAAGAAGGGAGGAGGGATGGGAAACGGAGCACGTGCGCACAATCACTTCTGTGTAATGTCACTTGATCCATGTTTCGCCTCCAGACACCCCACCAACCCAGCGGGAAATGATTCACAGCTCCCCACTGGGACTCTTAGTCCTGTGCTGAGCATCCACGCCTACTGTGCATCATATAGAAGCGTTGTGTATCTCACCAAGAGCTTGAAAGCTTTCAAAGGCAGTTTTTTGAGTGTTGTACTATCTATCTAGTGGCTTTGTGTACCTTCTATGAGGAGAGGCTGTGACTACAGCACAAAATATTAATGATTCCCTTTTTCTTAAATAGCTGGGCAAGTAAAATCAAAGCCACTTGGCTTTAGGTTGGTATATTTTTGTCTTAGTAAGCTGGTTTTGAAAAGCAGACTCTTTGTGTACCCATTTAGAAAGTTATATCGATGATTGAATGTATAGGTAAATGTATCTTTGTATTCAAGTAAATGTATCTTTGTATTCAAGGACTAGGATAGTCGTTGGTTCATTGTATCGGCACATGTAATTTACGACAGAACTTTGCTACATTTCCATAATTCTCTATCATGTCTGTGACTGTACTGGAATACTCTACGTTGATAAAACTATAACTTATAATAAAACTCACGATCATTCCATCAAACTGCTTCTGCATGACTCCATCAATCTCCTCTCGTGTAGAGTCAGGGTCTTGCAGAGGGAAGGCATCCAACAGAAGTGTACATGCGTTGGCTCGCACTTCTGGATTGGCTACTTTGAGAGATCTCCACAGAAACGGTGAGTACAGACGATGAAGCATCTCTGAGACACCCTTTTGCATCCGCTGAGAGTGGACCTGCTCCAGAAACTGTGCATGTGTGTGTGAAGGGGATGCTAACAGAGGGTATACGTATAGACCACATAGATCGACACACCGAGTTCTATATAAAGTAAAAAAGGATACTTACCGATATATACACAACCCATGCATGTAGTAAACACATGCAGTGAGTCTGTCTGTAACCATTTAGTGGGATTGGTGATCCCATGCATTAACCCCTTTACCATGCTGTTGACGCTTTGAAGCGTTATTAAACTGGTGCCCTGCAGTAATATTTTAGCGAGAATCATTCAGCAGGTCAGGCAGTAATTGTATATACTTATAACATATATACATGCATGCATGCATGGGTCAATAATACTATTGGTAATTTGTGCATGGGAAGTGATTGCTTAGCACACGCATTCAATAAGTGGGGCCACGCATGAGAGTAACCACAAATGCATACTGCATATCACACCATTGTTCAGTGACGCATGAAGCTAAGAATAGCAAAACAGAAAAGAAACTGAGCAATCATAATTATACCGAAGAAGATTGATCTATTCGATGGATTTGTTGGACTTTTCTCAGGTTTGGATGAGCATACTGTATGTTCCAGTGGCACTGCTATTTGCAATCATTATAATTCTTTATACCATCATTGTAATATTGACTAGAAAGTCGTTGAACAAGCCAGTCCCAGCAGCTTGGAGAGCCATCATTGATGTAACTTTGATTGGGGGACTTAAGAGTGAAACTACTGAGAATGGCAGGAAGCGGTACTTCTTGTTTGGATTTCTACTCACTCCTGCATATGTTCGAACTGTGGGAATGTTTATGATGGCACTATGGCAATCTCTACTCGTCACTTTCTGGTTGAATTTTATAATCGAGGTTGTAAGAATAATGGAATTATTGTTTCTTTTCTAATACTTCAAGAATACTCGATTGTCGCGATGTCGATGGTTTCAAAGACTCGATTCATTGTTATGAATTTCAATTTGACTTCATTAATGGAGCTGGAACGGCTGGAGGTGTACTCGCAATAGCCATAACACTTCTTTATGGACAACTGAGTGCACAAATGTGGCTCAAGAAAAAAATATTGAAATCGGAAAGTATACACAAAAAGAGGTGTTTCAATGCTTTGACTTATCTATTAGGAATTGTACTTTTGGTTCTCGTGACACTGTTTCTTGCGTTAAGTGTGTTCAAATTTGTTATGTCATTCTCCTCACAAGATACTGCCTTTGACTTCTCAGCATCACCTGCATGCGTGAAGTAGAAAAATATGTCACATAACAATTATAACAAAGTATAAGAATAATTAAGTGCGTATAGATTAGATACATAACATCAGTCATAGCATGAACAAAGTATGCATTGCGATGAAACTTATAATTATTATGGGGCAAAATAAGAAAAGTATTTGCTGTGATCCATGACAAATGCCAGTGCATGAAAAAGTACATGAGCCAAAAGCAAAGAATTCTAGCTATGGAAAGAGTCATATAACACAGGTAAGACCAAGAGGAAGAGTACGCAACACCAATAATCTGTACACAGGAGGCAAACTCACTATTGCATGTAACCACAGTCACTTGAGATACAACAATAACAATAACAATGCTGATAAGAAAAGCAATGAATAAAATTAGTGGTAATCATCTAACGTTTATTTATCCATTCATGCAGATTAATTTTAAGATTTTACAGTTTATACAACAGCATGTGGTTGTGACGTAGGTTAGACAGAATGCTTACTACGGTTAGTGGAGTTGCGTACTCTTCCTAATGAACTCTTAGTAAGACATTATAGTCGTTTTTACGCACAATTAAGTTTACGAGACTATGATAATGCAAATTAGTTCTTGTTGTGCTATTATAGAGCAGTATCAATATTCGGGCCCATCAATTATCTCGTACAGAGAGCAGATTGAGAAGTTGTCTTCCACTGACAATACTCGTTGTAAGGGCTAAACAACAAATATAATCCCTTCCCTTAATTGTCAGAAAAGAGCTGCATATAAAGCTTAATCCGAAACAATATAAAAGTTTAATTAAACTGCGTTGTCCTATAAATTATTATATCAATAGAACTGTTTCAAAAATCGTTTTGCGCACAAGGAAATTTGGGGTTTCCGTAGCAGCAATTTTTATCAATTATGAACTTACAAAGTGGTGAATATAAAGTCCCCGTTCCGTTTACGTAGTACGTGCATAATATACACCGATACAGCGCAAATTAAACGCTAAAAAGGACGCTCAAGATAAGAGCTTTTTTCTGTTGTTAAAATTACTTTGGTCACCATGCAGCTATAGTTATCATGAAATTTTGCAGCTTGCTAGCTTTGTATTATAGTGCGGTGAATGGTGCGTTATATTTCTTTGTTAGATCTATGTTGAACTATAGGCTTATAGCTAAGCAACATTTAGCTGGATATTATGTTACTAGAGGATTGTCGCTTTGTATTCAAAAACACAGCACACCGCATTTGTAAAGTGCAATGGTATATAGCAACGGTACAGTAAAATACGCTTTTAATACAGTACTTATCAAAATGGAAACACTTTAAACGTACTACGCAAACGGAATGGGATATTGACCGCTGTATACGTATATAGACAGATAACTAAGTCAGATAAGTATGGTATACTGTTGCAATTGTTTTTTTGGGTGAAGCTACTATACCTAAAACATTGTGGCAATACAGCAGCATAATAATACATACCTCCAATTGTGTCGATACTTTACAGTGGTGTGGTCATACAAGGGTGTCCAGTATAATGCTCTCTCCAACACGTGTCACTTTCAACATCATCCTGCAATATGTTTTTTCACATCAATTCTTACAACAATAATTAATTATAGTACCTTCAAAAAAGTACGACCACCATTTTGAAAGAACTTTAGACGTGAGAGGGAATTAGGCGTATTTTTGCAAATGGCGTGGTTTCCCTCTGGGCAATTGGCGTTTCACAACTATACACGTGAAAAGTAGTAGATCTAGTATGTACAATAATTATAAATCAATATATTGAAACATAGCATCAAGTATGTACAGCATATAGCTAAGTAACTAGTCTAGCTACGATACTCGAGGTGACTAGGATTGTCTCTTTGTTTGTTTGTTTGCAAAATGTATACTTGCAACGTGCAACGGTAAATTACAACGCTTTTAATACAGTGTAAACATACTGGCGTACTACATAAACGAAACTTATATTGACCGCTTACTGCATCTATACAATAATAGTGCAACGTACGCTATGACAAGTACAGTCGAAAACGGCAGTGGTTCTTGGTCAGACATGCATACAATGGAACTAAGCTTTATGTGTTAACGAATAGCTATAGCTCTCCGGACATTCACTGGGACCAGAGTAGTCTCACAGTAAACAAGCCAGAACTCAAGAGTGGCTGTATAGTGCGCATTTGATGTATCAAGCTTTAAAATGAAACTGTATTTAGCTAGCTTCAATGCATGTGTGTACAAGGTTTAATTTATACTTCTTAGCTTTTACCCAACTAAGCTTTTTACCATTTGAAAATCTGTCAAAACAAATCACTTTTTTTGCTGAGGCTATCTATCCTAGCTAGCTGTAAACGCAGCGCCATGGCATCTAAGTGAAAATACACACACAAACAAACACACTTACTATACCGTCTTTCTTCTAATTACAGCGCTGCTAAAGATTTTCAGTGGTGCACAAATAGAACAAGAAAACCATAATTCCAGTTTGGGACTTATAATATTATTTAGAGTGGTGCTTAGCAACGTAGAGTACTATAGTATAGCTGTTTCCATGAGGCTATCAGATCAGTTGTACATGTAGCCTCGAATTAAGATTAAGGATGCGTTATTTCTAATTATGTAAGCGCTAGCAACTTGGCGCTTAATTGGATAATTTATTTTGTGAATTTGGCCCTTCAATTAGAGTGGCGCTGTAATTATGCCTCGCGGTGCGCATGCGCAAGCGAGGTATACGGTAGTGTGTTTGTGTGTCTGTGTGTGTGTGTGTGTGTGTGTGTGTGTGTGGACTATTTCAGCTGCTCAAGGATCAATGAAGTGCAAGTAAGAGTTTCTATAGGCTTCTAGTCATGTTTTCTTGGCTTGCTATTTGTGGATTTGCAAAATAAAGCTTTGTTCTCGAGTTATGCCTAGTTTTGCTTACTTGGAATGCCATTGCAGCCTTTTCAGAAGAGTCCGTAGCAAAACTCGTTCACTGAGTGTTGCTACTCTACTTAGTAGTTATGCCTCGGTGCGCATGCGCAAGCGAGGTATACGGTAGTGTGTTTGTGTGTCTGTGTGTGTGTGTGTCTGTGTGTGTAGACTGCTACAGCTGCTCAAGGATGAATCAAGTGCAAGTAAGAGTTTCTATAGGCTTCTAGTCATGTTTACTTGGATTTTAATTCGTGGATTTGCAAAATAATGCTTCGTTCTCGAGTTATGCCTAGTTTTGCTTACTTGGAATGCCATTGCAGCCTTTTCAGAAGAGCACTTAGCCAAACTTGTTTACCGAGTGTTACTACTCTACTTAGTAGTTAGCTCTGCACTAGAACGCTAGCTATTGGTAGCTGCAAGAGTGAGAAAGAGAGCTGCAAGGCTCTGCTGATGGCAGCCATTAATTTTACACTTGAACTTTTGGCATCGATCGTTTTTAACAACAATCATGGTCGATCATTACCCACTCTTTGAGTTTGCACAGCAAAATAATTATTGCAAAAATGTTCAAGCTATTAATAGCTTTTATGTTATGTAGCTTTGGCATCTCCACCGAGGCATCAGCACCTGCGGTGCTTTCATTAGTTCTGCACTAGAACGCTAGCTGCAAGAGTGAGAAGAGAGCTGCAAGGCTCTGCTGACTTGCAGCCATTAATTTTAGCTTTAGGCATCAATCGTTTTTAACAACAATCATGGGTCGATCACTACCCACTATTTGAGTTTCCCTGCGATTGCATGCGCAGCAAAAATAATTATCAACAATCAATGTGTGTATAAAAGCTAGCTATTAGTAGTTTTATGTTATGTAGCTTTGGCACCTCCACCGAGGCATCAGCCACCCGCGGTGCTTTCATTAGAAGAAGTAAATAACTCACTTATTGTGCTATGAAACTTGGGCAATATAGGCTTCAATTGGTCTCCACTTTATTGAGCTCCATTCAACCTTTTACTTGCTTGTCCTTCCTGCATAATTATTATATTGTAGAGTTATTACAGGGTGTCATACAGGATTTTAAAGTAAAGGGGGGAAATATAAGGCATTCTTTTAAAAAAAGTCAACTGCATGTTATTTCAATACCCTGGTTAGTAGCTATACAGGCTATGGATACTCAGTCATACAACATTACTAATACCTGAATGCAAATTTTAGGGGGGGGGGGGGGGGTTGGAGCCAGGGGGGGATACTCCCCCTGTGTACTGTATGACACACTGGTACAATTGGTACAATAATTATTATACAATAGCTGTGCAATTAAATTGTACAGATGCTCCCCTGTGTACTGTATGACACCTGGTACAATACAATAGCTGTGCAATTACATTGTACAGCATTGTTCAGCATGTTGAGGGAAACTTACCTAGTTCCACAGTTTTGTCAAACAGCTCTCAAACCATGTCTAAACTCAACTTCTTTTCTTCTTTGCAAGAACAGCAAAAAAAAATCTTTGTTGCTATGCAGCTGCACATCTGTTGTACTGCATGCCCTTATTTGGTACTGAAAACAGCACACTGTGCTGAACTTGATTAGCATGTGTACCTGTTTCAGCACACCCATTACATTTAGCACAGTCCATTTAGCACATTAATCGAACATCAAAATTACAAGCCATGAAAAAGCACACCAATACAACACGTAGGCTGTGCTATATGCCTACAAAACAGCACATGTAGTGTGCTGAATCACTTTTAGCACACCACGGTGCTAATATAGCACACACTCAGGGTCTAAAACAGCACACCTCTTTTCTCTGTGTATATACTACTTTTTCTAGATCCGCCACTGTCTGGAATGCATGGTACATATATGATTATTCCATGCATGTGCATCTGTCTGGAATGCATGGTACATATATGATTATTCCATGCATGTGCATCTGTCTGGAATGCATGGTACATATATGATTATTCCATGCATGTGCATGAATATATTTACCTCCATGCACATGCACAGCCACAAGAACAATAAAATACCAGGAATGGAAGATGAATATAATATTACAATGCATTTAAGTATAGGCATGCAGAATTTATAATAATAGTTCAAGCAACTATATAGAATACAAAAGTCAGTGTGTGTTGCTAATGGCAAACAACATCAGTGTTTACACTAACTTGCAAGTAATCCCAACGGTTGTAGCAGGGGGACTAATTATGATCGCAGGTATTGTGGCTATTTTGTTTTCATACTTTAAAAAAAAGGACAGCTTTTTACTTTCCATTACAAACACTACATTTCAAGGTGGATTTGAAATAAAAACAGAGCAGAACAAAAAGAAATACTTGGTTTTTGGGCATGAAGTTGATCGATCCTCACTTCTAGTCATGGGATGGTTAAGTACGGCAATATGGACGATTTTGCTTGTATTATTTTGGAACATATTTCTTTTTGATACGACCTCTAATTGTGACAACAATTTAGACTGCTTTGCATACAACACCAGTAATGGATCACTCAGTCTAATTCGAAGTGAGCCCATTGAAAATTGCACCGATTTTGTCAATGAAGACAATAATATTGGTATAAGATGTTATCATTTCGTGTTTGATTTTACTGGAGCTATCGGTGCAGTTGGTGGATTACTGGTTATAGGTACAAGGTTCATACAGATTCACATTACTGTGCTTTATTGGCTACAAAACAAAATTATTAATTCTCACGGAATATGCAAATTGAGTTGGAAGCTTATCCTATACGTTGATGTGTTTACTCCATTCTTGGCTGTTATTGTAGCCTTCCTTACAACTTATATTCAAAACACCTTGAGTAACTCACACAGCCTCAATGTCCAGTTCGTTTGCCTCGTATACATCATAGTCATATTCTCTTATTATGAGTTCTATGTACTTGCAAAACAATTCGGATGTATCGACCAATTTAAGAAATATTTGAAGATAAGAGAAACTGAAAATGAAATTAACAACTCTCCAACTGAGGAGGAGCGAGAAACTGAACCTCTAGTTACATAGGCAGCTATATATAGACATTATACACCACTGTTTAGTATAATTATATATACACATGCATGCAGCGACTGCATGATGCATGTATACATGCAGGTCTACAATGCATGTATGCATGCATGTCAGTTGTTTTAGCGGCCTTAGTTTTTAGCGGCCTTATAGAGTGTTGATTCTGCTACACATTGTGTTTTGTGTTCATTAACTTCTGTATATATATACACAATTATGTGGCATATAATTTATATAATATAAGCATACAGTTCGGATGTATTACTAAGTACAACACGTAGTATTTAACCACATTAACAGTGCATGGTGGCCCCTAGCACAATTAACTTGTATGCATCAGACGCTGAATCATATACATGATATTCTAAAGCGCACACTTTAATTTGATATATGCATGCAGACAGGGATTCCAGAAGTTTGTTATATACCTTTTGAACAACTCACTACTGTAGACAGCAGACAAATGATGTGTGTGTAGACTGCTACAGTTGCTGAATCAAGTGCAATAAGAGTTTCTATAGGCTTCTATATAGTCATGTTTACTTGGATTTTAATTCGTGGATTTGTAAAATAATGCTTCGTTCTCGAGTTATGCCTAGTTTTGCTTACTTGGAATGCCATTGCAGCCTTTTCAGAAGAGCACGTAGCCAAACTTGTTTACCGAGTGTTGCTACTCTACTTAGTAGTTAGCTCTGCACTAGAACACTAGCTATTGGTAGCTGCAAGAGTGAGAAGAGAGCTGCAAGGCTCTGCTAATGCAGCCATTAATTTTAGACTTGAACTTTTGGCATCAATCGTTTTTAACAACACTCGATCATTACCCACCCAGTTTTTGCATGCAGCAAAATTAAATTGTTTATCATGTGTATAAAAGCTATTAGTAGCTTTATGTTATGTAGCTTTGGCACCTCCACCGAGGCATCAGCACCTGTGGTGCTTTCATTGTAATAGTTACACCTATATATTTCACTATCATAATGGTAATTTTCTCAATTAACAATCTATAATGCATGCATGCATAAGGGGGATGAGAATGCAGTAAATAATTATTATTTGTAAGACAAACTATAGTGTCAGAGTGATGAATTAAGTTTCGCCTTATACCACCAGTTCATATGGTGCAAGGACACGGCGTATATATATTATAACTCACTTGTACGAGAGCATGCATGCATGTGTATACAAGACGACTATAAGCACACAATGCAGTTAAAATTAATTAATTCATCTTTCATCTAGAATTTTAAGTTTGGGGGAAAGCTTGAAAAGGAACCGCACGCACCAGTGAGAAAAATCGAGGCCACGCCCACTTCTGGTCACCACATCCCCCTATATCGTTTGTTGTTGGTGCCTATTAGCGATGTACTCCTGGCAATGTGCATTGACAGGGAACTCCATGTAACTTGGTATGCTGTGACACTAATAGTGTGACAGTTGAACGGAATTGCATGGTTGAGTGAGTATAGTCTCGCAGGCCAGTCCTTTCATCGGGAAGATAACGTCCGGCAAATTACACCTGAGCTACTTAATTGTGCAGCAGTAGTCTAAGTGGCTGTTTGCATCACTGGATAAGTGGTTGTGGTTAGACGAACAATGTGTGAACCACATGATATGCCAAACACAATTTAACTAGCAAGCAGGTGCGGCTGTGCGGTTTCATATGTGCAGCTCACTACAGACGCTTATCAGCTACTTAGAGCGTCACTATATATTTGTGGCGCCATCACACGCAATTTATTATAGGGTCTGGTTTCCGCGAGATTATTAAGTTGAGTGAGTGATACATAGTTCAATATAAAACAAAGGCTATTAAGGATTTACATTAAACACATTTATGCATTGTGCATGGGAGGTGACTGTCTAATACATAATGGTATTCATAAGTTGGGCCACACATGAGAGTAACCACACTGAATGCATACTACAAATATAGAATGGGGCTGTGCCAACATTGCACTGAAAAAAATACTTAGTTATGTTATGGTTAATTTAATGATGTTATATGGTGTTATTACAATGTTCATAATAATTATGTTGGTTTGATATAATCCATAGAGGTAATATCAAGTAAAATATGAAGTTGTTTTAACTATAGGATTGTTGAAGCGACTGTAATGGTTGTCATAACTGTTTAAGAGTTATTTTAAGTACGTTCCTCTTAGATAGTAACAACTAAAGAGTAGTTGTATTAACATTTACACCTAATTACTCTATCTTGTATTGCTAAAATGACTATTATGGTTGTCATAACTATTTAATAGTTATTTCAACTATTCTTCTTGGATAGTAACAACTGCAAGGATAGTTGGATCAACATCTACACTGTTAAAAATGGGGTGTTACGTAGCACACTAATTTTAGTAGGTAAATGTCAGTGGTGTGTTAATGAACACATTCGTGTGTTTGTTGTGCTCAACAACACACTTGGAGTGTAATAGAACACACTCGGGTGACACAACAGAATGGTGTGTTACTGAACACACTGACATCCATACAGTGGTGTAAAGTAGCACACGATATTAAGAAGGTCTTTTTACTTTTCAGATACCAGAATTAATATTTATGTTCCACTTAGTACAGTTAGATCACCAAGAGTGCTAAGTATGTGCAAGTGAAATAAGAGTTGAAATGCTGCAGTCCCTGCAAATGCGGGAAACAACTTGCTATCACTGAAGCTTTATACTTTGCAAACCCAGAAATCCAGGTCCTAAAAGTATGGCTATAGTATATAGAAGCCTGCAATGCATGTAGAATCTCTACATGCATGCTATACTAGAGCTAAGTGGCTAAGTCCAGACCTTCTGTGTGCGCATGCGCATTGAGGCTAGAAGCACATGTAGTGTGCTTTAATTAAAATCAACAAAAAGAAGAACTGGAGAAGAACTCAATTTAGCTCTATACTAACTGCACTGAGTATTTAGCTTTCCTGAAGAATATACACTACTGCAGCACTTCATGGAGCTTCCAAAGGCCATTCATGTGGTAAGCTGGTGAAATACTATGTGTGATATGATCATATAAATTATATAGCCTTTCTCACAACTCAGCCCAGAACTTAACCTTATTCTTGACTTGAGCACTGGTTTGGGTACAGAAGTGACTATTCTCTGGGACATACTAACTGCTATAAATGTGCAGAAAAGTATCCAGGTACGTGGAGTAATTACCAGACATAATTGTATTTATTATTTAGGACAAGATGACTTCAATCAAAATGTGCTACTGCTGCTGTGTGCTCTTTCGTCAAAAAGGAAACATGTGATGTGCTGTCATTAACAGTAATGTGTTGTAATAATCCGTATAACATTTAAATAGTTGTATAGATGTGTTTTTGATTTGTGTTAAATGACTTGTACATTTCGTTGAAATTGCAACAGCACCAAGCTAAATAACATAGAGCAACTTCACTATAGAAGTAATCTTACCGTCCTGAAAATAACCAAGTTACGAGGTGCACATGCACTGTATGCATGTGCATTATTAGTGTGCTTGAAGGCATGTGCTAGACAACAGTTTTAACAGTGTATACCTTACATTAGTTGCAATGACTGTTTTATTAGTTAAAGTAACCATTATAACTATATATTTAACTATACCTTACATTAGTTACAATGACTGCTTCATTCAGTTGGAGTAACCTTTAAATCACATACTTATTTTAACTATATCATATACGAGTTATAATTACATATTTTTCTTCAGGTGGGAGTAACTAACTTAAATCAGAAGTATCAATTCAACTACATTAAAGTATTTTTAACCATCAAGTTCAATGGTTAATTTGAGGGTTAAGGATGCCATCTATAGTGAACCGAGATATTTGGGTCACCTGAGTTGCAACCATTTCAACCCATTTTTGAGGATTACTTTAAACAAAAAATTTTTTCAGTGTGTTCAGTGACGTATGAAGCTATCCTAAAAAAATAAAGTGAGCAATCATAGTTATACAAAGAAGATCGATCTATTCAATGGATTTGTTGGTCTCTCCTCACGTTGAGACGTACTATCTCGTACAGTATGTTCCAGTGGTAGTGCTATTTTCAACCTTCTTGATCCTTCATGTCACCATTGCAATAATTACTGTGATTAGAAAGTCATGGAACAAGCCAGTACCAGCAGCTTGGAGAGCCATCATTGACGTAACTTTGATTGGTGGTCTTAAGAGTGAAACAGCTGAGAATGGTAGGAATGGTATTTCTTGTTTGGGTACCCAGTCACTCCAGGATATGTTCGAGGTGTGGGAATATTTATGGTGTCATTATGGCAATCTCTACTTGTCACTTTCTGGTTGAATTTTATAATCGAGGTTACAGAACAATGTAGGAATGGAATTGATTGATTGTTTTAGAGCTGTTTCTAATTCTAAAATAGAAGATTGTCGCGATGTCAATGATTTTAACGACTTTATCCATTTTATGCAATTTCAATTTGACTTCATTAGCTAATGGAGCTGGGACGGCTGGAGGTGTACTCGCTATAAGCGTAACGATTCTTTATGGACAACTGACTGCACAAATGTGGCTTAAGAAAAAAATATCCGAATCGGAAAGTAAACATAAAAAAAGGTGCTTCAAAGCTTCGACTTGTTTATTAGTAGTTGTACCTTTGGCTGTCTCGACAATCTTTCTAGCGTTAAGTTTGTACAAATATGCAGATTCCATCTCTAAAAGAAGATTTACTGCCATACCCAACTATTTAAACGCTATTTTCTATCTATCTCCCCTTCAAATTCTTTCATTCTTCCCACTGTACAAGAAAACTCGGCTATCCACTGACCCAGAAGAGGACAGTCCAGGACCTGATTCTTACACTCTTATGGAGGATGGTCATGAGTCCATTAATGACAATTACACTGAAGAGCCGCCAATGAGAACAAGGGCACATACTACTATCTGAACATGCATGGCGAGCTATGTATAATTATTACGCCTACTGCGTGTATATGTAAATTAGTAAATATAACATTCCTTTCCTTACCAAACACTTTCTTTTATTAACTTCCCCTCGATCCTAATTCTTTCAATCTTACACTACCCACACACTATTATACCGTATAACGGGTAATTTTCGTGGGGTAAAATATTCGTTCTTTTAATAATAAATTTTAATAGTGATGTTGATTTATGATATTCACATGACTTTAAAGATGTGGATTGTGTCAAAATTCAAACTGCATGTATAATTATACTTTCAGTCTAGATATCATAATAGCTAACTAGTATACAGATTGATGATACACTATCTATCAGAAACAGGAAGCACAATCATGCACAATACATACAAATTGTAAGTTGAAACATCAACTTTGGACTATTATATATATATACACGTTAAAACATCAACTATATATGTAGACTGTTAATGATAGCCTCCCCATTCGATTATCAAGACTCAACTTCAGCAAGCAAACAATCATGGATAATATCAAGCTGAAACAACTCGTCTATTTCTACTCTCTCTACCCTCCAGTTGCTTTGGGTGTGATTTCTCTAGTTGTCTGCTATGTCATACTTGCCCTGTACCTAGTCTGCTGTCGTCATGTCCACAAGAGCTCTAAATACGTACCAGGAATCATCACCTGTCTAATTAAGATAACCTTCCGAGGAAGTTTCACAAAGCACAATAAAGAAGAAAGGAGTGAACTTAGATTGTTTGGCTACCAAGTACCAGCTGGGCTAATAAACTCGTTGGGACTAATTTCAATGATTGTATGGGTGGGAGTAGCAGCAGCATTCTGGATCGTGTTGATTGGAAAAAATCACAGCATTTTGTATCCTGAAAACTGCAATAACGAATCTTCTACAACTATATTGGATTGCGAGCCCATCCAATACAATCATTTATCTCTGGACTACGTGAGAGCTCTCGGAGCCGCTGGGGGTCTGCTAGTGCTAACCACCGTCATACTGCAAGGTCAAACTATCGTACTAATGTGGATGATGAAAAAAAGTCAAACTAAGAATCGCCAAATTCGACGTTGCTGGAAACTTGCTCTAGTAATGGTAGTGTTTGTGCCTCTAGGGATCGAGGTGTTACTGTTTTCAGGCGCTTCTACTGGCATGATTTTCTTTGAACTGTACAATAGTATACAGCATTGGATACAGTTTGGATCTTTCGTGATCGCTGTATTTCAGTCAACCTATTTCTCAAGTATCACCATCTATTTCACATGGAAAAGGAGAACAGCTCTTCCCAGGGTCAGCGATATCGAGCAGGGGATGGAGTTGCTATCGGTAATGAAACAAAACGGAGGTACAATGGCTGTTAGCAATGGTGATGGTGGGTTTGGGAATAGTGATGATTTGGCTAATCCCTTAATGGGCTGAAATAGTAAATCCATGGCATAATTATTATAATATGCAACACTATAAATATTCATCATTAATTTTTGTGAACTACGTACATAATTATACTGAATTGAATAAATAATATTGAACAAACAGTATAATACACGTGCACTCAACAAAGAACGTTTGTGCATGCATGCACTATTATAATTAGTGTAAATTATTATGATAATTTAATCACCAGGGAAAAGAATAAGCAACAACTGAAAAAACATGTACGTGTGATAGATTAGTGTACATGCAGTGTTACATGCAGTATTAAATTACAGATAGATTATAAATCTGGTATTCCCTTGGCACTAGAAGTACCTTCAGGTACACAGTACAATTACTTTCACTTTAGCACTTTAGGACACATTTAGAGAAGAGCAACTGGTATATATACAATTTTCTCACGCACGCACGCACGCACACATGCACGCACACACACACACACACACACACACACTACTATATACCTCGCTTCGCATGAGTAACTGAGGCATATAATGAACATTGGAATAATCGAGCTGCAGCAAAGTTCTAATGTACCATATGCAATCAAAGATTAAACGTGGGTGTTTTTGTGGGCAGTTCTTACAGTATGAAGTTTGGTGAGTCTGAGAGTAGTGCGAGTTACATGCCCTCTTCTCTTTATATACGCCCTTGGTCATACACATGTGCTAAAATTACAATCTTCTACAACTGCATAATATTATGATTCCTAAATGCAGTCTTTTTAGAGAGGTTATAATAGCAGCACCGTTTACTACTGACCTTTCTGAGAGAGTTAAACAAGGAGTGTTGACCCAGCCTGGGTGCGTGTACTGCCGAGAACATGAGGTCTTGCAGACATTGTTCCTCTATCTGACGGAGGTACGGCCCAGACGACAGACGCCAGGCCCTCAAATACACCTCCCCATACGTCTCCAGGAGGGGGCTGCATCAAACAACAACAAAATAAAAACCAAATTTTAAGGAAAACAATTATGCTCTGCAAACAATGCTCATAATACGTTTGTAAAATGAAAGGCTTGTAAATTAGAGGCTATTTTGGCTCCGAAGACATAAATGTATGCATACTTCAATTGTAGTTCTAGCTGTAAAACTACACTAGTAAATAACAATGCGACGACTCACTTCGACATGTATGGTATCTGGTACTTGATGGTTTGGTGGAGGTCCTCCACGAAGGACGGATGCATACCAAACAGGAAACTCAGGAACTTGCGGCCCTAGGGGAGGTAGATTAATGCGGATTAATTAATACAGGACAAGCTACACATGCATGTATGACAATTATAACAATGTACATTAACTGGTAATTTCTTCACAGAAGGGGAATTAACAGCAAACCAAGGCAGCCTGGTGATCAACAATATTATTGTTCGCGAGGGTACGGTAAACTAACACAAACAATAAAACAAAATAAACTGCATGCATGGTCTCACTTCTTCAGTATTAATATAGAGTGGTTGCAGTGTGGCTGATAGTAACATGGCTTTGAATGGCTCGGCTGAACCATCCTCGAAGTCCAGTAGAAGGAATGCTTGTCTCATCGACCACACCCTCTTGACATCAGCAGCCTGAGTGCAGGAGGGATGGTCAATTACCATAAGCAATAATTACAGAATCTTATAGAATCAGATTCGGCTAGAATCTGGAATCTATTGGTAGCTTTATGAGGCACACTTCATAGGCTCCAACTTTTTCAAATAGCCTTCAGGGACAGTTAGTAGATAAAAAAGGTTGACGAATATTATAAGCATACACTTTTCAGTACAGCGCAGATAATGAGGTAACTAGTGGTGCAATGATGTTACAGTAGCTTTTTTACACTTGGAGAGCAGTTCTGGGCTTAAGGGTGAGTTGTAGCAGCACTCTTCACTGTTCAATTTAATGGCCATCAGTGATGCAATTTTTGAAGGTTGAAGGGCCTGGGTAGCTTGCCATAATGAGAGACTGAGAGACTTGAGTGTCACAGACCGTACAGTACTGTCAGAAGTAGTTTTATAGGCGATAGGAACTATTATTGATAGCTGATAGCTAGATAGATATAAATCAATGATTGGTAGGTTGTGGTCGTCACACATAGAAATGATGATTACAGTACAATTTTTCATTTCCGGGACAAACACAGTGAACAAGTAGGGCACTACGGGACCCTAAGATAAAGTTGAATTTCCGGGACTGTCCCGGAGATTCCGGTACAGTTGGAGCCTATGACACTTGGGTCAATTAGAGGTAGCATTCTGCTTTTTGCTTTCAAGTGAGGTGAAAATTAAGAGTTGTAATTAAGCAAAACATCTGTTTATTTAGATTACCAGAGCTCCATCAGTAAGAGATCTTGCCACTATATAGAGGAGTGTGTGTGGTACTAGCCCCTCCCTCTCTTCACGCTCTGTACACCACCACCCCTCACACAGTTGGGAGGCACCATTCTGTAGCTCAGGAATTGCCTCCAATGGACCGAGCAGAATGTCTGTTGGGGAGGGGGTATATGATCTGGGTACAATTGCAATGTATATACGGAAACATTAGGCAATAATTTTCCTTTTCCACGATTACACTTTCAGAAAAGTTACAAGAGGTACCATACTCAATGCAATGAAACCATATAATGCTAAAGCGTGCTATATGCGACTGTTTTAGTGTGTTCACCGCATTTCAGATTGGTAGCATACTAAAGTACTAGTTAGTTAGCACTATAGAATTCCAATTAAAAGCTGCAGCATCTCACCATGCAGGATTTGCAGCGTGTCTCGTAGCGGTGTAGGTGTCACTGGGTCATCCGTTCCCATGGCAGCCTGGATGAGCATTATAATTCCACTGAGCACACACAGAGCTCTCTCACTCAAAGCCTCCTGCTGGGAAGGGGGGAGGGACATACAATGAACACCATTCAATTGCTATGAATGTGATAATAAATTCATCCCATTCCTCCTCACCTCTTCCTCCCCCACCCACTGCTGACACAGTCTAAAAACAGCATCCCATAGTGGAGTCGCTTGCTTCTTGGGTAGGGCTTGGAAAAACTCAACCAAGTTGAAGGTATCAGCTTTGGATCTCTACAGGCAGAAACATACCGGCAAATCATAGCAAATCCATTTAACTTAAGTCGAGTGTAGATTTAAGTTGATCGAACCTACTGTTCGTAAGTAGATCTAGATTTGTCAGACAGTGACTGACGATGTGTGCGTATTCATCAGATTAAGTAATCACTCACATGCTTTTCCATCATTTCTAAGAACTTGGTTTCGTCCTCTGAGGAGCGCTGTATTGTCGAGATCACATCTGCTCTCTTCATGACTGCAAATCTGGAGTATGAAATAATGGGAGGTCTCTAGCTAGCTTACACAGTGTACTAGCACACTATTGTTTATAAATTAATTACGAACTACTTGAGTTGCTTGTACATTTTCAAGTTTTGGAATTCCCCTTTATAGATTATGTTGATAAAAGGTCAAATAAGTGTAACCACATTACAACATGTTTACAGAAGCTTCATGTAACGCCGCACAGTGAAGTTATGATTTGTGGTTTGTTGTGTACTGTAGTTACTATACTATGGCTTGTTGAATGAATTACTATATGAAAATGGAGAGTCCAGAAGATCTTCATGTCCTACTAGAAACCAGTAACCTTTTGAGCTACAAGAGTGCTCTTCTAGAACAAGGTTTGTGGCTTATTTGAACAATGTACATGTCTCTTATTGTGTGTCTTTCCCCTCTATAAATGTACGTAAAGGTGCTGACGACGTAGACCAGTTGGTGGATCTCACTCCTGAAGAGTTCCAACAGCTCTGCTCAATGATTGGAATGGACAAGAAACCATTTCACGTACTCCGACTCAAAAAAGCACTCGAGAAAAAGCAACAACCTCCCCCCTCGGCCTCCCAACCATCGAGAGAACAGTCTCCCCTTCTTTATTCCCTACCCGCAGTTACCCCAGCCAACAGTAAAGAACTCTCAGCTCCTTCCATAAACAACAGCTTCCCTCAACCAAATCCAGTCGTTACCTCCACTAAGTACGTGGGCCCAATACCGTTATTACTACCTGTGCAACTTGAACCACAAGTAACCCAAGAGACACAAAACAAATCATTTTTACCTCCATATCTTCAATCAGATTCACTCACGTCCGATTTTTCAGCCCTCGTGGATTATCAAACCCAAGTGCAGTGTACCCTTGGCCCGCCTCCTTGTAACCCAAAGACTTGGAACAAGAAAAGAAAGGCTATTATCAAGCAACATGCCTCGTTTTTTCACAAAGACAATCCACAGAAGGAAAGTTTATCGCAGTTTCAGCAACATATTAACGAAGCTGCTTTTCAGTTATGTTTGCGAGATCCCACCTTGATAGTGCGAAGAAATGAATTGTTTTTGTTGTCGGAGAGAGCATTACAACAAGGCCAATATCACCACGGCAACCCTGCTGAGATAAGCACTCCAACGAAACCCGCCATCGGCCAGAAAAGATCTATAGAGAATCGATCTTCTAGTACGCCACAAGACGTTGCTGTGAACCCACTAGCAAAACGGCAGTACACTGATCTGAAGCAGAAGCTGTCCACTCGAGAAAGACTAAGTCGAATGAACACCTTGAAAGCTGAAATGGAGGCTAATGTGGCGTTTCAGAAAGTGAAAATAGTTGCAATGGAGGAAGCTAAAAACAGAGGAGATGTAACGACATCACAGGCTTTGCAGGAACATGTCAAATCACTTGGAGCTGAACTGCAACAACTCGAAGGGGCTCACAATATTCTGAAACGGAAACAGAATCGATCCGATCGCTATTTCAGAATAAAAGGCAAGAAGAGCACCACTGAAGAGCAAAGCCTACAAAGTGATAGTGGCTCTGCACAGGACCAACTTAGTCCTATCGACTCTGTGCTGCTGTCTCCGGCCCAAGACATGCAATTCGAAACCCCATCAGTGTACAACTTTCCCACCAGTAGTAGTAATGGCGAGGAGAGAAGCAAAAGAGCAAGCAAACGCAAAGCTACCCCAAAGAAACTGAAGGCTGAAACGAGTAGTACTTCAAATGATGATCCTTCTGAATCAGAAATCAAGAATCTCGTGGATAATGTCAGCAATGCTACAGATCAAGTGAACTCTATTTTAAGTAGAGAAGAAATGAATTGGTAAAGTTATATATCTCACTCTTTTTTGATCTCATTTACCCCTGTGTACCTTAATTCTGTTCTGTTCATGTTTCGTTTTCACACACAACTTTTTGACCTCATAACTTCTACTGTTCATTTTCACACGCAAGTATTATTACACAATAATAAACATTTAAATACCACCAGTGCAGTGCATGAATACCAATTAATGTTAGCCTCGATCCCAGCCTCTCTCACTAGAGATTGAGAGCGGCCTGGATTCGAGGCTAATTTAATATGCATACACTCTGACATGTGTGTACGGGGTATCTCCCTGTGGGCAACAACTTCCGTGACATGACAAGAACCAGCACAAAAGTTTGTCCAGTACAGAGTAGGAGGTTTGTCATTGTACATAGATCTATAGGATGCTTGACAAGTTGACTAATATGCATGCTAGCTGTGTTAAATCAACTGTATAGCCTAGAGAGCTATAATGTTATACAGTGTGTAGTAAGCTGTCACTCACAGTCTGTTTTTTGCTATCAATTTCCATAGTTCTCAAGATTGTCAAAAGTATCGCTGATTTCCCGCTGATCAGATTATGAGTATCCAAGTTCCAGCCATTCTACACCGTCTATTGGAGTACAGCAACCTCCTCATGTACGAGACTGCACTGCTAGACCAAGGCACGTCTAAGTCTGACTTTAAAATAACGCGTTAGCCTGTCATTTTTGAATATCTAGTTAAATTCGCATGCATCTATGAAGCCTATACATTGTTTTAGACGTAACATTAGTCAATTTATTCCATTAACACAAACTTGACCTGTTTTCAGTGCGTGATTCGTATTGAATAACAGTAAAGCAACCACACAGTGACACACACATGAATTTGAGTCAACTGTACATGTGTGTGTTACTGTGTGGTTGCTTTACTGTGTTGGTTCCCCCTCTCCCAGGTGCTGACGATGTGAATCAGTTGGTGGATCTCACTCCTGAAGAGTTCCAACAGCTCTGCTCAATGATTGGAATGGACAAGAAACCATTTCACATACTTCGACTCAAAAAAGCACTCGAGAAATTCTCTACGGATCCTAACTCGATTCACTCTGCAAACATAACGCCGCAACTACCTCCGATAATAATTCCCAAACCACCAACCTCTTCACAAGTCCATACAACTGAAGATCTAACCAATTTCTCACTACCAAATCCAAAGTTGATTCATGTTACCGCCCCTATTCCTGTCACTCTAGAACAATCTTCAGTCACATCCAACCAATCGCAAACGAGCGACAACCAATTCCTACCCTCCTATTTACTTCCTGATTCCAATACATCAGATTTCTCTCCTCTTGTCGACAGCCAGACCCCCGTCCAAGTGACTCTAGACCACCCCCCGCCTTGCAAGCCTAGTACATGGGATGGGAAAAGAAAGGCCATCATACGAAAATATGCTTCCATTCACGGCCGTCATCTCGACCAAAAACAAACGCTGAAAGCATTTGAAGAGCATGTTAACGAAGCTGCTTATCAGTTGTGTTTGAGAGACCCTACTCTGTTAGTGCGAACAGACGAGCTGCTTATGCTATCGAAAAGAGCTGTGAAAGAAGGTGGCTACTCGCATTGCACTGATGAATCAAAAACACCCAAATCTAACCCACTTATGTCTAAGCCAGCTATAGGAGAAAAAAGAACATGGGATGATGCCTCTGCATCATCATGTTCTCAAATTTCAACTCCCGAAGCACCACCCTCTACGACTAAGAATTTAACGGCGAGTACAGCACAAAGTTTTCAGATCGATGTCAATAATTATAATAGACTATCTAGTAAAGAGAGAAGTGATCGAATGCATTCGTTACAATGTGAAATTGAAGCTAACAAAGAAGTTCAGAAGAAAAAGTTTTCGGCCCTCGACGAAGCTAGAACGAACGGCGACCATTCCTTGTCATTCAATTTACGATTGGAGGTGGAATCTCTCGGTATAGAGTGTCAAGAACTGGAGAATGTGTATTTGCTACTTAAACGAAAGCAAGCACGATCGAATCGTTACTACAGAAGCAAAACTAAAAAGCAGTCCACAAATGAAGAGGATTTGACTCCCGATCACAATAAAGTGTTTAAAAAAGTCAGCGACACACCACGTAGTTCGATAAATACTAGATCTACCGGTAGTGCAACTGATCGCTTAACATTAGATGAAAATGTCATCAAAACCTAGTTCGTCAAAACCTTGTTCCGAACCTTAAGCCCCAACCCAAGTGAATAGAATATATAACTATTTTTATAGCAATGTTTGCCAACAATGTATTACTATATATTAATAGCCTAATAAATTATGCATTATACATAGCTCCAGGTATCTCCACCTCAACACTGCCTAGCACCTGCCAGCATGCATGCAGTGCTTGTACAATAGTGCAAAGAGGGGCGTACCTTGTTACAAGGTACGCCCCTCTTTTGCAAAACGTAAACAAAGCAGAGGGCGTGTCTTGTAGTGTGGGTGGACATCAACACATTAGCATATAGAGAGCCTCCTGCTACTTTGCAACAGCTAGCTACTGGTAGGTAGGGATCTACCAAGCAGTGGAAAGAAGCAAGCAAATAGAGTTGATCAATAGAGATGCCTATGTAAGTTGCAGAGTGAATGTGGAGATTCTAGCTAGGTCATATTTTAATCAGTGCATGAGATTTTCAGCTTGGGGTGTGTTAGTTAGCTCACTTGCAGCCTAAACCATAAACCACATACACATTTATTGTATGTCATAACTCACTAGCAATAAACCAGCTTCTACTTCCCACAGTTCAGTGCAGCAAGCTGGTGCAGTGTGTGCTCTCCTGTCTGTAGTCGTCCATCTCAACACACTTTATTGCGGATTCTGTTTTGATGATCGATCAGCAATTGTGGAGAATAAAGACTTGAGACCATCTAGTTCATGGAGTGATTTACTATGGAATGATTTCTGGGGTACTCCCATGCATATAGAAGGCAGCCATAAGTCATATCGTCCTCTGTGTGTGGCCACGTTCCGGCTCAACTATCTGTTGGCGGAGTTGGAGCCCATGGGCTATCATTTGGTCAACATTCTCCTACATGGAGTCGTGTGTTACTTGTACGTTCACCTGGTCAAACTAGTCTGCAGTCAAGTGTGGCCAGCACTGATAGCAGGACTCCTCTTTGCAGTCCACCCCATACACACTGAGGCTGTGAGTTTATTGATAAACTAACTTCCCGCAGCTAATTTTCATCCTATTGTAATCTCGTACATGCATGTCGTTTTCTATAGAATGTGTTTATTCCTTTCAGGTATACTGTGTGTGTGTGTGGTATGTGCCCTTCATTTAACAAAGTAGGTAGCTATCGAATTCCATTGTTCAAACACATGCAACCAAGCAGTATCCAGTTTCACTTAACCATAACAGTTAAAAGCTTTCCTATATTAGTCAACGTTACTATTAGCATCCGCTCTATATAATTATAGTACGTATTGTTGCCCTTTTTTTTGTGTAATAGTTTAACTGCAAGTATTATCGTAAAATTTAGCTGATCCAAATAATAATATGTTAGTTGTGGTAAATCTGCCCAAGCATTCACACAGAGATATTTGATACACTATTATACTAATGGATGTTGCTTACAGAACTCTACACAGCTGGTAAAGGTGTGTGGGGGAGACTAACATGTGCATTCCTGTCATACATTGCAACCTTGTGGCATGTCCTTTTAGCAAATTCCTTCATTGCATATAAATTACAGCATGTCTTCACGAATCACCTCGGTGTGTTGTCATGCAAACTGAGTGTACAATTGCACAACAATTGTACAACTGGCTATGCTAAAGAGTTATTTTGCAGACAATTTAATTGTTCCTCTTCTATACAGGTGGCAGGTGTGGTGGGTCGTGCCGAGCCCCTCTCTTCTCTCTTCTTTATCCTCACCTTTCTCTGCTATCGAAAAGCAGCTCTGTCTGATAATCTGAGGCAAAAAGGTGAGTACAGTATAACCAACAAAGCAGTATACGTAGGAAGTCAGCTGAAACCAATACATTGACCTTTCTCTTAGATGAGCCCCACCCCCATACATTTCAAAGTTGTATGATATCCACCCTGTATAACTGGCCACAAAGGTAGCAGCTTGTAGTATGTCATACTGTTACTATTACAGAGGTACGCTGGATGGTCCTCAGTCTGCTGTGTTGTGTGTGTTCTGTACTGAGCAAGGAGCAGGGCATCACAGTCATCGCAGTGTGCTACACGTACGACCTCTTCATTGTCAGAAACGTGAGGCCTATCATCATAATTATAGACAATGAGTTGATCATAAAATAGATTGTGTGTGAACAATAAGAAAATGCTATAACCTATTGCAACATCTCAAATACGCTGGGTATAGATTCATCACTTCATGATACTAATCTCCTTCTTAACGTCCCTCCATGCACAGCTGACCATCTTCACTGCCTTGTCAGAGCTTAGCAGAGCCAAGAAGCACACTCCACCATGGCTACATGCACTGCTCCTAAGAGGAGTGGTGTTGGGGTTATTCCTAGTCGGATTCATGCTCCTCAGAATACAGATAATGAAGGCGGAACTACCTGTGTTCACTGTGTAAGTGTACTTAATTAGAGTCCCTTTTGCATGGCTTTGAGGGCGACTTGCCTAAAGTGTACCTAAATGTACATCGATTGTCTGAGGGTCCATATAATTGATCGATGAAGGGTGCAGGAAATTTAATTATTCATGACAATTATGTGCTGAATTTTTCCACTGCATGTAGTCATGACAATCCAGCTGTTGCATTGAGGCCTCCGTACCGACAATTGCATTGGGCGTATCTAGTATTTGTGAATGTTTGGCTTCTCCTCAATCCCTCCTTCCTCTGTGCTGATTGGACAATGGGTACGATACCTTCAATCACCACGGTAACAGACCCACGAAACTTCCTCACTATGGCAACATTTGCTACCATATTCATACTAGGATGGATCGCTTTAACAAGAAACGGCCGAAATGCTAAAATAGTTCTATTTTCTCTAAGTCTGTTGGTGTTCCCGTACGTGCCAGCCTCCAACCTGTTCTTCCCTGTTGGGTTTGTTGTAGCAGAGAGAGTTCTCTACTTGCCCAGCATGGGACTATGTCTACTAGCAGGCCACGGAGTTTCAATTCTCAGTAAAAGATCACCAACTTTAACGAAATCTCTGTTAACTTTCATACTATTGACGCATTCAGTGAAAACATTTGTACGGAATGCTGATTGGGAATCGGACACCACCTTGTTTGTGTCTGCGATCCGTACCAATCCTGGGAACGGTAAAGTGTACAACAATCTGGGACACGAGTATGAGCATGTCTCAGAATTGGAACGGGCAGAGTGGTTGTTTCAGACAGCCTCTCAAGTTCAGTCGGACGACATTGGAGCCTACATCAACCTCGGCAGAGTGCTAAAGGCACAAAAAAAGTTTCAGAGCGCAGAGAAAGTGAGTCATTTATTAGGTCCAGAAATTAATATATAGGTGGCAAGGCTATATGCTCTTTCTCACAAAACAAATGTCCCTAAAGCAAGTGTTGATCTACATGCACATACCATGCATATGTTACAGCTACTACCAAACCAAACATTTACTAAATGCATCTTATATAGTTTTGAAATTGGGATATTTGAACTCAAGTTTACGTTAACTCAAAAGATATCTCAAATAGGTTAGTTTCGACTTAATTACATGTACGTACAACCTCCATGGGCACACACACATACACACTACAGGCGTACAAGGAAGCTGTACAGTTGATGCCTACAGGAAAGACGTTCCGAATTGCCCCAAGTCACATTAACGTCTACTACAATCTGGCTAATCTAGTTAGAAATGATCCATCACGACTCAAGGAGGCACTCAATCTCTACCAAACAGCACTTTCCATGAAACCAGACTTTGTGGAAGCTCACATGAACAAAGGTGATCTACTACTCAAGCTCAACCAAACTGAAGATGCCAGAATATCGTTTAAAAAAGCTATTCAGTATAATCCCGACTATACGGATGCTCACTACAATTTGGGGACCGCTCATTTGTTGCTAGGCGATAAAGCTGGAGCCGAGAGGTGTTATAGACGTGTACTATCATTGAATAAAGAGCATGTTCATGCACTGTTGAGTTTGGCGGGAGTGTTGAGGGAACTGAGCAAGCAACAAGAGGAGAGGAAAATGTAAGTGTAATTATGCCTTGTTTGGTATACCCTGTGTTTAGACTGCGAGAGATTGCACAAAATCGATACTATTGTCCACAAATGAATGTCTACGTATCCGCAAATGTTTGCATGACATGCTATAACAAGCCACAATACACTCCACCCCCTCTCTCTATACAGACTCTACCAGCTACTAGACATTGATCCTCACAACACACGAGCGTACTTTAACCTCGGAGTAAACTACCTCGACGCACAAAACCTACAGAAATCAGAGGAAATGTTTCTACACACACTAAGACTGGAGCCTGGCTACAAGAGTGCTCTGTATAATCTTGGAGTATTGTACAATCATCAAGAGAGGCTGGCAGAGGCTGAGAGTGTGTTGGTTAGACTGAGAAAGTACTATCCTGATCATTTGAATGGAGTGCAACTACTCGGGGATGTGTACACTAAAATGCAGAGGGCTACAGATGCGCAAGAAATGTACGAAGCAGTGCTTAGACAGAACGGCAACCATGTCACATCACTACACAATCTAGGTGAGCAATGTTAAGATAGTCGCATCACTATATAGTGCATAGCTATAAGTAAATACAACTGTGAGGGGACTGGTTTGTATAATTATATACTACGTATAGCTGGTAAGGGTCTAATTGGTTATTTTGGGAAATTTCACGTAGATGGATATGTATATCATGAATTTTTGTGATTGAACATTTCACGGCTTTGTTGAAATACGCAAAATCAACAAATAATGTATATAAACAATGCTTACTTGTATGCATTACAACCCACAAACACCACACACTTCCCACAAACACACATCACACACCACCCACACACACTACACACTCTCCACACACACACACACACACACACACACACACACACACACACACACACACACACACACACACACAACACACACACACACACTCTCTAGGAGTTGTGAAGGCAGGACTAGGAGAACTTGAGATGGCCATCACTCTATTCACTAAAGCATTGCAGCTGGACAACTCATACGAGGCGGCACGGAAACACTTAGTACAAGCTCAGCAGATTTTAAGCAACTCACAAAATAACAAGACTGATAACAATGTTAGGAACAAGTGAAATGTTGTTGTTATGTTTTTATTAAGGCTTTCAATTAGCTTAATTGCAACTTTCCAACTTTTTAAATCCCATGATTTAATCAAGTAAGATTGGCAGCCAAATGTAAAGGGGACAGAAGGAGCATGTGCGTATTTTCAGCGCGGCAGCAGTCTTTTACTGTACATGCGCGGAGAATATGGTCATAAGTATGGTAAAGATTACCTTACAAAAATGTGGATATTAGCTGTTTTATGGAAGAGCCGTATCTTTCCTAAAGTACGATATAAACAATATCATGGCGTCAGTCATAATTATAGTTCTTATCACATGGTTCCAAATAGAGGTCATCAGACCCCAAACATAGTCGAGTCACAGTTTGCAGTCAACAGCTTTGAAGAACAGTGCACTTTGTCAAGATCTTTAAAACAAGCTTTAATACTACACACTGAGGTAAGATAATTATAGCTGATCTACTGGAGTGCTAGGCTAACTATGAGACTTGCTTTATTATGCTGTACCTCTCTCTATATTAAATATAGGCACACACACACACACACACACACACACACACACACACACACTCACACACACACACACACACACACACACACACACACACACACACACACACACACACACACACAGTCAAGATGAATCGACTACTAGGAGGTGGTAAGAAGAAGGCTCCACCTCCAAGCATGACGGACGCCATTGCCGGTGTGGATAGCCGGGGAGAGTCCATCGACAAGAAGATTGGGAAATTAGATCTGGAGCTAACCAAGTATCGCAACCAGATGAAAAAGATGAGAGATGGTCCATCAAAGGTGAAGCTACATGTACTATTAGTAGAGTGTGTGTGTGTGTGTGTGTGTGTGTGTGTGTGTGTGTGTGTGTGTGTGGGGGGGGGGGGGGGGCAGTGTTTGTTTCAATAGGTTACATGTGTATATATACTTGGTTGCATTTGAGTTAGTATTGACCATTTTCAGATTCCTTTTGCTAACTTGTCCTGGTTCTATCTCTACATGTACATGTAGTTCTAACCCTTCCCCCCCCACACACACAGAACATGATCAAACAGCGAGCGTTACGAGTACTCAAACAGAAGAAGATGTACGAGTCTCAACTAGAGGGTCTAAGAAACCAATCCTTCAACATGGAGCAGGCCAACTTTGGTATTCAGCAGCTCAAAGACACTAAGACTACCGTAGACGCTATGAAGATAGGTGTCAAGGAGATGAAGAGAGAGTATAAAAAAATCAATATTGGAAAGATCGAGGTTAGGGAGTGTTAGATACTATTAAGGTCACCTGATTCACTCTCTATACTGTTCAGTGTATCTATTGTGGTGTCCCTATAAGCAGGCCACCCTATAATACAGCCAGGTTAATGGGCCCCAAGTCTCTCCATAGCATGTGTTGGACCTGTGTTAGCAGGCCACCTCTGTATTACTGTTGGTCTGCCCAAGATTTTTCACTCTAATAAAGAATGTCTCCTTTGACTGATATTAATTATGCCACGAAAACTTTGGGACTAGTGTGTAGCTACTCTACATATACATGTAGCCATAGACCGGGTTCACTGTTCTTTACCTCAAAGCCATAATGTATGAGTGTGTTTACTTCCTCTTTTGTCATTTTAATGCCAACTACGTGATTGTATGTATGACTGTCTGTAAACTACTATTATTGTTAGGCAATCTCTATACAATATGTACTTCTATACTTTTGAGGTCACGCAACTTGAAAATACTTTTGTCACCTGCTTTAGGACGTCCAAGACGAGATGTCTGACATGTTGGAACAGACCAATGAGATCATGGACGTGCTGGGCACACCATATGGTCTCCCTGACGATATAGACGAGGACGACCTGGAAGCAGGTGTGTGGTTGTGTAGATTGGCTAATTTCTGTGTGAGGTGGTTTTCTTGTATAGAGAAGTTAAATATACTGTTTGGCTGTTTCAGTTTTTGTTTAATAATAGTTAGCTTTTAGAGGCCATGTACAGTGTAGACACATGTAGGTTGTACATTTATACGAAAATTCTGCAGTCTTTTCGAAAAATGGCCCGTTTTGAGAGGTAACTTTGAGTGCCCGTAACTTAGAGTGAAGATTGTAACACAAATACATTGTGTAGTCATTTCAAAGGCTAGAGGCTGGCTATACAATGATGGGTTTAGATCAGTGATTGCTTTCTTGTCCTGTTTTTCTTTCCTAGAAACATGTTATGTAACCTCTTAGATTATTCTCGGAAATGGCCTGTACATGTATTAGCATTTGGGCCCAAGTACATACATAAGGTTGTACTATCATATGGTAATACTGTACTTCCAGAAATAGGATGTACTATAATAATAATGGCAATCCCTCCCTCCCTCCCATGTGTAGAGTTGGAGGCGCTGGGAGATGACTTCCTTGGTGAGGACGAGGACTCCTCCTACCTCGATGCAGTGGGTGCTCCAGACCCGCCCACCACAGTGCCAGGAGACAGCGGACGTGTCGAGGTGGGTCACTCAGGCATTGGCTCTTATTCACATGTTGTTATTTTTGCTGTTACTAGAACCCCTCTTAAAAAGACCATGCACCTCTGATGTATAGGCTAGGTCAAAAATTAACAGTTGTGTAGCAAACAACCCCTCAACAAAGGCTATGTACCTCTGTATATATAATGGGAAAAACCTTGTTCCCTGAATACAAGGGGATCCAGTTACTGTCACAGCTGATGCATGTTCACAGCTGATGCATGTTCACAACTGATGCATGTTCACAACTGATGCATGTTCACAACTGATGCATGTTCACAACTGATGCATGTTCACAGCTGATAACCCTACAGTGTGAGTCATGTTGTCTCCTTGTTCTCCTCGTAGGGTGGCGTGCAGTTGGATGAATTTGGACTACCTCAACTCAATAGTTAAACTAACTGTACTCAAAACACTTCGTTTGCTCATTATCTGTACATAAATTAACCGTCGTCATTATAACTGTACATGTACATGTAGCTTATGTTCTGCAGTTTTTAATGCATTTATTGTATGCACTTTAATGTATATTGAACATGGAACCGTGATCTTCATAATTATATAGATTGTTGAGTATGGTAAAGATCATTAGCAAAACAAATTGAAAACAGACACATACAACTGTACTCAGAATTAGACCGCGGTAAGCCTCGAAGTTAAATCCAGCATGACATTATAGTGAATACACAATGGCAAAGATGGATGTCTCAGATGAGCCTACTCTAAGGCAGCTTTTCGAGGCAGGCTGGGAAGCACAGAGAAAGACAGAGTCCGGGGAACTGAGCTCAAACACTCAAGACTACAAAGTGCGTACGTACATGAACTACACAAGTGTCAAATTCCATTTCATATAAACAATCACTCACTCACCCACTCACTCACTCACTCACTCACTCACTCACCCACTAACTCACTCACTCACTCACTCACTCACTCACTCACTCACTCACTCACTCACAACTCACAACATCCTTAGCTTGAATCGTTATACTTTAAGTGTGTGATATGCTTACGATGTCAATGTACCGTCTTTTCTAATTACAGCGCCACAAAATTTTAATATGATTTTCCAGTGGCGAACAAATAGAACAATGATTATAGTTTGGTGCTTTAATTAAAGTGACGCTTAGCGATAGAATGTAAAGTAATAGTAGCTGTTATAGTAGCTGTTCCATGAAGCAATCAATTGCATACAAGTATGGCCTTGATTTCAGGTCGCGCTATAATTTAATTACCTAAGTACTAAAATCCAAAATTTACTTGGCGCTCAATAAAAAAATATTTGTGAATTTGGTGCTTCTATTAGAGTGGCGCTGTAATCAGAAGAAAGACGGTATACAAATTGTAGTGAACTCTTGTAATGTTCATCTAGAAGAGATGAGATGGAGCTATGTCTAGGGTTGTCTTTGTCATGTGATCCCCCCCCCCCCTCCTCCAGGTGTTGGTATGTGATGGAGTGTCTTCACTAGAGAGGGCGACTCGTCTGGTGAACCAACTGTCTCTGTTCAGTGGGAACGAGGCCGTGGAGGAACTACCAACCTCTGATCTGAGGTGAGGGTCTTTATTAAAGCAGGCCACCCTCTATAATACAGCCAGGTTAATGGGCCCCAAGGTCTCTCCATAGCATGTGTTTGGACCTGTGTTAGCAGACCACCTCTTTATTACAGCCACTGTTAGTAGTTTATCACGGCACAAAACTCCCGGAATTGATAGGAAAATACTTAGTGAATAGAAATGACAATAAGAGTAAGGAGGAAGCCCTGTCCTACAGATGTCTATGTCTTATAGTTAATAATTACACCATTCTCCACCAGATACCTCCTCCTACCTGCCCTGCTGGGAGACCTCACTCTGCAACACAACGATGGAGAGAGACTCGAGTGCTTGTCCAGAGCCAGGGTCTACTTTGTGGACTACCTGCAACGCTGCAAGAGCTACTCCATCACTCAACAGGTGAGAATCAGTGCTGGAGGAAATCCTTTTCTCAGTATGTTCTCGGCACTGTGTACTCTTGTAGCTGCATCACACTTTGTCTGTAGAGTTAGCCAGTGCGTAGAATGCAAATTATATTATCCGTTTCCTTAAAAAATTGCTTGAGAAAAAACGCCTTTGCCTATTCCTTACTAATTATCGTGTATTTAACACTTTTTAATTGTAGCTGTTTTACAAAGATATTATTGTATAGAGTCTACAGTCATTTGTTCTCTAGGACCCTCCTACTAAGAGGGAGGCTGGCGCTAGCAGTGTCTCACAAAAAGGCCAAAACTACGAGCAGGCCTCCTCTGACAGAGCTACCAAGATAGCAAGACTGAGGGCTAAGAAAGAAATGGAGAAAAAGATACAAGTATGTGTGGAAAGAATAAGAGATTGTTTCACACGTTACATGTAGCTACTAGTACTAGCCTTGTTCCAATTGACCTGAGAACGAGGCTAGTTAGCTAGCTACATGCATGTCTTAGAGTGTTGTATTAATTCAAACTTGTTCACATACTGAGTTGCTGTTTCACCCCCTCCCCCCCCCACACACACACACACACACACACACCCCCACACACACACACACACGTACTCTAGGGGCTGGCAGATCGACTTAAGGTCAGTTCATCCGAAGATAGCGATGACTTGCTGAGGGAGCACTTGTTAGCCGTGTTGCAATACTGGGTGATCAAATGTCAGGAGGGTGTGGTCTCAATCGATCAAGAAATTGAATTATTAGAGGGCATGGCACAAATGCGGGACGGTCCTGGACGAGTTGCTATGCAACAAGGTGCCAAACCACCCCCTCCAAACCGAAGACCAAACCCTCCCATTGTAATCACAAGAGACATGATACAGGTACTGTGTGCTGGGATACTTGTACAGCTCCACCTAATTAAGAAATGGGCGTACTCGTATTCACCGTACTCTCGGTGTTTTTAGGTGCTAAAATGAAAGTTTGTGAAAGTTTAATGTTAAAAGACAGCCAAATAAGAGCCACAGAACCTCTCCACAACTTAAACAGTGCTTCTATCCCTAAACTTTTTGCGGAAAAACCTCTGGACCAGGACAATATTATTGTCACCCCATATTCACAGAAGTGTGTAATAGACTACTAAATAGTCCTCCTTATTGTATACAGGGTAAAGTGTTCGGAGGAGGCTACCCCAGTCTGCCATCCATGAGTGTGGAGGAATGGTTTGATGAGCAGTACGGAGGAACACGGCCTCCTGTGCCCAAGAGCAGGGTGGAGGGGGAGGAAGAGGAGGAGGAGGAAGAAAAGGAAGAAACTGAAGAGTCGCTGAAACAGGCTCGAGACTTTGACGAACATAAAGATTGTAAGTTATTGATGACTACATGTACAATAATTATGTTGCTTGTTGATTTGTTAAGTTAAGTCACCTTTGAGGGTAAACTAACACTGGCTGCAATAAAGAGGTGATGGTCTGGTATCTACACAGGTCCATGCAGACACATGCTACTATAGAGACTGGTGTATCACATGACAGTACACATTACATTGTCCCCCCCCCCCACACACACACAGCTAACAGACGAGGCTGTGGCAATAGAAAGAACATGGGATGAGCACATGACCTGAACTGTCACTAGATACATGTTTATACAGCTCTGTATTTTGCAATAATAATTAATGATTGAATGATGCGTATAAATTACATGTATGTACTGAATGTGAACAAAATTGAACATGTTTGAGAGACGTACTAACAATTGTTTTACAGATCGATATACAAACATTTGTACGACAACTATCCAAAACAGCACAAACAAAACAAAATTAATTTGTATAATTATTAGAAGTTAGGAGTTGTTCGTCTGATGCTATGTACGTAATCTCGACTTGAATCCTGAGATCAAGGTAATAGCTGTGAATATCATTACAGTAGCTAACATCCACCGTCGTCCATAGCGATGGCTGAGTGCCACGCCTACTGATAGCGCTAACAATACGAGGGGGAGGAGACATTGGGAGAGAGGGAGGGTGTGTGTGAAGCGTGGGGCTGGGAACGAACCAGTCTCCAGCAAGGAGGAGATCAATCTGTGTGTGTGGGTGTGTGTGTGTGTGTGTGTGTGTGTGTGTGTGGGTGTTGAGAGGATGCAATAGTTATGTATCATTATGGAGGGGACTTTGCCAAGTCTTTATTGGTTTCAGTTCGTAATGCTCAATACTCAACAACTAGCCCTACTACATGATAGCTGATTGAAAATAGCCATTTTAAAAACACTGGGCACTGACTGACTGTACAAGTGTACATGTCGTACTCACTTATCCTTCTTCAAGAAAGCGTCATACATCCAAGCTTTCTGCTCCTCGGGAGTCTGCAGCGATAACGCCTCAATCAAAACAGTAGTACATGCAGTGTGAATACATTAATTTATAACAATCCCACCGTTGGTATGTCTTCTATAGGCACCCTCCTCACATGAACATGGACCTTGGAGCACTGACCAGAGTAGAAACCTGGAGAGAGAGAGAGAGAGAGGGGGAGGAAGGGAGTATCTAGTCTGGGGGCCAGTGTATAGTGAATTTTGTCTATTGCAGTAAAAAAGCAGGTCACCCTCTATAATACAGCCAGGTTAACGGGGCCCAAAGTTTCCATAGCATGTGTTTGGACCTGTGTTAGCAGACCACCTCTTTATTATGGCCACTGTTAGTCTACCTATAGTAATCTAATGGCCTATATAATACCCAAAGGATATACAGTTATAGAAACAGGATTAAATACAACATTACGTTAGCTCCGCCCACCAAATAGATCAGGGGGTGGTCCCCTGGTTCTCCCTCCCTCGGCAGTTGCGCAGCCGTAACCCTCATAGTAGATAGTAAGGTCGTACACGGCTTGGAAATGACCTCTGACCTGTTCAAGGGCGAGCTGGAGGCAAGAAACAACAACAGAATGATTAGCATTCATACAACACTGCATGTACAGTACCTCGATAATTATAACAATATCATATAAATATATAAATAGCGTGTAATTTCCAAGGAACAATTTTCAGTCCCCAAAAATGCGTGCGTCTTCAACTTATAACGACGGTTACTACTAAAAATTAATAACAAAATTCATGAAATTTAGGAAAAAATAAACGGTGAGTACACACGTTAAAACCAGTGGTCCTGGGCATGAGGATGTGCTGCAGTGGAGGCAGACCAGCGGCTGTGGCATATTCCTGACTCTTGGCTCTCTTTAGAGAACCGCTCTCTCTCATATCATAGCGGGTCCCCTCAGGGAAGATGACCAGCCATACCTGTCGGACAGAGGAGAAATTAATAGTTCATATGAATCTGACTGCTGATGAAAACTTTTAGATATGGCGCGAAATTTCGTGGAATAGCAACTAGAAGCATTTCGTGGGTTGACTGCTTATCGGAAACACTCCTTTGCACGTTATAGCAGATAATTTTATAATATTTTTCGTGGAATTTTTTGTGTAGGATTGCTACAAAATTAAGCCTTTCGAAAAGTTCGCGTTACATAGTAAATGCATTGCATTAGCTATGATAGAGACATGGGTGGGTGCAGGTGTTTCCTATGTGGTCACACGCTATGATAACAACCATGCAGGTTAATGAACCACAATGTCTCCACAGCATGTGACAGCATGTGTGTGATCAGAGGAGGTACCACACAGAGTACCTCGATTAGGCTTGGTCACGTGCAAAATTCAACAGTAAAGTCATTGTTACATGTGACTAATTAAACTCCTAATCGAGGTACTCGTGTCAGACCTCCTCTGGTGTGTGATAGCATGTGCTTGGACCTGTGTAACAGACCACCTACAGATCACAGAGACTGTTGGTCTGCCTCCAAGGCCACTATATTATAGACTTGTTTCACAGTACACAATAGTTGCTGTACATTACTATACACTCACTGGCATGTCTTTCTCTACAAAATTCTTTAGACCTCTGAAAGGCAGTAAAACCATGCATTCACGAATGAATAAAGAGTACAAACAAGCTGCATTCACATTACACACAGGCAACCAATATTTAAAGTCTATTTGCGTTGAGTTCGACCCCGGAAGTTATGTGGTCAATATGCCTTGATATTTTATGCTTTATGTGGTGGACTGGGACGTCTACAAGGAAAATGCTAACTTTTAGCTGGTTGGAGCTTACCAGCTCTACAGCATATAGATAGAAGCGCTTTTTAACAAGGAATCCGATGGTATATGACACTTTGAATTTCAGTAAAGTATGACAAAGTTATGACAACTTTATGAAGGTCAAACTCAACACAAATAGACTTTAGTATAATCATAACCACTCACCTGATCATACTCTCTTGGTCTCGGGTTTTATTCCTCTTCACAAAGATGCCTCCACGCTGCATGGGGAAATGAGGAGAGATAAAGACAATTATGTCTTTATAATGGGTGGCCATAATTCTAGTTTAGATTGTCAAAATATACATTTTGTAGCTCTCTGATAACTTCTTTATTACCAAGTATGTTTGTAATTATGCTTTCAGTCCTTAAAAACATGATGATTATTTATAGTATGAAAGTTTATAGGTGGAGGTCTGAAACACTGACCATTCCGAGATACCAGCCATAGAGAGGTAGGAATCTAAGAGCATCCTTAAGAATGTACTTTGCCCTCCCTCCGTAGCCTCCCTGCTTCACACACAGCACCTCAGGCAACACCCAGTCAACTGGAGGGAGGGGGAGGGGCATGGCGTAAGATTGTACAGTATAGATAAACTATAATTATAGGCCTTGTCGTAAATGCAATCACGATAACAGCAATGCAGCAGCGACCATAACTAAGTTATGTTGCAGCATAATTATAATAATGGCTCGAAATATTTACATGAAAATTGAAAACTGGCATTTGAATTTAGCACCGATTGTACACATCTATGCTGCGAAATTTAAATTTATTGATTATGATAAGCGCATAAGTTAATTGTACTCAGAATGTGGTGTTACTTGTGCATGTCTTTAGTGATTGAGCTAGGAAGTCACCTGAACACTGATGGTTAGAGAGGTAGAGGGTATTCTCCGGGTTGTCAGGGATATGGTCACCATAGAAACAGAACTGAGAGAAGTATGTAAAGAAACGCAAAGAGTGAGAGCATGGCAAGCAATCTCCCATGCCTTACATGGAATTCCCAATAGTTAGAAATTAACACAATCAGGTTTCGCAATCAGGTTTGTAGTGAACTCAACAGGGAAAAGACATATAAATAAATCAGAACCACTCTTAACCCCTGAAGGCCAGGTCCCCAAATGAATAGTTTAATTAAAACGACCCCTCAACAAAGGCCAACACTATAAAGCCAGAATGGACCAAGTGGCATATACGGCACCAGATGTAAATTATGGAAGGGAAGGGTTCGGGTTAGCTAAGGAAAAGTAACAAAATTAGGGCGTTTCCACATCCGGTGCCGTATAAGCCTCATGATCCACCAGAACTTTGTTCTCTAATAAAAATTAATGTCAGCTATAAAGAAGTTTTACTGTACGGTAGACGGTATACCTCCACTCCAGACCAAATTTCGTAGAAGAAGCCGACCACTGCTTGGTAGTTGGAGTAAAGCCTCTCCTCGAGTCTCTGGTAGACCCGGGAAGGTAGTGGCAGTGTGAGGACTCGTATGATGACCCATTGGTTGAGGAATGGAGTCATGGAGCCTATGATGATGACTGCTGGTGGGACCCATCGCAACTCCCTCAGCAAGTGGCTAGCTGTCAGGATCATGGCGGGATCGTTCTTAGTCCTTTCTCTGTGGAGCACTTCTGACTCTAGCTAAGTTTTTTTTATCTATGGTTAAGTTAGGAGGCTTGCTTGTTGTTTCAGGCAAGCTTGTCCTCCACGAGGTTGGAGGCTATAAAGACAAACACAATGCTCATATGAGCCCCTCCCACACTGCACTTTGCAGAAAGGTATGGGAGGTGATTACCGCCAAAATTAGCAGTTAAAAAAATGATGCTGTTTTTTTTACAGAGGGTTTTTAAAAAATGGTGCTGTTTTTTTTTTACAGAGGTGTGTTTTAAAAAATGGTGCTGTTTTTTTTACAGAGGGTTTTAAAAAAATGGTGCTGTTTTAAAATGATGCTGTTTTTTTACAGAGGTTTTAAAAAAATGATGCTGTTTTTTTACAGAGGGTTTTAAAAAAATGATGCTGTTTTTTTATAAAAAATTGTGACACTGCATGCACTGAGTGAGATCTTCTTTCTTGCCTCCACTTTTAAGCACATGGTGGAGGCAAAAAAGAAGGACATTCTCCCACATGGCTTTGCTAAGAGAACTAGAGATATGGAAGACAAAGACACCCTCGACCGCAGGATTGCTCCCACTACTCCAATTAAAGAGTTTGTTCATCTCCAACTTTGAGGCACTTTGGGTTTGGGAAGCAGACGTAGAGCTAGAGCTAGTCGACGACGTAAGCATATAGACGGCACCGCCAAGGCACTTGAGCTTGACCTACCCTCCCCCTTGCTCTTGCTGTCAACAGCCTTTAGCAGCAGCTTTGTGCTTTCAACTACCTGCTGTCTGAGGTCGAGGGTGTCTTTGTCTTCCATATCTCTAGCTCTCTTAGCAAAGCCATGTGGGAGAATGTCCTTCTTTTTTGCCAGCATCATTTTAAAACACACCTCTGTAAAAAAAAAACAGCATAATTTTTTTACTGCTAATTTTGGCGGTGATCACCTCCCATAGAAGTAGACTATACACACCAAGTAGAGACTACTATAGATAAGTCAACACAACTTTGATCATTTTTGAAAATTCTGTACAACAATGAACACAATCATAGCACAACCATGATTTCAAATAATGTCAATCTATAATAACAGCTGTATTTTTGCGGTATATTTGACAACAAACAAGGAATTAAGGCAACCTACAGTATACGTGTACGAATCTATTGTTTATGGGTAGATATATAATATATAATTATAATTATACCTTAGCTAAATAATTCATTGCGTATGGGGTCGATTTCTGTGTGTGTAACCACAGGACGATGGTTAACCCTTGTAGGGGGAGGGGCTGGTTTGTAGTCCTTTGTGGTGAGGGGGGCTAGCTCATCCAGGGCAGGCTCTCTCAGCTGGTCCGGTCTCGTGGCTGGTCTGATGATGGGAGGAGTGATGTAACGATCAGGATCAGCTTCTTCCATGGTTCCATCAGTGCAAGGTGGGTCCACTGGGTCTCTTTGTTCATAGTCGTCTACTACTTCGAGTAATTCCTCGTCATCATTTTCATCAGCTACCAGCTGATACATTTCCCGGCTATTGTTAGCTCGTCGAAGTCTCATGTCTGCAGCACTAGCTCCTAAGTTCCTTATGGTGTCCTCTATCTTCAGCCATGTATTACTTTTCTTGAGTACGAATTGGTAAAAATGGTAGCAGAGTGTTGTTACAAATAGAGTGAATGATATGGCCATCGACGTATTGGCTAGTGCTGACTGATCTTTATTGGTATCTTTGACATAAGAAGTGCCAAATGCAAGAATAGCAATTGAGTAGATAGAGACTTTCGAGGGAACCACAGAGTGTGTTTTTATACAACCGATTATTTAGTAGTTTCCAGACAATCAGTCCAACTGATAAAACCCCAGATGATAGAATAGGGAGAAAATTACCTGGAGCCATAGCAGTTACTAGATTATGGAGAATCAGAGCAAAGAGGAGCAGTCCCACCCAGTAGCGATGCTTGGGAGTGAATGGAGCATAGTATGTATCCATGAAGCCAATGTACTTTGTGTTCCTAGTCCATTTCATAACCTTTGAACAGTGCGGAAGCCATTGTCCTAAAAAGAGCAGTACAGTGAACAATCCACCGGCAATGAGAATTATGGCAGCAGCAAAAAACTGAGGGATGTGATTGAGAGTGAAGTATTGCACATTGCCGTCAAACAACCAAACTATACCATTTCTATCATCAGGATAATGCAAGTTTGTGAATTGTAGTGCAGCAATGATAAACCGTAAGAGTTTGGAATAAGAGAGTAGGACGAGTGTGCCTAGGGCAGCCACTGGGTTCCTGTTGGAGAGGAGCTTTGCAAATGAGTCACAGTACTTGCTCAAAATTATTATTAAGAACATTAGAAGAAACATGTAGGCTGGAAAGACAAGTTGAAGGAGCACTTTTGCTTGAGAGTTCATTCCATTGTAAAAGCATGTCTCAATACCCAAGTCAAGATTCACCCATGATACAAAAACTGTTAAAAAGTTGCTTAAATTTGGGAAAACAATCGCTCTATTAGCTGCTAGCATGTTAGCATAAAAAATGAGGCCATAAATCTTTCCAGTTGCTATAGTGATATTGAGCACGAGAATTAAAGCAACTAGCAATATGCCAGCCAGCGCAAATGGTATTAATAGAAAAATGTAAAGATCAGAGCATTGTGCACATCTTGACGTAGCTAACACAAGACTGAGTCCTGGTTCACATTCTCCACACAAGACACCACTTCGATTGTAGGCACATTGTTCGTCAGGGCGCTCAGACTGATGGTGACGGGCCTTTCTACACAATAGTCAAATGTACAGTTACTAATAACATATCCTGTTTCGTTGGTGGTATTTATAAATTCTATCCATATATTGTTATTACTTTCCAGCTTTATGGTTCTATTTTTCTCAAAACAGTTTGTTATCTGATATTGTAGCAAGTTTGGATCACAGTCACACTTGCACTCAATATCGGATTGAATTGGCTTGAGCCCAATAGGGCATGTGCAGAGTTGAAAAGAAATACTAATAAGTTTTTTTGAAATTCCCAAATTGGTGCATGGACCCTCGGCATAGAGTTCCACCTGAGCAGAGCTGTCTTGTGAGAATACATTGTACTCTAATTCTGTGCACTGATTGCCAATTTTTTGTTCAGCCTGTCCTTCTTTGAGACGACCAACTCTACTCTCAGTAATAACAGAGCTGCGAATTGTGGCATTCGATGGATTTCCAACTTGGTCAACAGCCTTAACACTGATTTTAATCATATGTCCCTTTCTTGTAGAAATATTATCACTTTGTATATTGTTACATAACGTTACTTGAACAGGCCTAGAGGAGATGGAGGAGAATTTTACAGTATCCCATATGTATAGTGTAATGGGAATTTATCTGGAAAAAATGTATATTCAGCACTTTGACTTGCTGTACACCTGTCCAACAGACCTCCGTAGATGTCTGCTCCTGACTGAGTAGCTGTGTTGTTAGTCATGAATGTGTTGACATAGTTTGAAAAAATACCTAAGTTGATCATCCAGTCATAATAATAATACAGTGCAATGGTTTGAATGAAGCAGTCAGCCAAAATTGTTGGAGTATCGTCAGTTTCTGTAGCCCCTCCTCTGCAGGCACCATTTTCAGTGTCATCTGCCACAAATATCCCCCCTCCATACTGAGCCAAGTTGTTGTTAATAGTAAACTTGACTAAAATACTATTCATTTCGGGTTATTTTTAAATAGGTATAGTTTTGAACTTTGCTGTAGATACACTCCACCTCCATTAGCAATTGCGGTGTTTGAGTCAATGTTGACGTATGATTGAGTTAGTTTAATAGTTGAAGATACAGCTGCATAAATACCTCCACCATTATTCTTAGCAATGTTGTGAGCAATCTCACTCGGTTTATTGGGAGGAAGTGGCTGACCATGTGCATCCACCATCTGCACTGATTGGAACTCAACTCTGCTAGAATAGGCATAAATTCCTCCACCATCCTGGTATGCTGTGTTGTGATAGATCTTTAGTGATTCAGTTACAAAGAGTGTACTCTCTCTCAGAAATATCGCTCCTCCGTAGGTAGCTGTGTTGTTTGTGATGATCACTCCTTCTGTGTTAATGTATATTTGACTCTGTAAGGCACTGATAGCTCCACCAAGTGTACCACGATTGTGACTAAGTGTTGTAGATCCATTAAAGTCAACTCGACTGCTGAAAGCATAAACAATGCCTCCATCCACCTTAAAACTGGCCATGTTATTAGTAATGTTAGTGTCTTTCAATATCAAGGCACCCTGAGTTACATAAATCACTCCATCATGGTCAACACCGTTGCTGACTAGCGTACTGTTAACGATGGAAGTTTTGCCACTAGATCTGTAAGCAATAATCACCCCAGAGCCAGCACTGTTGTTTGTCAGTTTACTGTTGGAAATGGACAGACTTCTACCTCCTTCAAAAAAAATTGCTCCACCATCAACAGCTCTATTGTTTGTAAGCTCACAGTTGGAGATGGACACACTACCACCTAAATAACCATAAATTGCTCCACCATAATCAGCTCTGTTGTTTGTCAGCTCACTGTTGGAGATGGACACACTACTTGCGTAAGCAGCAATCACTCCACCATAAATGCCAGCTCTGTTGTTTGTCAGCTCACTGTTGGAGATTTTCATGCTACTGCCTGAGGAAATATGAATTGCTCCACCAATTCCACCAAATGCAGCTCTGTTGTTTGTTAGCTCACAGTTGAAGATGGACACACTACTGCCTGAGTTCACTCTAATCGCTCCTCCTAACCCAATGGCTTTGTTATTTGTGAAGGTACACCAAGTGATCACTACAGTACCAGATACCACTTCTACTGCTCCTCCACTGTCAGCACTGTTGTAGTTGAACTTTGTGCTGGTGATCAGAGAGTTGTTTGATTGAATGTCAACTGCACCTCCATCATTTCCAGTAAACTCGCTATTTGTTATGTACACATCATCAGCCTCAACATGCAGTGCCTGACCAGTGTTGTTCATAAAGAAAGTGCTCTCAATAATCGTCGTTTGAGTATTAGAAATCTTAACTAAATTCCTTTCTGCGGGATGTAGTAATCCAAAGTTCATAAAGTAACAGTCATTGATATAGACATCATGGGTACTGTCAATGATCAAACCCTTGGTGTAAGTTTTGTGGTTCAACCTTTGCTCCAACGAAACCCAAGCGTTCAATATATAATTCAGTAATATTAACAAAAAGTATCGTACCGTTGCTATGGAATCCAATTACAGTTGTACTTGTGTTCTGGCCATTAATATGCACATGTGAGAAGTTAAGAATCAGAAACTGCTCTGTTAGCACATGATCTCCAGGTAGAAAGCTCAAGGTGAGATTGTCTCCACCAAATGAAAGGTTTGTTTGAACAAGCTGCTCGAGAGTGAAACAAGTTCCATTTCGATAATCATGACACAAGTCGGTTGAATCCACTGGCACAATGTGATAGTGCTCGCTCCTGGTAACAGTAGCTAGGGACAGGAGCAGCACTAGAATATTTCTAGACAGCATATCTGAGGTGCATGCATGTATAATTGTTGGCATGTTAAGAATACATGTAGCTGTGCGATGTATATTAGAATAAGATCTACATAATTATACTTCAATCTTACTTGCCTAGTTCCAGGCCAATTAAAATGTCTAGAGTATACAAGGGGCAGGCTACCAGTAAAGTTTACTACACCACTTATAAGTATATATGGTCAATATATATATAATTTTTTGCTATAAGCCTGGTGTTGACAGGGATACCAGCATGCAACTCTATAAATACTAAGAGGTATATGGTCGTATGGTTTGAATGTTCCTTTGTGCTTCCAACTGCAAGATAACCCGATGATAGTCTCATGAATCAGCCGCCCTTTCTGAAGAAAGGTCTCTTCTTTAGAGAGGGCGGCTGATTTATGAGACTAACCCGACCATACAGCATACGACCATCGTAGGGGACACATGCAGTATAGCCTCTTCTGGTTTGCAAGCATTCTCAACAACGCACAGCTTCACGGGACACAACATTAACACGGAATAAACTAGTATAGACACATAAGTTTACGGCCTAATTTTACATGAGGAACTCAGTTTGCGTATGTGCACTCACCCATGCAATAGCTTACAGATAGCAGGCTTCAAACTCACTGTTAATAGATGTTGCACCCTTTTCTGCACTGCCTTATTTTTGGATCTGTGTCTTAATTGGATGACAAATGTTTCATGTAGTAAAATTCACTACACTGTGGTCATATTCATGGAAGGAACAACAACAATCATAGCTCCAACAAGAATTATTAATGCAACACTATAGTATCTATAGAGTCACATGCATGCACTGAGAAAATTAACTGTGTAAAGTACACAACATGCAGTATCATGAATAATGACAACTTGGGGATATATACCACATACCATCCTTATAAGTACATAAAACTGAGTAATATATACCTACCAAAACAATTCAACTACTAATATATAGTTGCTGTCTCACATCCTATACCAGGCTCAAAGTGGTCAGGCTGATTCCTGGTACGTCTCGGGTGTAAGTGCATGCGCCGAGGTTGTTGAGTTGTATTCATAATTATAGGGTTATAGGGCTAGCTGCTTCTATAGTATAGGAATTAACTCATATATAGCATAGTGACTAAGTCTATACATCGATCAAGGGCAATCGAAACCTCTTAACGAATACCACCTCTCTATATAATTATAATAGTCAAAAGGTTCCCATACATGCAATGCAATGATGTCCATTTTATAGGTTGCACTATGTTTTTTGTCCATATATAAATTTGTTGCCCATGTGAGTCACTACCATGCATGCATAGATCATAATTGCAGTGCAATAATAGCATGTTGCACTGTGTGTGTAAATGCAGTGAATGAATTCTGCTTTTTGACTTATGTCCGCCATCCCACCCGTGCAATAAGTCAATTGGTCCCTTTTATAGGCTCCACTATAGTTGTGGGAAGCAAAACTAATAATTTACTATATGGAATTCAGCAAAACTAATGAATTCACTCAAAACCCAATCATGTCTAGACCAATTAACGCCATTGGACAAAAAGTTAGTTATTGCAGGCGCCATGTCATCCAGTGCAATATTTGGCATGTTTGAAAAAATAATAAGATGCAGTCACCAAAAGTATACATGTAGATGATAATGTATATACAAATTTGACTTCAAAAATGGATGTAAAAAAGTGTTCGATATCTTGTTAAGGCCACTCCAACAAAGAAATTAGTTTCCCATCCTGACGTTTCCCATCGTGAAGTTTTCCGTCCTGATCAAATTGTCTGTGTGTTTAGTAGTAGTTCACTTTTATAATCTCAAGGACAGCTTTCAGTTGTACAACCATAGATAAGAAGAGAGGGATTGGCAACGGAAGTTAAAACGTAGACTTTTGTGCAGGGGGTGTGGCTTAATCCTGAAACGATGCGTGTTGTCCCCTGCCGTAACGCCGCGAAACATTTTTTTATGTTTGAGGCCTTACACAGAGCTTTCTAAGACCCCCCAAACTTCATTTCCATGCCCCTTGATGATGTGTATTATGTGGAAATTCCTAACATTTTTTCTAGATTGTTGGTTGATGTTTCATGTCTCATGTAAGACGAATCCATAAAGAGTGAATAATTACAGAGTCCGACCTATATACGCAATAATTACATGCAGTGTTTACAGTGATACCAGTGCCCCGGCAAAATTAAGACACCAAATCTATAAGACCACTACCCTCCCCAAACTAGAGTACTGCTGTGCGATCTGGGACCCTAGGAGCTCAGTTGATAACTTGGCCCTAGAGAATGTTCAGAAGTTTGCTGGCAGGGTGATCACGGGCAAATGGAAGGAACCGTACAATATTCTACTAGAAGAACTAAACTGGTTGCCGCTTACCATCAGAAGAAAAATACAAAAACTAAAAGAATATTCTTAATAATAATTCATGCATACCCTCCAACCTCTTCACTCCTCACCCTCACCCCTCCCCCCGTTTCCCGCACTCCAAACCACTTTTTAAGCCATATGTAAGCACTATTGCACACAAGTCTTCCTTTTTTATAGAAGTTATTACTCACTGGAATACTTTACCTAGTTTTATTGTAGATAGTACATCTTCTTTTAGTTTTAAAAAGAAATTACATTGTCTTTTTAGTACGTAGCACTAACTACACCAATTTTAATATTGTTGTCCTTGTTTTGTTTGCTTGTTTTGTTTTTGTTGTGTTGTATTCTATGTTTCTTTTTTTCTTTTTCTTGTTGTGCTGTTATGTCTTGTTTTTCTGTTTTTAGGTTGACATTACTATTAGCTATAACAAGCTATTTTCTGTCCTTCCCTGTATGCAATGCATCAAATATTGTTTAAAGAAAAAAAAAAGTACATATAGTGATGCCAGTGTTCACAGTGATGCCAGTGTTCACAGTGATGCCAGTGTTCGCAGTGATGCCAGTGTTCGCAGTGATGCCAGTGTTCGCAGTGATGCCAGTGTTTACAGTGATACCAGTGTTCGCAGTGATTCCAGTATTTGCAGTGATGCCAGTGTTTGCAGTGATGCCAGTGTTCACAGTGATACCAGTGACAGTGTTTCCAGTATTCACAGTGATCCCATGCAGTGATGCCAGTGATCCCAGTGATGCCAGTAATACCAGTGTTTGTAGTGATGCCAGTGTTTGCAGTGATGCCAGTGATACCAGTGTTTACAGTGTTGCCAGTGTTCACAGTGCTGCCAGTGTTCACAGTGACGCCAGTGTTCACAGTGATCCCATGCAGTGATGCCAGTGATACCAGTGATGCCAGTGATACCAGTGTTTACAGTGTTTCCAGTGATGCCAGTGTTCACAGTGATACCAGTGTTCACAGTGATCCCAGTGATCCCAGTGATGCCAGTGTTTACAGTGATGCCAGTGTTCACAGTGTTTCCAGTGATGCCAGTGTTCGCAGTGATGCCGGTGTTTGCAGTGATGACAGTGATACTAGTGTTTACAGTGATGCCAGTGTTCCCAGTGATCCCAGTGATGCCAGTAATACCGCCGTTACCAGTGTTTACAGTGATGGCAGTGTTCACAGTGATGCCAGTGCTCCCAGTGATCCCAGTGTTTCGAGTGACGCCAATGTTCACAGTGGTGCCAGTGTTTCACATGCAGTGATACCAGTGTTTACGCTGTGATGCCAGTGTTTACATGCCAGTGTTTGCAGTGATTCCAGTTGCTTTACAGTGATACCAGTGACTGAGTGTTATGCACAGTGTTTACATCAGTAATGCCAGGTTTCTTCATAAAATTATACTCCTGGTGCCAGCTAAAACCACAAACCACAACTTCAACTCAAAATTGTGTCATAATTCATCACTATGAGACAAAGTAGCCTAGGGGACTGATGTCATAATTGTTGAATATCTGCCTCCTACAGACTCATCTGAGGTTTTTGCAAAATGCCTCAGTGCTAGGTTTTTTGTGCTCAAACAGTGTGTTGCATCTATACATGCAGTATATATACTGTCTGCGTACGTTTGATGAGTATATAGAGTACTTTGTGGGTGTCGCATGGCATGCATGTGTTTTCAGGGTATACTTGTGCTGAGCTATGATAATGAAGGTGCTTGCTAATTATACGAGCTCACACAGGGGCAAACACCAAAATGCTACAAGAGTATGTCCTCACACAGGGGCAAACACCAAAACGCTACAAGAACCCTGTGTGAGGACAAACGCTACAAGAATATATTCTTGTAGCATTTTGGTGTTTGCCCCTATGTGAGGACAGGCCTGCAGTTGATATTAGGAACTAATAAACCACAGTTTTAATAACACTGAGGTGATAAACAATGCTACAAGAATATACTACATTTGTTGTGCTATAGAATAATAGCTGATCGATTTTCAAAGCCCTTTCAAGATATAATTTCGTTTTACTTGGATCACAGTACACATGCGTGCATGCACAAGTCCAATATACTAAAAAGCTTCTCTCATCATAGAATAGTAATTGCAAGTATATCCTCTATATGAAAACACACCTTCATAAGATAGCAATGACCACCCTGGCAAATTATGCTTTTTATTTTGCCTATTATTCTTTTTGACTATTCTCAAAAAGTCAGCCTATTATTCCAGTTTGGTGTACCCATTATTCCAGTTTAAAGACATCAATTTATCACTACCTGAGGTAGCCTCGTTCCCAGCCTTGCACCACACCCTTCATAAGATTAATATGAAAAAGCACTCTCATTGAACTTTTGCATCCTCTTAAGGATGCAGGAAAACCATAATAATGTTGGGTGTATTGGTGTGTGTCTTTTATCTTGTACCTTATCAGTTTAGTCATGTGTTGTGCATCAACATTATGAAATTCACAGTTTATAGCTTCCATCTGGAGCAGTCCCCATGGGACCTGATGTATAAAGTTGTAGTATCCCATAGACACTTGATTCTGACAATATCAACAGTCTATACATTAATTGTAGCAAATGCTCTGCATGGTTGCAACGAAGTGCTTTTAAACTTGACATCCCACTAAAATAATCTGGGATTCGCTGGGGAAACGGCAATCGAGAGCATAACTAAAGTCTGTTACAAATGTTAGCAATTCCATGTGATGCCCAGCCAATACTTCATCAAGTCGAATTCCCTCTTTTTAATGTAATGCTGACGTACAAGTGGAATAGAAGTAAATTGCTAATTTTTCGTGAATGCATGTATACATGCATGCAAAGTATTACACACTCAGTACGTATACTGGTGATCGAATGTGTATAGAACACTCCATGGCAGCACTGTGAATAGTGAACTGCATACATGCATGTAAATACTAAAACATCACTGTAAACACTAGTATCACTGTGAACACTGGCATCACTGGGATCACTGCAAACACTGGCATCACTGTAAACACTGGTATCACTGTGAACACTGGCATCACTGTAAACACTGGTATCACTGTGAACACTGGCATCACTGTAAACACTGGGATCACTGGCATCACTGGGATCACTGCAAACACTGGCATCACTGTGAACACTGGAAACACTGGAAACACTGGCATCACTGTGAACACTGGAAACACAGGCATCACTGTGAACACTGGCATCACTGGTATCACTGGAAACACTGGCAACACTGGAAACACTCAGTGGCGGATCCAGGAAAAATGAAAGGGGGGGTCCAAACTAACTAGCACCCAGCGCAAGTAATGAAAGTCGCGCGCAGCGCGAAATTTTTAGCGTTACGCCCACTTCCGGTTACACGTGACTAGGGAAAATCCCATGCTCAGCCAGGGGAAGTCCCATAATAGACTTGTGTAGAGCTGCCACGAACAGTCAACTAGCTAGCCTAGGCTAACCTGAACACTCCTTTGGCAGTTGATACATCAAAACAACAGGTACAATCATTGAATCAAATTACAATAGCTACAAAAACTGATAAATAGCTAGCTGGTGTCATTAAGCCTTTTAAAGTTAAATGAAAGCACCGCAGGTGCTGTTGCCGAGGTGGAGGTGTCAAAGCAACTAACATAAAGCTATGCATAAACAGCAATGTAGCCTCGGTCCACAGGCCGATTTTTTTTTTAGGCGACCTAGCGTTCAATTCTAGCGTTATTTTAGAGACAACTCGGCTGCATGGGAGCGATGGATTTAAGACCTTTTACCCTGACGATCCTCCTCTGGTTAAACGCCCCTACTCGAACTCTAGGCCGGCTAGAGCACACAGAATATTTTCGATTTTAATAGCTTTCAAGAGCTGTAGCTCAGTTGGGCAATGGACTGGTCGGCGTTGAGTACCACCAACCTCTCTGAGCTGCATAGCCACCATGATCTACTAGGAGAGGTGTTCCAGTTCATCCTGAGCAATGATATACCAGCTCAAGTACAAGGTGTGTGTCACTGTGTACTATACTAATACGTGGTGCAGCGCAGGTGGGGGTCTGCACTAATCTTACAGCACCAAAACAAATTAGTTCTTACAATAGGGTGGAGCTAACAAAAAGGAACGAAATATTCACATTACAGTGACCTGGTTGATTAAACGCTATCTCCTAGCAACATATGTAGAGGGGGCGTTTAAACGAGGTGGGCGCTTATTCAAAACGGGCGTTTATTGTTATGTCATACAACTAGTACCTGAATGCACATTGGGGGGGGGGGTTGGAGCCAGAGGGCCTTGTAACTGAAACTTACGTACGCCGGGTGACTGGTTACCAAGGTCTTGTTGTAACAAGCAAGGTGTCATACAGGGGGGTGGGGGATATCCCACTTAGGTATTATCACAAGTTGTTGTTCCAACCACAACTGTGAGGTGTATTAGTGTATTCCTTTCTCTTTCCTTGCAGACCCTAACCACCTACTCTCAGTGATGCAGTTGGTGATACGGAACAAGGGGGCGGAGTTACATGAGCTGGAGGAGGAGGCGGTCGACCTGGTCGAGCGTCACAATGTAGTCGAGGCCAACGTGGGCGTCTCAGAGAGGGAACTAGTGGAGAAAGTGAGTGTGGGGGCGGGTGGAGTGAGTGTGGGTGGGGGTGCGGGTGAGGTACACTGTACTTTTCAATCACTATATATTAACATGAAATAATTATTTATAGTATAAGGCCACAAACATGTTTTAGAATACATCATTTTGTATGTAAGTGGTTCATTTGAGCTACAGACTGCTACAGTATTGTCACTGTATTCAATATAAACTTAAATACACACATTTTCATTACACACATTCAATGTACATGTATATAATTCATACTTTCCCTTAATTGCAGATTGCCCGGCTTGAGAAGGATCAACGAGCTGGTCAGTTGCTCATACAAGATCTCCGTGCACAAGTGGGGGCTACCCCTCAGGCCACCACTCACCAGCTCAGGCGTCTACGTGACGAGATGGAGGACCTTAGATTAGAGGCAACAAAAGACAAGAGGTTGTTGAGCCAAGAGAAGGCGGAGTCTCAGCGACTCGTTGAGGAATTGTCCGCTGAGAGGTTAAAGGTCAGACAGGTGAGAGTGGTCGGCTAGAAAGTCGATGTACGCATGTAGTGACAGTAAATATCTAATACACTACATTTGTAGCTGTAGTCCAATTTCAAACTACGAAGAATAACTAAAATGAAAGCACCGCAGGTGCTGATGCCTCGGTGGAGATGCCAAAGCTACATAACATAAAGCTACTAATAGCTTTGAACAATTTTTTGCAATAATTATTTTGCTGCATGCAAACTCAAAGAGTGGGTAATGATCGATCATGATTGTTGTTAAAAAACGATCGATGCCAAAAGTTCAAGTGTAAAATTAATGGCTGCCATCAGCAGAGCCTTGCAGCTCTCTTCCTCACTCTTGCAGCTACCAATAGCTAGTGTTCTAGTGCAGAGCTAACTACTAGGTAGAGTAGTAACACTCGGTAAACAAGTTTGGCTACGTGCTCTTCTGAAAAGGCTGCAATGGCATTCCAGGTAGGCATAACTCGAGAACGAAGCATTATTTTGCAAATCCACGAATTAAAATCCAAGTAAACATGACTAGAAGCCTATAGAAACTCTTACTTGCACTTGATTCATCTTTGAGCAGCTGTAGCAGTCTACACAGACAGACAGACACACACACAGACACACAAACACACTACCGTATACCTCGCTTGCGCATGCGCACCGAGGCACAACTAATGAATTGTGTTTTGAATAGTCGACATCCATCATTCATTTTTTGGTGAATACAAATTGGCTATAATTATAATTATTATAAACATGGTGTTTCATGACAAGAATAAGGAGCTACTGCACGTACATGTAGTATAATTATGTTTAATTTTTGATGATATATTCCTCAGTTGGAGAGAAACGTGACTGAGCTGCAAGTGACTGTGGACGATTACCATGATCAGCTACACAGGTCAAAGGTCAAGAGTGGTGGGCCGGGGGACAACAATTATCGACAAATGATGATAGAGAAAGAAGTTGAATATTCCAAACTATTGGATGACTTTCAGGTATTTAGAACGCCCTCATCGACTGACAAGATGGTCGACACTGATTAATTCACTATACCAAATTAAATTTCGTTTACAGCTGATGGCTAACTCATTTGAGGAGACAAAGGACGAAATGAAGAGTCTGACCGCTCAGTTGGAGGCAGTAAAAGAAGAGAGGATGATCCTCGCAGAAGAAAACCAGCAGATTAGAGTAAGGAGATAAAGTTATTATACGCACATTACAATGAAACGTGTGATTAAAAAATGTACTCAAATTTTCCAAGTATTGACCCCTCCCCCTCATATACACTAATTATAGGAAGCACTTTCTCATGCGGACGGTCGCTGTGGCGATGTTGAGGCGTCCAATCAGCAGCTAGCATGTCAGGTGGAGGACCTACAGGAGAGGATCAGTGAGGCATCTGGTGCAGAAGGGGAGATCATGGCACTCGTCAGTAGGAAGGCAAAGGAGTGGGAGGTGTGTATGTGTGTGTGGGGGGGGGTACTGTAACACCGCTTAAAAAGAGCTCCTTCCTAGTATTCCAAAAATTGGATTGCCAGAACACAAGTTATCGCATTCAATTATTGTGTACAATACTTTGAGCCCCCATACATGTGTACATGTATTATTAGATCAAATGGCATACACTGTGTGTATGTAAGCTATCCACACACACACACACACACACACACACACACACACACTCCACTCCCCACACACACTCCACACACACACACACTCCACACACACACCCACACACACACCCACACACAGGCACTCCTGTCGGCCAAGCATACTGAGCTGGAGAGGTGTGGTGAGAGGGTGACAGATTTGGAGGGTCAGTTGAGAGCTGCACAGAGACACTCAGACAAGGCCAGTGCACTCAAGATGAAGAAGGTACTTGTACGATGAAACTTGTCACTAGCACTAGTAGTACTTAACAGCTGTTCATAAAACCAATATATGTGTACTGTGAAGCCTGCCTGTAGTGGTGGCCTTGGGTAGTGATCGTAATGACAAGGTGGCCTGCTAGGTCAACTACTGGAACAGTGTGGAGACCTTTGGAGCCCATCGACCTGGCTGTATATATTATCGAGGGCAACCTGCTTATAGGGTCTACCGTATAGCGGGTATATTTCGAGGGTATAAATTTTCGCGGATGGACCATTACAAAGGATTTCGCGGATTTTATTTTCGTGGTCTGAGTTCCAGCCTTTTGGCGCATGCGCACATCAACATGCAGCTGTACCTCCACACCGTTAGCCTCGAATCCATAATACTGAACACGCCTACTATTCATAAATTTTCGTGGGTATAAATTTTCGCGGTACAGGCTCAATCCGCAAAAACCGCGAACATTTATACCCTCGAAATATACCCGCTATACGGTATACACGTTGTGTGCTTGTATAGTGACCTCTCACTTTCTTACAGTTTTATGACCTTTACATGTATTATGATTAATTTTCTCCCCCCCCACACACACCATACAGCGTCTCCAGGATCAAGATCGACAGCTGGTGTCTCTTCAGCGAGAACTGTCCGAGGCTACAACCACCATCACTACACTCACAGACCAACTGGAGGGGGTGGGGCAGGTGGGCGTGGCTCACAAGAAGGAGGTCAAAGTGCAGACGCTGGAGAGAGAATTGGACATGGAAGTAGAGAGAAGAAAAAATGTGAGACATAAATTTTTATAACACAATGTGGAGTTATTGACTCACTACCCCCCTCCCATGTACTACCATATCACTACCCCCCTCCCATGTACTACCATATCACTGCCCCCCTCCCATGTACTACCATATCACTGCCCCCCTCCCATGTACTACCATATCACTGCCCCCCTCCCGTGTACTAACATATCACTGCCCCCCTCCCGTGTACTACCATATCACTACCCCCCTCCCATGTACTACCATATCACTACCCCCCTCCCATGTACTACCATATCACTGCCCCCCTCCCATGTACTACCATATCACTGCCCCCTCCCATGTACTACCATATCACTGCTCCCCTCCCTCTAGGCTGAGGTGGGTGTCGGAGAGAAGGACAGAGAACTGGTCAGCCTGAGGAAGAGGGTGTCCGACTATCAGCAGGTAAGAGGTCATACACAGTACATGTCACATGTAGTCATGTGCCCAGAATTTTTGAAGTGGTTTCTACATTATATTTTCAATTTTCAGCCTCACTTTGTTGTCTAGAGGTTGTTAGTACCAATCACCACCACTACCAGTGTGGGCACATCCCTGTACATGTAATATATGAACCTACAACTTTGGTCCAATATAGGTCATCCTGTTGTGCAGTGTACGTGTGACTAAATTAATGGTCTTATGTCTGTTTTTCACAGGGTATTACCGGACTCAGCGAGGCCGTGGAGGCTATAAAGAAAAAGAAAAAAGAGCTTGCCATCAGAGACAGGTAAGCTCGTTACTATAGGAAAAGATACGTGTATAAACTGTGCTGGTTCCTGGAGCACTCTTGTATGCGCTGTGGTTGTACCTTTTCATAGTTCGAATCGTACACTGTACGCATACATTTTTGCGGGCATCAAACCATTGCCAGTGCTGATGGATTTTATTAGCAAAAATAATAATTGTCGCAAATACGTACGTATACTGGTACTTGTACATGTATACATCATGATCCTTGCTAGATCACAAAAGTTACATGTACATCACAAACATTTTTGGTGATTTGGCTCATTCGCAAAGGTTTAATTTCACTAGTAGAAATTAACTTTATAATTCATGGTAATTTAAAATATCTCTCTGTGTACTCAGTGATATTGCTGCCCTCACTCGAGAGCTGAACAACCTGTCTGACGGGTTGAACCAGTTGAGCGAGGAGAACGAGGCGTTACGAGAGCAACTTGGATTAGATCCTAGGCAACAGGTTGACCTTTCACCTCTGAGATTCCGTAAAAAGAACGAGTTCGAAAAATTGAATCAAGAATACAAACTGCTTTCAAACGAGGTTAGTTACTGAATAATTGAGCTATAAATATTATTATTTTATTGATTTCTCTTCTGCAGTTGGAATGTTTAAAGGAGGATAACTTGTTGCTACGTAAACAGCTTGTACAAGCACAGGTTGCAGCCGTCCAATCAGATTCAAACAAGGGAAGAGTGCGATTGAGCTCAAGGCCTGGGAAAAATGAAGCACCAAATGAAGACAATACAGATGGTACAGTATACATTTAAATAAATACCGTGAAGCTTCGTTTTCTTGTAGTCACCCTACGTGTATAAGCAGGTCACCCTCTATAATACAGCCAGGTCAATGGGTCTCGATCCATAGCATGTGTTTGGACCTGTGTTAGCAGACCACCTCTTTATTACAGCCACGTGGTGACAGCTACATTGTATAGACAGGCTTCACTGTGTACCTTTGGTTATAAGCCAACAGTTTAAAGTGGTCACGTACGTATTGTATACTACATGCATGCACATGCACATGTATATCCTTTTGATGACCCCCCTCACACCCTCACACTCCTCACACCCTCACACTCCTCACACCCCGCACACTCCTCACACACCCCTCACACCCCTCACACCCCTCACACTCCTCACACACCCTTACACCCCTCAGGGCTGGTGTCTCGCTTACAAGAGCTGGAGGTCGCTTTAGAAAGAGAGAAAAGTGCCAGACAAGAAGTGGAGAGGGACAGACTCAAGGTCAAAGTGAGTTACAGCACTTTCGTTATTTTTTTAGTAATGTACGTACATTTTGCTCTTTATAGGAGCAGTTGAAAATATCAATGGCTAAAAGCAAAGCGTCTGTACAACCACAAGCAGTGTCACTTCCTCCCACTCCACACCATCACACAACTCACACCCCCCCATCATTGACAGATCTCAAAGAGCAGCTACAGCAAGCTCAGAGAAGCTCCCAACAACTAACTAGACAACTATCTGACAAACAGAGAAAGGTACCTACTGTGATTGTGGTAGGTACATGTAACTATGATCAATATAGTGTCCTCTGATGTGAGCTTCTCTCATTATTAGACCTGTACATTCCCGCCTGCAATATCAGATTTTGCACATATGATTTTATGGTGGTACATGTTAGTTGTTCATGCATGTATAATTATTTGTAAAACCAATTTGTCCTTTCTTTATTTTTGATAGTCTAAACTCACAATAAAATTCAACGTATACATGCTTCTCCATTGTCAGATTGATAATCTAGAAAAACAATTTCAAGCTCTCAAAGTATCAAAGACTGGTTACCAGCCCCTCCCACTTCCGGAGGGTCTTTCCCCAAAATCCAATGACGTCATCAACTCCCTCAACGAGCATCTACTACATGTGCTGAGTACGCTGAAGCAACGGGAACAGGAAGTGGGTGTGGCACAGGAAGCTCTGGAGAAGTACCAGCGCAAGTTCTCAGTCATCATTCATCAACAAGTACGTATTTAGTTATACCAAGTGCGTATAAAAGAAGAGAGGGCATGCAACTTTAGCTAGCTAGCTACAAACCTCAGCAAAGTGCAGCTGCATTTAGTGGTGGGCGGGTCTGGTCAAAGTTTATGCATGGCTTCCAGCTAGCTGAACCTAGCTAGCTCACGTAGCTCCACAGTAGTACTGCTAGTTCTATGCCTGTAACTGTCTGTTCTAACAACACCTTTACTCTATGGCACTTGTATGACATCACAATATTTGCCAGATATTTCCACTTATTTGTCTGTTATTTGGATTGTTATAATGCGGTATATACTGTGCAAAGCGTGTACGTGTACGTCACCCCCTCTTCTCCCCTTAGGGTATTCTGTACCAAGAGTACAGTGATGCTCGACGCAGCTGGGAGGAAGAAAAAGAGAAACTACTCCATGATAATCGGCAGTTGGCCTCGTGCAGGGAACAGGACCAAGTGCACATGCAGCAACTCAAGGTAGCCCATCCATTAGTACACTGCTCTTTGGTCTGAGTGCAATCGTATCTGTGAGAATGTCAGCTGTTTCCGTAGTGTAGCGGTTATCACGTGTGCTTCACACGCACAAGGTCCCCGGTTCGATCCCGGGCGGAAACATCTTTTTTCCTTTTACCTTGTTCTAATTATCTTTTGCTTCGCCTTGCAAGCTCTATAACCACACCTCACACCTCCCACCCCCACAGAGTCTGCAGGAGGTGCTCTCTGCTGATCCAGACGAAACTCGGAGGAAGATGGCCGACCAATCACGTAAGATCACCCTCCTCACAGTGAATGAGAGAACAATGATGAGGAAACTAGCGCTGGCAACGGAGGCCGAGAAACAACTGAGAAAGGTATGTAGGCGGAGTGTAGTGATGATGTAATCATGGAGGTGGGGCTTGTTCGTGTAAGATTATATTATTACCTACTTCCCATCTTGTTAAATTCTTGGCAGACACTGTATTCAGTCACTATATTTTAGGCACAATTTCAGGCTGCAGCAATTTTTCAGGAGCATTATGAATTAGTGTACGTACATGTACATTGTATCACACTCCCCCTGTGCCCCCTCCCCGCCCCCTCCAGGACAACTCCAGACTGAGCAGTGACCTGGTGAGACTAGAGAAGGCGGCCACTGAGAGAATAGGAGATCTGCAGAGGTGTAAGGTGGGTACAAGAATGTCTCGACTGGGTATTATTTTGACAGAATCTAGTGCCAGCAAGATTCTTTTAACAATTAGTACAATGTATCCATCTTATACTATAGCGTACAGTGCACATAATACCGATTTATTTGTGCGTACGTACATGTATGTGCACTCAATTCTAGATGCAATTCCAGGCATACGTATAAAGTTACATGTACGTATTTTGTACTCAAAAAAGGGGCCAGTAAACCCAAGCCTATACACGGGCCCCTATGTTTCAGGAGGCGAGTGTGTTCCAGATGAGCAGTCTCCAGTCTCAGCTCAGTGAGAGTGTACCCACGGCTCTATTAGACCAGGCCAATAGGGAATACCGGGAAATGGTCGTCAAGTATCAGCGACTGCTCCAGCTACAGACTGCCTATACTGCTAGTGATGCCAACAGTGAGAGACTGCAGGTCCGTTCATGTGTTGTGTGTTACAATGTACGTGTATGTGTGAGTGGTGTTGTACTCTAGTTGCTTGGTATATTGAACAGAGATGTGTTAGTGAGAATAGAAGTCTATTGATTGGCTATGTGCACTGTGAATGTATTACATGTATAGCCTAAAACATTAAATTTGCTGCTTTTCAAAATGTACATGTAATAAGAAAATTAATGTGTAAATATGGAGTGACAAATGACTGTGCACTTACGTCACCCTCCCTCTCCCAATCACATTCACTCATGCAGGCTGAAGTGTGTATGCTGACTGAGCAATTAGAGTCGGTCAAACAAGAGCTTCAATCTGAGAAACAGAAGAGCCTTCTCTTGACGGCCTCATGCAGCCCCAGTGCTGCTAGCCCCTCCCCACACAGTGAGAGGCTGGTCACACTGGAGATGAAGGAACTGAACGAGAGACAGAGAGCTGACCTCGCCACTACCAGGTACAGTACGTAAGACTACAGCACATGTCTGTATTCATGTAGGTGTGGATAGTCAGTAGACTATAATTTTTTATTAAATATAGTTATAGCTGTACAGTACGATTGATACACGTACTACTCTTTCGTTTGCTTGTTTCTACACATGCACAGTATTGTCTGGTAATGGTTATACAAGTATACCTTCATGCACATGTAATGTAGCTTTGTAAGAGCCTTATTTATGTGTATATGTACATGTTCATGTGTAGCTTATTCCCATCTTGATACGCCAGTTTTCACCGAAGGCAGCATAACTACACCCACACACATACACACACAGAGTGAGGCAGCTTCAAGCCACCCTTCTCCAGTTAGAGCAAAGAAACAAATCTTTAGAAGACAAATTCTCTGAACTATCTCAACGACTGCTGCAATCACAAACCACGGAGTCTGAACTGAGAGACCAACTAGCTACTACTCTCACAGAGGAGGAAAAGACGTTGCTGCAATCTGACGTATCGAAATTGAAGGAATCCGAAAATCAACTCAAATTGGAAAATAGCCAATTAAAGGAAGTGTCCGAAATTGCCAGGCAACAATCAGTTGCCATGGAAATGCGGCAGAAATCACATGACATTGAGTTGGTGTCGTTACGACATCAGTTGCTTGATCTGCAAATACAGAACGATAATAAAACAGCCCTGGGTAAAGTACACCATCAACTGGTGGCTCTAGAAATCAGCGAAGCCAAAGCTTTGAAGAATCTGGAAGAGAGCAGTCACAAGATATCGTTGTTGGAGGCGTCTTTGTTGAGATGTGAGATTGAGCGAGATTCGCTGTGTGATAGAGTGTGTTCTGTGAGGGCCGTGGGCGTGCACAGGACCAGGCAACTCAGGACCACCGTGCAGGCTCTCAGGAGGCGATATGCAGGGTGGGTGTGGCTACATGTACTTAGTTTACAGTTTGTTTTGAACTCCACATTTCATATTAACTGTAGATATTCTGAATTTTGATAAATACCGTATAGCGCAAAATTTTTTAGGCACTTATATTTCGTGGAATGGCCTCTAAAAGCATTTCGTTGCACAATGTTTGTGGAATGACTGCTTACTGGAAGTCACGTCTTTAATCTTTGCACGTTATAGTAGATAATTCTAATTAAAGAACAAATTTCATGGACTTAATTTTCGTGTAGGATTGCTAACCAATGAAATCAGCGAAAATTAAGCCCCTCGAAAATTTCGCGCTATACGGTACTACATTTAATTTACTAATTATGGATTAGTGATGCATTGAGGAGTCGATCGGCGTTGAGATATTGCAGTTTCCTACGTGTCATTAAAAGAGTCATCTCGTTTCTATATAAAACATGGCATTAGATTATAGTAAGTACAGTAAGGTATAGCTACACAACCTTCAAGGTATCTTTGCAATAATAAATGTCAATTTCCTCTCCTCTGTCTTGAAGCCACTCCCTCACTGACGACATCATAGGTGTGGTCCTCCTGGTCACACTTGACTGCCTCGTACGCTGGGTTAGCAGCTATGTTGGGGTCGATCTTCATTTCAGTTTGTGTGCCTCCAACCACTGCATAGGTTAGGTCAGCTTGTTGTGTAGCCATGGTCTCCCTATACAAGTATTAAAAACACTATAATTATGTCAAGCAATTTTTAGGATACAGTAGAACCTCGATTATCCGGAACCTCGATTATCCGGCTTGGCAGTTTTCTTGATTTAATAATTCAAAAAATGGGCGTATCCCTTAAATGCGCATGCGCATGTAGCTGTTACTACGGAGACAGGCCTGCTTATCTTCTGCGCATGCACAGACAACCATGTCCATGGTACTGCTGTTTATCAATGAAGTGGGTGGATCAAGGCGTGGTTTATCTATTCGATTATCCGGTTATCCGGCCTGCCTCTGGAACCAAGGTGTCCGGATAATCGAGGTTCTACTGTACAAATGCATTATAGTTAGTAGTATAGATTGCTCCTTGTTGAGATAGTACCTGCATCAACACTGTGTGGGAATAGCAGTAAACAACATTTAGTAGGAACAACACATTAGTATGGGTAAACATGAGGTGTGTGTTTAGGACCACTCACTGTTGTTTGTGCACAGTCTGTCCTCTCCTGAGTAGAATAACACAGGACACTATCCAACCAACTGATACGGCTAGTAACAGAGCCACCAGTACACCAATGCCAGCAATGACGGTGGTGGAATTGTCATTACATGTAAAGTCTGGCTTGATAGGGCCGTGTGTTGTACTAGGCAACGGCATAGTTGCATGTATGCTAGTTGACAGTGTAGACAGTGTACTAGTCCTAGAACATTCATTGCGTAGATCTTCATAGTTCTTACAAAAAACTTCAAGCTCCACAAAGCTGTCACATCTTTCAACTAGTCTACAGCGGAATTTCCCATCGGGTGCCTGCATGCACTCCAGGCTGTACTCTGGAAATGCTCCAGGAAGAAATGAGTTATTTACTGCCACAGTGCTTCCTGTATATATAGTTATGCTGTTTGTCGTTATATTCAAGTAAATGGCTATTATAATTATGATCATCACCTTCTAACACTAAACTTTCAATTCCTGTTCGTAAACAAACAGCTCTTGCCAGAACTGCCAGGTCTTGATTGCCAGTGCAAACTGTCCTCCATCGGCTGACAGTGCCACCCACACACACCTCCACTCGTCCCTCTCTGTCAGTGGATCCACCCACCAGTCTTATCTCTCCATCAGCACAGTTAACTGTTAGTGTATGTACATTTAGTAGTGCATAACATTTATCTTAACAAATATATAGTTACTAACCCGTGTTACATATTAGTTGCACAAGAGAGTTACAGCTGTCACTAGGTGTCACTGTACACTCTGTTAGTCTTGGTCCATTGCAGTCACTCAGAGTGACTACTCTTCTTGAACCATTCTGAGAATCCCTGGTCACTAGTCCTGTTAATTTTTTCTTATTTAAACTAAGTAGAAATACTTCACTCTTTGTAATTTCAGGACACATCTCACTTACCAAATTCATTCGAATATCCCAGTTGTCCACAAGTAGCTTGTGATCTCTCGATATTCCACTGACTTTCATCATGACAAACCCATCTCCATTCTCCATGGTGACAGTACTCAAGAAGTGGGTCTGTTACTTCAGGAAGACGAAGTTGTCCGTCTAAACATTCTGTACACAATTCTAGAATATATCTTTGCTCTGAGCTACAGTCATAAATATTGTATACCTGATTGTGCTGTTACAGTGATGACACCGGTTAATAGCATAAAGAAGCTTGAGACCTGCATGTTTACCAAAAATCGTCAGTTTTTAGAGGAATGGCATATAATGGCTATATATACCCAGTTGTTTGAATCTACATCCTGCATGCTTATATGAATAAAGCATCATTATTAGTAAATTGTCGCTCACGTACTACACGTGTCAGAGTACTAAGAGCACTATGAATTTGGTGTACATGTACATGTATGTGTTATATAGACCACTTTCCCATTGTTTCTGTCATTGTACTGTACACTTCTCACACATCCCTCACACCCCTCACAGGTGTGTGCCTTTGGTGGAGCAGGAAAGGTATGTGGAGCTGGTGGGACGTGTGAGGGCTGACAAACGAGAAGCCGAGAGATTGAGGGAGGCAGCAAAGAAAAACATGGAAAAAACCGAAGTACGTAACATAACGAGAGAACACTGTACACGTACATGTGTGTTAAATGTATGTAAATCTAGTTTACCCATCTCCCTCCACACACACACCCCCACACACACACCCCCACACGCACACGCACCCACACTCACGCACGCACTCACGCCACACACCCACACGCACACTTGTAGGACAAGTTAGCGGAGCTTGGTTTACAACACTCCAACCTACAAGAATTGCTAGGAGCATTGACAGACCGTACCTCGTCGAGTGTGGCTGCTAGACTAACAGAGTGGCACGCTAGACTAGGAGAAACACGACTCAAAGAAATGAAGACTAAGAGAGAAAATGGACGGTGTGTGTGTGTGTACATATCTTGTAAGGTTAACCATCCAGTGCCCATAACTTGTGTTTAGGATTAAGCCTCCAATTTCAAAACTAAAAGAAATTTAGCTCTTTAAAATGCCAAGTATACGTACATATTGCATGTAGTAAGAATTAAAGTGATTATTAATTGGTTTCAGGCCTAAACCTTGTCAATATCGCTGCAAACACCACATGACCATTAATTTTATTCTGCAGACTGAAAGAGAATGTGAAGCACCTCGAGACTCTCCTCTCTCAGAGTGAGGGATCCTTCGATAGACTTGACAGAGAACTTGTGGCAATCACCAAGGTGATACATGTACTGTACTGCACGTATTTAATAGCTAGCCTTAGCGTTGTTTTTTTCAAAAAATGGCCTATTTTTGGAGAGCTAGGTAACCCATTTCAAAACTATTATAAGCCAGTGATTGCTTCCCGTCTAATATACATGTACATGTACGTGTGTTTTGTGGATGTTTTTACATGTATCTGTGGTTGTTCCTACCACTACACAGGAGTATGAGAGTGCTCGGGAGAGTTGGGAGGTGAGGGAGGGAGAGTTAGAGCAGCAACTGGAGGATACAAAGAAAGAGATCACCTCCAAACCCAATGTGCCACTCAAAAAAGTCAGTGCAATTAATGTTAATGTTAAATGTACATAGAATCGTAATTGGAAATTGATAGAATTTCCTTCAAATGTGTCCCTGATTCCTACACCCACACACACATACACCCACACACACCCACCACACACAGCTACACGTTGGTCCTGACCTCCCCAGTCGCTCTAAACCACACGAGAGCATCGCCCGGAAACTATTCCACGCTGACAACAGGCCACCATCACCAGACTCTGATATATCCAGCCAGAACAACAGCTCTACTAAAGACGCTCTACTAGATAGAGTAGCAGCCACTGCATACGGAAACCATACAAACGATAAGCCCGGTAAAAATGGTGGGAAACGTGATCAAAGTCGTTTGGAACGAGCTCTGACTGAAGCACAGCGTGTGTTACTCCTGAGAGAGAGGGAGGTGACAGAGTTACGGTCAGAGCGGAGGGTGGAAGGGGGTGTGTCCAATGGGGCGGAGCTTCGGGTGTTAGAGGGACGATTGGAGACGTCTAATGAGATGGTGGAGCAACTCAAGGTGTGCATGTGTATACATGTATATTGTATTTAGTGTCTGTTAAGATGATCCCATTTCTTTTGGCCGTTAAGAGAGTAGTAGAGTGGAGTTTACTGTTAGATGCTACACTATGTACAGTGTACATGTAGATTCATGAATCCCATGCAATGTACTCAACACACTGATGTATGCCAACACACTGATGTATCTCTGCCAACAGACAGAGGTGGTTGAGAAGGACAGACAAGTGACTAAATATCAAGACCTCTTACAAAAAGCTCGTCATGAACTCAAAGACTCGAGTCACGCTCACCAACAAGAACTGGCAGCTGTCAGAAAACAACTCCAATCTCAGGTAAACTAGCCTCGTCAGTTATAACTTGCTGTACAGACTAGATACTATACATAGGTACGTACATACGTACATGTATATAATTAGTAAGTAAGATATTTTCTGTTTACAGACTCATGCAGTGTGCCTTCTGTACATGTACGTACACTGATACTGAAACATAGCCACAGATATTCTACATCTGCTTATAGGCATATTTATAAATGTGCAGTACAATTTGTCTAGACTCTGTCTGTGCTAGTATGAACAGTTCCCTTCACCCCACCCCCCCCCCCCACACACACACACACCACACACACACACACACAGGCTGACTCTGCTGTTAGCCAACTAAGAGAAGCTGCTCTGGAGATAGCCAACATTCCCCCACCACCGTCCAGTGGCCTGTCAGAGGAGCAACTGGACAGACTCAGAGAACTAGAGGAGGTGACGGCAGACCAGGAGAGGGGCGTGGTTCAACTGACCAATCAGGTGAGAGTTACATGTACATGTAGGATAGACATCAGCCATCTTAAGTTTAGACCATTCAATCCTTTTCCACAGTGGAATTAGGCCAGTAGATTCTAGGCCATTAGGCAGAGAAGATGCTATCACATGTAATTGCTCCACTTTCAATATACATGATTGTACATGTACATTTTTTTGTGTACATGTAAGACTCTTTTAGCTTCCATATTGAATTTCACGAAGAGATCGAGCTCTTCCATTTTTTGCAACTCCTTTTTCAAGTTAGCAGTCAAAAATGATACTGTAACAGCTATGTTTTTGAAATCCTTGCGCAGGTGGAGGCACTAAAGAGAGAGTTGGAGGACTCTGAGAGGGGCCACCACACACAGCTGATGAAACTGAGGAAGACAATGGACGAACTGAGAGGGCAGCATCGCAAGGAGGTCAAAGGTCAGTCATACGGACCAATTGTCAAATATTAAATCCCATATAAATTATATAAAATAACAATCCTCTACCAGAACTTATACATGTACATGTATCCGTTTGAAATACTGGGACGGCATTGTTATCTACTTTACAACTACATGTAGTATACGCTTACACGTCTGCATAGACGTGCACCTCCTGATTAAGTCCATCTCACAGAGCTCACAGCCACCATATCTGATCGCTCGACTCGTGCCTCAGAACTAGAGGTGGAACTGGAGGTGTTGGAGGGAGAGCTGTCAGCCGCTCAGCAAGCAGCCAAACAAGCGCCCTCTCGTAGCTTGAAGGGACTCGTGGAGAGACTGCGCGAACAGTTAACACTCAAGGAGAAGCAACAAAGGGTGGGTAGTGGGCGGGAATACAGAGGGTAAGGGGTGGGGACTCAGCGGGTATAAGAGGCGGGAGTTCAGTTTTGGTGGGAGACTAGTCAATGATTGATGCGTATCATTGTAGGGAATGAGGAAGTAAGGTACAAGAAGATATGATATACAGTGTGTTGTCATGTACATGCATGTTAGACCTTCATGTATGAATGCGAAGGTGAATAACTAAAAAGATTGCTTACATGTACTGTATGTACTACTGTATAGCCATAAACAAATAATGTGGACTTTTTTATCCCCCCTACACAGGCCCTGAGTCAGGCATTGCTGCAAGTGAGGGCTGACCTGGTGGAGACTGTCCAGCGTACAGTGGAGGGTGTGGCAGACCGGGAGAGACAGGAGATCAATGTTAAACTACTAGTGGAGAAAAGAACGACTGTGCTACAGGTACAGCGCATGTGTGTGTGTGTGTATGTGTGTGTGTGTGTGTGGTCAAAGATCGCTTTTGTGTCTGGATACTATTTTTCTTAAGAAATAAGTAAGATAATACATGTAGAAACCTGTATCATTAGATTGCTTTCCCCAAATTCTTGCATACATTGTACATGTGCAGTGTATGCATGATATCCTAGCTGCTACTGCTATCATACAATATCGCACACAGGAGCAAATGGACAACCTCACTCAAACACTCACTGTTCAATTGGAAGAATCTAAAGCAGGAGAGGCAGCAAAAGACGAGGAAATAACAGTACTCTCGAAGGGAATGGTAAAGGTCAAAGGGCAACTCCAAAAGGTAGAGGCTGAACTAGAACTGAAGAGGCGTGGCTTGGAACAGTCCAAAAGCCGAGAGAGGAAACTGGCCAATGAGATTCACGAGGTACATATTGTACGTTTATGGGATGCATGTACGTGTCATTGCATGTACATATCAGTTGATACAATTATTTGGAAGTAAGCTTCTGGTACACAATTCGTTTTGTGATCTCCACTTTACTTTGAATAAATGCACTTTCTTAGAAAGCACAAAGTTAAATATACACTTTATTCCTCCCACTCTACTGTACTTGTACGTACATGTAGCTTCATGTTCAACTGGAGCAAAGGTCGCCAGATGTTGAAGAGTTGCAGAAAAAAATAAAAGTCCTTCAAGGGAGGCTAGAAAAAGAGAAATGTCGAGTCAGCGAGGAGATATCCCGTGGTACGCAGAGGGTGGTCGGGAAACGAGTCGATCAATCTGTGGAAGCGCAAGTAGAGAATAAGGTATATAGCTAGCTGGTTCACTTTGGTAGGTGGTAGCTGGTTCACTTTGGTAGGTGGTAGCTGGTTCACTTTGGTAGGTGGTAGCTGGTTCACTTTGGTAGGTGGTAGCTGCATTATTATAATCACATCTAGACAAGGCCTATATAGACTAAAAACATCTAATTTGTGTGTTTGAGATTGAGGATTGAAAATTGCCATGCACGTACCATTTCGAAAATTCAGGGCACGTCATGCACTGGGTTCATGTAAATGTGTATACGTACATACATGTACACTGTGACTAAGTGCTTTCTCCGTGCAATCCCCTCCCCCTAAATGTAGCTTCGTGGTGGCAGTGCGGAGGTGGCTCGTTGGGAAGAAAGCAAGAAATGGCAAAAGAAGGTGGAGACATTGCGGACCAAGCTAACAGAGAAACAGAGAGAGTTGGAGCATGCGCACAGGACAGTGCAGTCACTCAAGGACACTCTAACCAGGTCAGGCACAGATTGTGTATGTATGAGTAGTCGTGGCCGAGTGGTTAAGGCGATAGACTAGAAATCTATTGGGCTCTGCCCGCGTAGGTTCAAATCCTGCCGACTACGAATTTTTATATTTCTTTTTTTAAGGTGATCTAGAAATCTATTGGGCTCTGCCCGCCCACAGGTTCAAATCCTGCCGACTACAAATTTTGTTGTTTCTTATGTGCGTGCATCTACATGTGTACGTTTTCCCTCTTTCAGATCTGAGAGAGAAAGAAGTATTCTACAGGGAAAACTGAAGGCTGCTCAGAAAGCCACTGCTGAGTCAGCAATTGTTCCATGGATCGGAGGCGAAGCACAAAAGAAAGTGAGCATTTATCATTATCATTCGTTTATTTGCTTCCACTAAAAAATCTATGCACTTGGTTCACAAATGTATACATGTACCCACCCCCGTCACACACACAGCTGCCGTCTGTTGAGACAGAGTCCCTTTGTAGTCGTATCTACGAACTGGAAGAGGAGGTTAGTCATCTGAAGAGAGAGTTGGTGCGAGGGAGAGAGGGGGAACTGTTTGAGACGAGGGGACGTTGTGAGCAGCTGACGAGGACAGTGGAAGCTCTGGAGGAGCAACTAGGGCAGCAGGTATCGGTGAATGATGAAGAGTAGTAGTTATTACATGTACATGGCTATGTGTAACAAGCAGTTTATTGGCATGTGTAATTAGTTGGCCATGATCTGACGGTGAGTCTTGAGCTATACTCAACTTACAGTGCCATACATTAGCATACTGAAGTCTTACATTTTAAGGCAAAATGCAACAAGCCTGTCTATATAGTGGCGGCCATTCAAGGGCATACTAAAACAGTGGCTGTAATAAAGAGGTGACCTGCTTCCAAACACATGCTATGGAGACTTAGAGGCGACCTTGGGGGACGGGTGATCATGCATGCATGCACAAAGGACAGGTTTCACTGTTAAAGTACGTGTACATATCAATCACGCTTTTAGGAAATACATACTATTACAGGTATGTAAATAGTTAGGTTGGAACCGTTAACCACTGGTTTTGTACACCCCCCCCCCTCCACACACACACACACACAGCACCCTGGCAGCTCTCAGCTGATTGCCCTGAGGGAGAGGGAGGATGCCTTGAGGGCAGAGCTACTCACAACTCAGAGGGAGAACATGACTCTAAGGTTTGACTACGAACAAGCTATCCTGGAGCTACCCAGGCTAAAGGTAAGAATATCATTTGGAATATTGCTTGTAAGAAATTATAATGTAAACATTATATTGCTACATTTGTTCCCTATTGTCCAGAGTCGCCTGAGTGACCAACAGCTGTATGTTGAGGCACTCCAGAGCTCAGGGGCAGGAGACAATGTGCGACCAATTACCAGCAAGAAGGTGCGTACATACTTGTACTTGTACACTGTGTATAACTAAGCCAGTTGCATGTGGTCCTTAAAATCTTCAGTAATTTACTACCATTATGAAAGATCCATTCACATCTTGAGCAAACTGTACATGTATTTAGTAAAACAATAATTGTTTTTTAACATTCTCATGAGTATAGTATACCTACACATACTGTATGTACGTGTAGGACGGGGGTCAAAGTGCAGCCGAGTTGGAGCGTGTGGTGAGTGCCATGCGGAGGGTGATTGAGCGACTACAGACAGAGAACACCTCCCTAAAGAGCCGAGCAAAGGTCAACGGGGTCAAGAGCACCACCCTAACCGCACTGGAGAAAGAGAACAAAAAATTGAAAGTGAGTAGTTGCTGTATGTACCGACTACGTATGGTGACTGGTCATATGACTATAGACGTACTGTATGTGAGTATGAACCTTTTGCCATAATTATACTTTTGTATACACGATTTCTGTATTCGTGCAAAACTATGAAGTTGAAGCCAACAAACCTATTTTTAATTTACTCTTCCTTGCCCCTCCCTCAGTCTGACCTGGCGGAGGCTGTGTCCAGCTCTGGAGGCGGTGTGTCTGTCAGGCTGCCCTCTGCCACCGAGAAGATTGTCACTGAGAACGACAAACTAAGGAAAGAAATAAAGAAGGTACTATATTCATTCATACACCTCTGGTTAGGATTGCATGTCAATGAAGCCAATAAATGAAATTGATACGCTCGTAGATGGATGTAGCTAAAGTTGATTGTCTACTAAACTATAGAGTTGTGATTGCCCGTTAAAATTTGCAGAACAGCTAGACAGTAGTACAGTTTAACATCACTCCAAAGGCAGCGAAACTACATTTACTGTTTGTGTACATTATTATTGCCTTGATCAGACTACCATTAATTTTAAATTGTCTGTCCATAATTATGTGCTTCTTATTTAATATGTGGTTACTTGTACATGTATGTAGCACAAAACGACTTTATTTCTTTGATTCTGTTGCAGGATCAAGATCTGATCAACAAGTTGCAACTGTCCAATGTAACACTGAAGTTGGAGAACAGTAAACTACAGCAAGAGCACGACTCAAGACACCCTCTCACCACCAGTCATGATCATGATCACAGGTTTGTATTACCATGCATGTACATGTACATACATGTATCGGTGTAAATATAGAGGTAACTTGTTGAGGGATTGTTTTGCACACTTGTAAAATTGATTTTGGCCCTTCTTTAGTGGTTATATACCCGTTAAGTTTTAGTATGAGATTAATAATAAATTAAGAATTGAACTAATTGGGATAGAGCATATTAGGGCCTATCGTTATGAGGCTTGACCGTGAGGTTGTTCAACTTGTAAACTTACTCGTTATGAATGTCGTTCCTACCTTACGTACCTCCAGCTGTGAGGAACGTGTGGAGTGGCTGCAGACTGAGTTGGAGAAGAAGACGGCCATGTTGATGGAGGTCAAGAGAAGCTTGCGAGAAACTGTTGACAGAGAGAGACAAATCAAGGAGCTAGCCACAGATACTGAGGTAGGTGGAGTAGGGGGTTTCCCTCACTGCATTTGCCTGCACATGATACAAAATAACGGTTGCTATATCTCACTAATTGTTTACATGTAAACCTGTCTGTATAAAGTAGTTGCTTACAAACCTAAACTAAACCGAGTGAATATACGTTGTTTATTATACGTGTATACTGTCGCATCTTGGTATATCTGTTGCGTTTCGTAATTTTGTTGATCCTGCGCACATCCTTTCTTCAGTTATCAGAGAAGTTTCTGACAGTGTCCAGAGAGAAGGACGCACTGCAGGAGCAGGTGGCTCAGGTACATGAGATAAGATTTTGTCTTAGTGTTTGCTTCCTAAATAATTATACATGTACACATCTGTGATTATAATTATGTGTACAAATTATGTGTATAATGATTCTAAAACTATTGAAATAAGCCTCAAGCTTTAATATACATAATATACACGTACATGTATCTTTAAGTGATTTACAGCACAAATGCATGCATGGGTATATACAATTAAAATGTCATACTCACATACGCAGCTACACTAATCCGTGTGTATAACGTACACGTATAAAATTATATAATTACAGTAGCTGTATTTGCCCGCTATATACAGCTCAAGAAGGAGCTTGATGCGTTTGACCCGAGCTTTTTTGAGGAGATCGAGGACCTCAAGTTCAATTACCAGGAGTGTGTGCGGAGAAATGTTCAGTTAGAAGAGCAGATGACTCAGCAGTACGGTGTCACCATAGAAACAGCGGAGAATGTGTAAACTGACTGTGTATAGTTACTATGAGGCTTATCACTTATTTATTCTCCTAACATTATACTGCATGTATATATTCAACAATTTTTATCGTATTTGTCGTGTCAAATTCTAAAGAAAGGTGGTATAATTATTATAAATTGTATGAAATGCTTTGAGAGTGCATGCATAATGTACGTAGTAAGAAAAAGTACGTGCATCCAGGTATATGTATGTCATTAATAATAATTATGGGGATGGATGCATTATCTTGTTAGTTTTCCACTTGTGTAATCGTAATGAATTCCCGACTTAAAAATATGAGTATAATAATGAGGCGGCGGTGGTCATAAAAATATAGAGGACTATAGCATTTTGCATTGTGTGATTAAAATAATGGGCAAAGATCATCAGTAGAGCTATAATTATTACTGTACGTTGAGGTAAACTTTCACGGAATCACCTTAATTAATATTTTTACAGAATTGCAGTACAAAATGTTAATTATTCGTGGGTAAAAGTATATATACATGCTACATGCAGCAATAATTACTCATGATCAGTAAAAATCTGGAACATTCAAAATTATTATTGCCCGCTCAGACGGTAATTTTTCTTATATCCTTATAACTAAAAAACAGCATTATAAAAAAACAAAGGTATACGTATCTATAATTATATAAAATACGAATGGCCGGGACATGCATGCATGCCAGTTATAATTATAGTTAGACACAAAAAGTGGACATGCAACATAATAATTATCAATGTATTTGGCTTTCCAGCAATGGCTCCCTCAGATCAACTTGATAAGTTGCGGGTGTCAGCTCAGCCACGCTCTGTGTGACTTTGTTAGCCTCCAATTCAGCTGGCTCATTTATAATTAGTTTTTGGCTCTTGGGTAATTTAATTTCTCCTATTTTTTGGGCAAAAGCTTTAATTCTTTCCTTCACCATTGGTAGCTTCTTGAGTCGCCAGTAAATGTGCAGAATTATAATACCGACAAATGTTAGTAGTGCTATCGAAATCGATATGTATGTGGCTATTTCTCTATGACCGTTGATTGAAGAATGCAGAGAATATGAGGTAGCTGCTGCAAGCACACCTAGGTTCACCAAGAAGGACATCTCCAGTGTGTCAATCCAACTCTTGTCATATATTCCTCCAGTCACCTTGAACATAGATATAGCAACAATACAGGCTGTAATGATAACAAGAAGGTTTAGTTGTATATTTTCTCCCAATGCAAATATAGTTAGTAGCACAGCTCTCATTAGAAGACACAGCCCTGCCCAGTAGCGATGGTTGGGTTTGAAAGGGATCAGATATGCGTGTATGAAAGGCTGAAGTCTCAATCGTCGAAGAATTTTGGAGATGAAATCGCTTTTCTGTAAAACTTGTGCAGAGAACAGTACAAGCGTGTAGGGTGTCAGTAACAATAGGAGAAACACTGATGCGACTATGATAAGAGTCAAATGATGCCCAGAGGCATAATCAACATTTCCATCGTATCTCCACACTCTTGTTCTGATGTTCCCAGGGTTGTGAAGAGTCGAATAGTAGAAGATACTGATGATGTTCTGAGCTAGTGAGTTGAAAGACAACAAGATTATAGTAGCAAGAACAGCTACAGGGTCGCTGGTACTGAAAAACTTTGATACCTGTACAGAGTATCGGCATAGAACAACAATCAGGCCTGCTAGTATCCATATGTAGACTGGGAATACAAACTGTAGTCCACTGTATGCAATCTGATTCATGCCGTCGTAGAAGCATGTTTCGATTCCAAAATCGAGGTTCAGCCATGATATAAAAATGATATAGCCACGGAAAAATCCCACTGGGAGAAACACAGCTTGATTGCTGTTTAAAATGTTGACGTAGAAGATGAGTCCATTTATAGTTCCTGAAGACACTGTCATTTGTGTTAGGAAGACCAGGGCAACTACTAATATTCCAGCCACTACAAAAACAACCAATAGCGCCAAGTAAGCATTATCTGAACAGTTCTTACATATTTCTCCACCGAGCAATAAACTAGTGTTCATGTTGCAGCTTCCACACAGAACACCAGACCTATTGTTGTCACAAATACCATCATCCGAAAAAGTGAATGTGCCATTTCTGATACAGAAACGATGAGGACAATTGTCATACCAATTTACGGCACCTTGATAGATGGAGTCATTTGCAGGCCCCATCCAAAATGCTGGATACTCTATTCTCTTCTGAAAGTTATGCTCATTCACGTCACAGCTGAGTAGAAAGTTCTTGATGCTTTCATCACAGACGCAAGAATCCCGCTTCTCATTGAATGGAAATCCATCAGGACAAAAGGGGTTTAGATTAACATTCACTTTCAACGACTTCTCCATATCAAAAAATGAATCGCCAACATTCATTATAATAACTTCATTGTCTGCCGAAGATTTAACCGTAAAGTTAATGCTGGTGCACTCCGTTGCGCTAACACTTAGTAGCCTACCATTGTTCCCGATAAGAGAGGCAGTAATTGATAGATCCCCAATATCTACTTGCTTTCGGGAAGACTCGAAAGTACTTCGTACCGGTTCTGACATATTGCTCCCGTAGAATTTGATGGCTCTAACTTCTACAGAGAAGCGCTTTCCTTTGAATGCTGTTATATTTTGAGATCGGTCGGAGCACTTTTCTCGATCATCTTCACAAAAGCAAAACCAGTAGCTATCGGATGTAAACATGGGCACTGAATTATTGGTGAGTGAAGTTATTGTTCGATTCAAGTCAATTAAAGCAGGATACTCAACTTTAAGAGTTTCTATGTGGTCAAAGTTCACGTGTATAACGCTGCCCCCAGGGTACGCTTTGTTACGTTGGAATATAAGGGACACCTGAGGATTGTTCTCGTCTTGGAGACTAATTAAACATTCTTCACGGTTGTCAGAACAATTCGTATGCTCAAGAGAAGTTCCGATAAAAATAGCACCTCCTTTCACTGCAGTATTGTTAATGAAATGCAGACTAGTTTCTTTCTCAAATTCAATCCGAGATGATTGATCCAGGAATAAGGCACCCCCATATCTTGCTGAGTTATGATTGAAACATCCAGTGCCGCTAAATCTAACAGTAGAGAGAACACTTGCATATATCCCTCCTCCATTTTCGTCGTCATAGATATTATCATGAAAGTTGTACGTACCTCCCAAGAATAGAATGCTTTGTATTAGAGCAAGAGTACCATCTTTAAAATCATCTTCTATGTTGTTACTTGTGAAAGTGGAATTACCGCTTATATCAATCGTTGACCGTGAAGCATACAAAACTCCAGCGTTCCCTTGAAATTGGATGTCGCCACGTAGAGTTAGTTTTCCATCATACACAACAATTTGCGATGGATTATTAACAACTGATACAATCCCACTGACCGAAAGTTCCGAATTATCAACTAAAATTATTCGCAAACGAAACGTGTTGTTATGAACTACTAGGGCTCCATCGTTAATTGTAAATATCGAGTCCTTCGTTAATGAGATGCCTTGATGACCACCCGGATTGCTCGTTAAATTAAGCATTCCTCCTATCATGAATATGTGTGAGGAAATTGATTGAACTGACATAATATATCCTTCATTTCCACTTGACTCAATGTTTCCTGTCAAGTTAAGTGTGGCACTGTTGTACAAGAGAAGTCCAGCGGTAGATTTATTGATTTCGTTGATTCCTTTATTCTCAATAAAATACAGATTGCCCCTACATTGCAATTCTGTTCTATCAAGGGCAAAAGAACCACCTAGACAGACAAGGTTTCGTTCAAATGACCAATCTCCATTCACAACTGCCTCAACGTTACTCAAGGCCATTACACCAAACGGTCCGACATTATCAGTCACATAAACACTCTCAGCTGTTAGGAAACCACCATCAATTCGAAACACCACCTCTTCTGCATTAGGGAAGCTGCTGTAGACACACTCAGAATCATATTCTCCAATACTGTTGTTGAAGATGCTGAGGTTATTTAATGTGATATTTCCTGAGTTTTGTATGTTGACAATCGTAGCAAGTGCGTTTTTGTTATTGGTAATCACAAGGTTAGTGAGCTCAACATTTGAGCCGTCTTTAATGTAGAGAGCATCAGAGGTGGTGTTAGCTACACTGATGTCCATCATCTTCACTGTATTGATGTTGATCAAGCTGATACCAGGCAAATCACTTTCACCGCACGAAACAAAGGCCACATTCTGAATAGTTACGCTTGTCAAACCATTGAACGATAAAGTGGCTTTTTGTCGGCAGTAGATGGTGGTATTTTCAGTTCCGTTTAGAGAGAAGCTCTCAGTGATGGTCCCATTTAATAAAAAGTTTGAATCGAGATAATATAGACCAGGAGTTAGTATAAACTTGGAAGGGAGGTCACTACTTGTATTGAGTGCGTACTCAGACAAAGTCTGACAGTCAGGGAACTGGTAGGAACAGGAGCACTCTTGTTGGCAGCTGTCGGGTTTGACGTGAATCAGTTGCTCTTGGGCATTGCAAATAATCAGAATTGTTAGGAGAAAAAGTACTTTCAATCCTGTTGAAGCCATGATCTGGAAAAAATTAATTATATAGCCGTACTCACTACTTGAAACCTTAAGAATACTGTTACATGTAAAACCGGCCACACACAATAATACACATGCAGTGTCACACAAGCACGGTGACAGTTAAAAGTCAAACCCAGATACCTTTTGTGTTTATGCACACCACATACATGTACACGACAACACTGTTAAGCTCACCTCACCTCTATACTATAGTGAGTATAGGCCTATAGGTGTGTGGCTTCTCCAAATGTGGGTGGGTCTGCTTCTGCAGGCTGAATTATAGCTAGATCAACTCTACTCTCAACTAGACTAACTGTATAGATATCTATATCTACTAGTCTGTATCTACTAGCTCTATAACTATCATGTGACATAATTAGTCAATCTATTGATATTTATAGCTACTTTATGTTGGTGAGAAGAATGTCACTGGCTGCTAAGTTCATTCATTTTAGTTGGAAAAATGAATGCCATTAGATAGAAATACTCCCTTAAGATTTCCTAGCAACCATTCCAAATTACATAAAACAAGATGCATGTTGGTACATGGCATAGATCTAATAGGCAGCTTATAGTTAACTTATAGGGACGAGTCTCAATGTATTTGGCTTTCCAGTAATGGCTCCCTAAGATCAACTTGATATGCAGGTGTCATGATAACCACGCTTTGAGTGACTTCTTTATCCTCCAATTCCTCCAGCTTGCTTATAATTTTGTTTTGTGTCTTGGCAAATTTAATTCCTCGCATTTTATTGGCAAAATCTTCCAGCTTTACCTTCAACACTGGCAGCTTCTTGAGTCGCCAGTAAATGTGCACAATTATAATCCCAATAAAAGTTAGTAGTGCTATCGTAATCGATATGTATGTGGCGATTTCTCTATGACCGTTGATTGAAGAATTCAGAGAATATGAGGTAGCTGCTGCAAGCACACCTATAGGTTCACCAAGAAGGACATCTTCAGTGTGTCAATACAACTCTTGTCATATATTCCTCCAGTCACCTTGAACATAGTTATTGCAACAATACAAGTGGTAATGATAGCAAGAAGGTTTATGTGCTGATTTTCTCCTAATGCAAATATAATTAGGAGCATGACTCTCATCAATAGACTGAGTCCTGCCCAGTAGCGATGGTTGGGTTTGAAAGGGATCAAGTATGCGTGTATGAAAGGCTGAAGTCTCAATCGTTGAAGAATGTTCGATATAAAACTGCTTTTCTGCAAAATTTGAGCTGAAAAAGTGCAAAGGTGTATGGTGCCAAGGAGAAACACTGATGCGACTATGATAAGAGTCAAATGATCCACTGAGGCATAATCAACACTTCCATCATATCTCCACACTCTTGTTCTATTGCTCCCTGGGTTATTGATCGATGAATTGTAGAAAATATTGATGACATTTTGGGCTAGTGAGTTGAAAGACAGCAAGATTATGGTAGCAAGAACAGCTACAGGGTCACTGGTACTGAAAAACTTTGATACCCATACAGAGTATCGGCATAGAACAACAATCAGGCCTGCTAGTATCCAGATGTAGACTGGGAATACGAACTGTAGTCCACTGTATGCAATCTGATTCATGCCGTCGTAGAAACATGTTTCAATTCCGAAATCGAGGTTCAGCCATGATATGAATATGATATAGCCACGAAAGAATCCTTCTGGGAGAAATAAAGTCTGATTGCTGTTCAAAATGTTGGCGTAAAAGATGAGTCCATTTATAGTTCCTGAAGCCACTGTCATTTGCGTTAGGAAGGCCAGGGCAACCACTAGTACTCCAGCCACTGCAAAAACAATCAATAGTGCCAAGTATGCATTATCTGAACAGTCCCCACATACATTGCGACCGAGCAATAAACTAGTGTTTCCTTTGCAGCTTCCACACAGAACACCAGTCCGATTTTTATCACAAATATCATCATTTGAAAAAGTGAAGCTTCCCTCAGTAATACAGTATCTGTTAGGACAGCTTTCATACCAACTCATTGCTCCTTGATAATTAGGTTGATTTGCTGGTGCCCTCCAATAGCTTTGAAATTCAATTTTCTTCTGATGTCATCCGTTATCTCACAGCTTTGTAGAAAGTTACTGATTTGCTTGTCACAGACACAGCTGGCATTATCTTGGTCTAGTGGAAAGCCATTCGGGCATAACTCAAATAGTACATTTAGTTCCAGTACCTTCTCACCGTCTAGAAATGACTCGCCCACATTCAATATCAGAACTTCCATGTTTGCCTTGGATTTCACAGTGAAGCTTACTTCATTACACTCTTTAGCGCTAACTCTTTGAAGCTTCCCGTCTGTAGTTAGAGAAGACGTCGTATTATCATCACTGTCAATCGATAACCATGCACACCACACCATGCACACAAACAACAACATTGTGTCTCTCTAAGCTAGGCTCACCTCACCTCCACTAAAGTGAATGGGTCTGCTTCTTGCAGGATAGCTAAATCAACTCAACTAGCTGTATCTACTACTAGTTTTAGCCATCATGTGACATAATTAGTAATTTCTAATGATATTTATATGGTGAGAAAAATGTCACTGCTAAGTTCATTCATTTTTGTTGGAGAAATGAATTGCGGGGCCAAATACTTACACAAGTTGAAGATGTAAATAATTAATCATGCTTCGTCTAAAACGATACAACACAGCTGACAATCTCTACAACAAACATAGCATCTACACAACATTAAAGACAGAGTCTCTATAGCACAACTATTAGATTTCAAAACAAAATGCTGGTACATCGTATTATAATTATAAGCAACAAAATCAACCGCTTTTATTTAGAGAGACAATCGAGTCTCAATGTATTTGGCTTTCCAGTAATGGCTCTCTCAGATCAACTTGATATGTAGTGGTCATCTCAGCCACACTATGAGTAACTTTGTTAGCCTCCAATTCAGCTGGCTCATTTATAATTAGTTTTTGTTTCTTAATTACTCCAATTTTCTTGGTTAAAGCTTCCATCCTTTCCTTTAACATAGGAAGCTTCTTGAGTCGCCAGTAAACGTGCACAATTATAATCCCGATAAAAGTTAGTAGTGCTATCGTAATCGATATGTATGTGGCGATTTCTCTATGACCGTTGATTGAAGAATTCAGAGAATATGAGGTAGCTGCTGCAAGCACACCTAGGTTCACCAAGAAGGACATCTCTAAGTGTGTCAATCCAACTCTTGTCATATATTCCTCCAGTCACCCTGAACATAGATATAGCAACAATACAAGTGGTAATAATAGCAAGAAGGTTTATATGCCGATTTTCTCCGAATGCAAATAAAATTAGTAGCACGGCTCTCATCATGATACTAAGTCCTGCCCAGTAGCGATGGTTGGGTTTGAAAGGGATCAGGTATGCGTGTATGAAAGGCTGAAGTCTCAATCGTCGAATAATTTTTGAAATGAAATCACTTTTTTGTAAAACCTGTGCAGAGAACAGTACAAACATGTAGGGTGTCAGTAGCAATAGGAGAAACACTGATGCGACTATGATAAGAGTCAAATGATGCCCAGAGGCATAATCAACGTTTCCGTCATATCTCCAAACTGCTGTTCTCATGTTTCCAGGGTTATTGATAGTCGAATAGTAGAAAATACTGATGATATTTTGGGCTAGTGAGTTGAAAGACAACAAGATTATGGTAGCAAGAACAGCTACAGGGTCACTGGTACTGAAAAACTTCGATACCCGTACAGAGTATCGGCATAGAACAACAATCAGGCCTGCTAGTATCCAGATGTAGACTGGGAATACGAACTGTAGTCCACTGTATGCAATCTGAGTCATGCCGTCGTAGAAACATGTTTCGATTCCGAAATCGAGGTTCAGCCATGATATGAAGATGGTATAGCTACGGAAGAATCCCTTTGGGAAGAACACGGTCTGATTGCTGTTCAAAATGTTTGCGTAGAAGATGAGTCCATTTATAGTTCCTGAAGCCACTGTCATTTGCAATAGGAAGATTAAAGCAACCACTAATATTCCAGCCACTGCAAAAACAACCAATAGTGCCAAGTATGCATTATCTGAACAGTCCCCACACACATCTCCACCAAGCATTAAACTAGTGTTCATTTTGCAGCTTCCACACAGTACACCAGACCGATTGTTGTCACAAATACCATCATTTGAAAAAGTGAAGTTTCCCTCTGTAATACAGTATCTGTTAGGACAGTTTTCATACCAACTCATTGCTCCTTGATAATTAGATTGATTTGCTGGTGCCATCCAATAGCTTTGAAATTCGATTCTTTTCTGAAATATTTCGTCCGTTATCTCGCATCTTTGCAGATAATTACTAATTTTCTCATCGCAGACGCAGCTGTAATTCTGTATGTCACTTGGAAAACCGTCTGGGCACAACTCGTTGAAATGTACATTTACATAAAGTGTTTTGTCATCATCCAGAAATGACTCGCCCACATTCAACACAAGGACTTCCATATCTACCTCGGATTTCACAGTAAAACTGACACTCATGCATTTTTCAGGATTGGCACTTTGAAGCTTCCCGTCTGTAGTTAAAGAAGACGTCGTATTGTCATCAGTGTCGATCGATAATAAAGCAGACTGCAAATTCCTTCGAACTGGTTCTGACATATTGTCCCCATAAAATGTTAGAGTTCTTACCATCACAGAAAATGGTTTTCCTTTACTTGCTGATACGTTCAATGGAGCATTTTTTTCACAACTTTTTCTTGTATCGTTTTCACAGAAACAAAACCAATAGCTATCCGATGCAAATGCAGGTACTGAATTTCCTGACTTTACATTGAGTGTTTTATTCAAGTCCTTCAAAGCTGGATACGTAATCTCTGAATTATCTATGACATCAAAGTTGACATGTATGACACTGCCCCCAGGGTATGCTTTGTTGTGTTGAAATGTGAGAGAAGCGTTAAGATTTCCAGGGTTGATAGGACCAAACAAACACGTGTTCTGATCATTAATACACTGAACCTGGTCGACAGATGTTCCAATAAAAATGGCCCCTCCTTTTATTGCGGAGTTGTACTCAAAAAGGAGATTAGTTTCCTTATCGAGTTCAAGTCGACACTTTTGGTCGATAAAAATTGCCCCTCCAATCTTTGCTGAGTTATTTTTAAATATTCCATTTCCGCTAAACTTCACAATAGAAGTGAGTGTTGCGTACACTGCACCACCATCTTCATTGTCATAGAGATTTTCAATGAACAAATAATCGCCACCTAATGTTAGTGTACTGTTTTGTACAATGGCAAGAGCACCATCTCTGTAGCCATCATCAATATTGTTACGATAAAAAGTTGAGTTGCCGTTTATATACAAATCGGAGTTCACACCGAACACAATTCCAGCATTATCTTGAAAGTAGATCTGACCGTACAAGTGAATAATAGCATTGTACCCAGATAAAGGGGATCTTGAATTGTTTTTAAACGTTATATGACCATTGACTAATACTTGAGAAGTGTCAACTAGAATAAGCCTTTCACGAAGTATTGTATTATTAGAAGCTTTTAGTGTTCCGTTGAGGATGATCAGTTTTGATCCTTTCGCCAGTGACATTATTTGAAATCCATTGTGATTACCATTCAGAAGTAGAGATGCTCCCTCCATTAAAGATATATTGGAGCCCACAGATTGAATTGATGTGATGTAACCTTTGTTTGCAACAGACTCAATTGTCCCATTTATATTTACTTGACTGTTACTGATATATAGTCCAGCAGTGGTTTTGTATTTGTCACCAATCTCTTTATTATCAATGGAGTATAAAGTCCCGTGAAATTCCATGTTCACCTCACTCAGGAATAATGAACCACCTAGACAGACACGATTTCGATTAAATGACCAGTCTCCATTCACAACTGCCTCAACATTACTCAAGGCCATTACACCAAACGGTCCAACATTATCAGTCACATAAACACTCTCAGCTGTTAGGAAACCACCATCGATTCGAAATACCACCTCTTCTGCATTAGGGAAGCTGCTGTAGACACACTCAGAATCATATTCTCCAATACCGTTGTTAAAGATGCTGAGGTCATTTAATGAGGTATTTCCTAAGTTTTGTATGCTGACAATTGTAGCAAGTGAGTTTTTGTTATTGGTAATCGCAAGGTTAGTGAGCTCAACATTTGAGCTGTCTTTAATGTAGAGAGCACCAGAGGTGGTGTTAGCTACACTGATGTCCATCATCTTCACTGTGTTGATGTTGGTCAAGCTGATACCAGGCAAATCACCTTCACCGCACAAAACAAAGGCCACATTCTGAATAGTTACGCTTGTCAAATCATTGAACGATAAAGTGGCATTTTGTCGACAGTAGATGGTGGTATTTTCAGTTCCGTTTAGAGAGAAGCTCTCGGTACTGGTACCATTTAATAAAAAGTCTGAATCGAGATAATATTGACCAGGAGTTAGTATAAACTTGGAAGGGAGGTAACTACTTGTATTGAGGGCATACTCAGACAAAGTCTGACAGTCGGGGAACTGATAGGAACAGGAGCACTCTAGATCTTGTTGGCAGCTGTCGGGTTTAACGTGAATCAGTTGCTCTTGGGCATTGCAAATAATCAGAATTGTTAGGAGTAGAAGTACTTTCAATCTTGTTGAAGCCATGATCTTGATGCTTTAGCTATTAATTCAGTACACACTCAGACTGAAACAGAATTGAAAATACTGTATAAATTCAGATACACATGCAGTGTCACAAATTTAATGCACAGTGACACTGAAAGTCAAACCCAATGGCCTTTCGTTTTTATACTAACATGCATGTACTTCTAATGATATTTATATGGTGAGAAGAATGTCACTGCATGCTAAGTTCATTCATTTTAGTTGAATCCAAATGCTCACACAAGTTGAATGTAAACAATATTGATATTTCGTCTAAACAATAGTCTAAGAGCTTTCATCAAAGATAGCATCAACTCAGTAAAACAGAATCTCTAGCACACATCAAAACAAAATGCATGTTGGTACACGGTAACTATTATAACAATGTTATGCAACAAAATGGACAGCAATTACGATCGAGTCTCAATGTATTTGGCTTTCCAGACTGAAACCTAATAATTATTGAGAATACGTAACTATAGTCACACACAATTAATACACATGCAGTGTCATGAACAGTGACACTGAAAAGTCAAACCCAATGGCTTTTCGTTTTAATACTAACATGCACACCACATGCATTACACAAACAACACTGTTGAGTGCTATCTAAGCTATAATTATAGAAGCTCATCCTCACCTCTACTATGTGGCTTCTTCAAAAATGGGTGGGTCTGTTTCTGCAGGCTAATAGCTAGATCATGTAGCTAGTAAATTACTCTAAACTCTACAACTAGCCTCGATCCCAGGCCGAGTTTTCGCTTTTATAACGGTTAGGCAAACAACTAGCCTCGATCCCAGGCCGAGTTTTCGCTTTTATAACGGTTAGGCGAACAACTAGGATCGAGGCTATAATTATCTACAACTAGCTCTAGCCATCATGTGACATAATTAGTAATTTCTAATGATATTTATATATATGGTGAGAAGAATGTCACTGCTAAGTTTATTCATTTTAGCTGGAGAAATGAATGTCAAAAAATTAATAACATGCAGTTGAAGATGTAGAAACAAAATTGATGCTTCGTCTAAAATGATACAACAAAAGTCTAAACCTTACGATCGAGATACAGCTAGAATAGTATCTACTCAGTAAGACTGAATTACAAATTACATCAAAACAAAATGCATGTGGTACATGGTACAGTATCTATGATGGTACTAACAATGTTATATAAGGAACAAAATGGACATACAGCTTTATATTCTTATAGGGACAATCGAATTCAATGTATTTGGCTTTCCAGCAATGGCTCCCTCAGATCAGTTACAGGTGTCAGCTCAGCCACGCTCTGTGTGACTTTGTTAGCCTCCAATTCAACCGGCTCATTTATAATTCGTTTTCGGCTCTTGATTAATTTTATTCCTCGTATTTTTTTAGCAAAAGCTTCCATCCTCTCCTTCACCATTGGTAGCTTCTTGAGTCGCCAGTAAACATGCACAACTATAATCCCGATAAAGGTTAGCAGTGCTATCGAAATCGATAAGTATGTGGCAATTGCTCTATGATCATTGATTGAAGAAATCAGAGAATATGAGGTAGCTGCTGCAAGCACACCTAGGTTCACCAAGAAGGACATCTCCAGTGTGTCAATCCAACTCTTGTCATATATTCCTCCAGTCACCTTAAACATAGTTATAGCAACAATACAGATGGAAATGATAGCAAGAAGATTTGTATGCGGATTATCTCCGGATCCGAATGCAAATATGGTTAGTAGCATGACTCTCATCAATAGACTAAGTCCTGCCCAGTAGCGATAGTTGGGTTTGAAAGGGATCAAGTATGCGTGTATGAAAGGCTGGAGTCTCAATCGTTGAAGGATTTTCGAGATGAATTCACTTTTCTGCAAAAGTTGGGCCAAAAAAAGTACAAGTGTGTATGCCAGTAGCAATAGGAGAAACACTGATGCGATTATGATAAGAGTCAAATGACGCCCAGAGGCAAAATCAACACTTCCGTCGAATCTCCAAACTACTGTTCTCGTGTTACCAGGGTGTTTGATGGGTGAATAGTAGAAAAGGGTGAGGATATTTTGGGCTAGTGAGTTGAAAGACAACAAGATTATGGTAGCAAGAACAGCTACAGGGTCGCTGGCACTGAAAAACTTCGATACCCGTGCCGAGTATCGGCATAGAACAACAATCAGGCCTGCTAGTATCCAGATATAGACTGGGAATACAAATAATAGTCCACTGTATGCAATCTGATTCATGCCGTCGTAGAAACATGTTTCGATTCCGAAATCAAGGTTCAGCCATGATATGAAGATTGTATAGCCACGGAAGAATCCCACTGGGAAGAACACAGTTCGATTGCTGTTCAAAATGTTGGCATAGAATATGAGTCCATTTATAGTTCCTGAAGCCACTGTCATTTGCGATAGGAAGATTAAAGCAACCACTAGTATTCCAGCTAATACAAAAACAACCAATAGTGCCAAGTGTGCATTATCTGAACAGTCCCCACATACATCTCCACCAAGCATTAAACTAGTGTTCATTTTGCAGCTTCCACACAGTACACCAGACCTATTGTTAACACAAATATCATTGTCTGAAAAAGTGAAGCTTCCCTCTGTAATACAGTATCTGTTAGGGCAGCTATAATACCAACTCATTGCTCCTTGATATTTAGATTGATTTGCTGGTGCCATCCAATAGTTTTGAAATTCGATTTTCTTCTGAAAGTTGTCATCCGTTATCTCACAGCTTTGTAGAAAGTTACTGATTTGCTTGTCACAGACACAGCTGGCATTATTTACGCCAAGTGGAAAACCCTCTGGACACAACTCGTTGAAATGTACTTTTACATAAAGTGTTTTGTCGTTGGACTCGCCCACATTCAATTTAAGGACTTTTGTGTCTGCCTTGGATTTCACAGTAAAACTGACAGTCATGCATTTTTCAGGACTCACACTTTGAAGCTTCCCGTCAGTAGGTAGAAAAGACGTATTGTCATCAGCGTCAATCGATTCCAATGTAGACCGCAAATTCCTTAATCGAACTGGTTCTGACATATTGTCTCCATAAAATGTGAGCGTCCTCACCATCACAGAAAATGGCTTTCCCTTGCTTGCTGATACATGCATTAGATTTCTTGTACAACTTTTTCTTGAATCGTTTTCACAAAAACAGAACCAATAGTTATCAGATGCAAATGCAGGTACTGAATTTCCTGGCTGCACGTTGAGTGTTTCTTCCAAGTCCTCCAAAGCTGGATACGTAATCTCTGAGTTATCTATAATATCAAAGTTGACATGTATGACACTGCCCCCAAGGTATGCTGTGTTGTGTTGAAATGTGAGAGATACGTTAAGACTTCCAGGGTTGATAGGACCAAACAAACACATGTTCGGATCAACACACTGAATCTGATTGACAGATGTTCCAATGAAAATGGCACCTCCGTTTACGGCAGTGTTGCTTACAAAGTGTAGATTAGTTTCATTGTAGAGTTCAAGTCGAGATTGTTCCTCAAGGAAAATTGCACCTCCATTATTTGCTGAGTTATTTTCAAATGTTCCGATTCCGCTAAGCTTAACAACAGATTGGGCTCTTGCATATATTGCACCACTGTCCACAACTTCATTTCTATTTTCAAGAAATGTATAATTGCCACCCAGTTTTTCAAGCTGCTTTGATAAAATATAGCAAGAGCACCATCTTTGAAGCCATCATCAACATTGTTGCGATAAAAGGTTGAGTTACCGTCTATATCCAGATGAGAAGTCACAGCGAACACAACTCCAGCATTATCTTGAAAGTAGATCTGACCGTACAATTGAATAATAGCATTGTGCACAGAAAAAGGGGATTTTGAATTGTTGATAAATGTTGTATGACCATTGAATATCACTTGAGAATTGTTCACTAGAATAAGCCTTTGACGCATTGTGTTATTACAAGCCGTTAGCGTTCCGTTTTGAATTACCAGCTTTGTTCCTTCTGCCAGTGACATCGCTTGAAGTCCATTGTGATTACCATTCAGAAGTAGAGATGATCCCTCCATTAAAGATATATTAGAGCCCAGAGATTGAATTGATGTGATGTAACCTTCGTTTGCAATTGATTCAAGTGTCCCATTTATATTTACTTGACTGTTACTGAAATATAATCCAGCATTGGAATTGTCTTTTTCGCTGATACCTTTGTTTTCATTTGATAATAAAGTCCCAGTTAATTCCATGATGACCTCACTCAGGAATAATGAACCTAGACAAGCACGATTTAGTTTAAATGACCAGTCTCCATTCACAACTGCCTCAACATTACTCAAGGCCATTACACCAAACAGTCCAACATTATCAGTCACATCAACACTCTCAGCTGTTAAGAAACCACCATCGATTCGAAACACCACCTCTTCTACATTAGGGAAGCTGCTGTAGACACACTCAGAATCATATACTCCAATACTGTTTCTAAAGATGTTGAGATTATTTAAACTCGTAACAATTGAGTTTTGTATGCTGACAATCGTAGCAAGTGAGTTTTTGTTATTGGTAATCGCAAGGTTAGTGACCTCAACATTTGAGCTGTCTTTAATGTAGAGAGCACCAGAGGTGGTGTTAGCTACACTGATGTCCATCATCTTCACTGTGTTGATGTTGGTCAAGCTGATACCAGGCAAATCACCTTCACCGCACGAAACAAAGGCCACATTTTGAATAGTTACGCTTGTCAAACCATTGAATGATAAAGTGGCATTTTGTCGACAGTAGATGGTGGTATTTTCAGTTCCATTTAGAGAGAAGCTCTCAAAACTGGTACCATTTATCGAAAAGTGTGAATCGAGATAATATAGACCAGGAGTTAGTATAAACTTGGAAGGGAGGTAACTACTTGTATTGAGTGCGTACTCAGACAAAGTCTGACAGTCGGGGAACTGGTAGGAACAGAAGCACTCTTGTGGGCAGCTGTCAGGTTTGACGTGAATCAGTTGCTCTTGGGCATCGCAAATAATCAGAATTTTTAAGAGAAGAAGTACTTTTAATCTTGTTGAAGCCATGATCTGGATAAAATTGCTATTAATTTAGTACCCGCTCAGACTGAAATGTTAATTATTGGAATACTGTTACACACAATTAATACACATGCAGAGTCACACAAGCACAGTGACACACTGAAAAGTCAAACCCACAATGGCCTTTTGTTTACTAACATGCACACACAGACAACATTGTTTATAGTCGAGTCTAGACCTCACCTCAACTGTGTGGCTTCTCCAAAAGGGGGTGGGTCTACAGGCTATAGTAGATCAGAGGATTATTGTGACAAAGAACAGCTAACTACTTGTATTTCTACAACTAGATCTAGCTATCATGTGACATAATCTAGTCACTTCTAATGATATTTATATGGTGAGAAGAATGCATATGTCACTGCTAAGTTCATTCATTTTAGCTGGAGAAAAGAATGCCAAAATTAATATCTACTTACACATGCAGTTGAAAAATTGATGCTTGTAAAACGATACAACAAAAGTCTAAAGCTTACAATCTCTACAGCCAAGAGAACATCTAAATCTAGCTACTCAGAAAGACAAAACAAAATGCATGTTGGTAGATCTACATGGTACTAACAATGTTATAAAAAACAACAAAATGAACAGTTTTTATATTATAGGGACAATCGAGTCTCAATGAATTTGGCTTTCTAGTAATGGCTCCCTCAGATCAACGTGATAAATTGCAGGGGTCAGCTCAGCCACGCTCTTAGTGACTTTGTTAGTCTCCAATTCAGGCGGCTCATTTATAACTCGTTTTTGTCTCTTGGCTAATTTAATTCCTCGCATTTTTTTGGCAAAAGCTTTCATCTTCTCCTTCAACATTGGCAGCTTCTTGAGTCGCCAGTAAATGTGCACAATTATAATCCCGATAAAAGTTAGTAGTGCTATCGTAATCGATAAATATGTGGCAATTTCTCTATGACCGTTGATTGAAGAATTCAGAGAATATGAGGTAGCTGCTGCAAGCACACCTAGGTTCACCAAGAAGGACATCTCCAATGTGTCAATCCAACTCTTGTCATATATTCCTCCAGTCAACTTGAACATAGTTATAGCAACAATACAGGCTGTAATGATAGCAAGAAGGTTTATATGCCGACTTTCTCCAAGTGCAAATATGGTTAGTAGCATGACTCTCATCAGGAGACTAAGTCCTGCCCAGTAGCGATGGTTGGGTTTGAAAGGGATCAAGTATGCGTGTATGAAAGGCTGAAGTCTCAACTGTCGAAGGACTTTCGAGATGAATTCGTTTTTTTGCAAAACCTGTGCAGAGAACAGTACAAGCGTGTATGGTGTCAGTAGCAATAGGAGAAACACTGATGCGACTATGATAAGAGTCAAATGATGCTCAGAGGCATAATCAACACTACCGTCATATCTCCAAACTGGTGTTCTCATGTTCCCAGGGTTATTGATAGTCGAATAGTAGAAGATACTGATGATATTCTGAGCTAGCGAGTTGAAAGACAACAAGATTATGGTAGCAAGAACAGCTACAGGGTCGCTGGTACTGAAAAACTTCGATACCCGTACAGAGTATCGGCATAAAACAACAATCAGGCCTGCTAGTATCCAGATGTAGACTGGGAATACAAATAGTAGTCCACTGTATGCAATCTGATTCATGCCGTCGTAGAAACATGTTTCGATTCCGAAATCAAGGTTCAGCCATGATATGAAGATGGTATAGCTACGGAAGAATCCCACTGGGAAGAACACAGTTTGATTGCTATTCAAAATGTTGGCGTAGAAGATAAGTCCATTTATAGTTCCTGAAGACACTGTGATTTGCATTAGAAAGATTAAAGCAACCACTAGTATTCCAGCCACTGCAAAAACAACCAATAGCGCCAAGTGTGCATTATCTGAACAGTCCCCACATACATCTCCACCGAGCATTAAACTAGTGTTCATTTTGCAGCTTCCACACAGTACACCAGACCTATTGTTAACACAAATATCATCATTTGAAAAAGTGAAGCTTTCCTCAGCGATACAGTACCTGTTAGGGCAGTTTTCATACCAACTCATTGCTCCTTGATATTTAGTTTGATTTGCTGGTGCCATCCAATAGCTTTGAAATTCGATTCTCTTCTGAAAGTTTTCGTCTGTTATTTCACAGCTTTGTAAAAAATTATTGATTTTCTCATCACAGACACAGCTGTAATTTTGTTCGTCACTTGGAAAACCATCTGGACACAACTCATTGAAATGTACATTTACATAAAGTGCCTTCTCGCCATCAAGAAATGACTCGCCCACATTCAATATAAGAATTTCCATGTCTGCCTTGGATTTCACAGTGAAGTTTATTTCAGTACACTCTTTAGCGCTAACTCTTTGAAGCTTCCCATCTGTAGTTAGAGAAGACGTCGTATTGTCATCACTGTCAATCGATAATAATGCAGACTGCAAATTCCTTCGAACTGGTTCTGACATATTAATATTCCCATAAAATTTGAGTGCTCTTACCATTACAGAAAATGGTTTTCCCTTGATTGCTGATACGTTCATTGGGGCATCATTTCTTGCACACCCTTTTCGTGAATCGTTTTCACAGAAACAAAACCAATAGCTATCAGATGCAAGAGTAGGTACTGAATTTCCTGAAGCTATTTTAAATGTTTCTCCCAAGTCCTCCAAAGCTGGATACGTGATCTCTGAATCATTGATGATATCAAAGTTGACGTGCATGACACTGCCCCCAGGGTATGCTTTGTTGTGTTGAAATGTGAGAGAAGCGTTAAGATTTCCAGGGTTGATAGGATGAAACAAACACTTGTTCGGATAAGTAACACACTGAGCGTGGTCGACAGAAGTTCCAATAAAAATGGCACCTCCTTTTACTGCGGAGTTGTACTCAAAGAGGAGATTTGTTTCCTTGTCTATTTCAAGCCGAGACTCTTGATTAAGGAATATTGCCCCTCCATTCTTTGCCGAGTTATTTCGAAATATTCCATTTCCGCTAAACTTCACGGTAGATGTGACTGTTGCGTACACTGCACCACCATCTTCATTGTCATAGAGATGTTCAATGAACAAATAATCGCCACCTAATGTTAGTGTACTGTTTTGTTGAATAGCAAGAGCACCATCACTGTAGCCATCATTAACATTGTTACGATAAAAAATTGAGTTGCCATTAATATTCAAATCCGACTTCACAGCAAACACTATTCCAGCATTATCTTGAAAGTATATCTGACCGTACAAGTGAATAATAGCATTGTACCCAGATATAGGGGATCTTGAATTGTTTTTAAACGTTATATGACCATTGACTAATACTTGAGAAGTGTCAACTAGAATAAGCCTTTGACGTACAATTGTATTATTACAAGCTTTTAGTGTTCCATTGAAGACGATCAGTTTTGATCGTTCTGTTAGTGACATCACTTGAAATCCATTGTGATTACCATTCAGAAGTAGAGATGCTCCCTCCATTAAAGATATATTAGAGCCCAGAGATTGAATTGATGTGATGTAACCTTTGTTTGCAACAGACTCAATCGTCCCATTTATATTAACTTGACTGTTACTGATATATAGTCCAGCAGTGGTTTTGTATTTGTCACCAATCTCTTTATTATCAATGGAGTATAAAGTCCCGTGAAATTCCATGTTCACCTCACTCAGGAATAATGAACCACCTAGACAGACAAGGTTTCGTTCAAATGACCAGTCTCCATTCACAACTGCTTCAACATTACTCAAGGCCATTACACCAAAGGGTCCAACATTATCAATAATATAAATACTCCCAGCTGTCATTATACCACCATCGATTCGAAACATCACCTCTTCTGCATTAGGAAAGCTGCTGTAGACACACTCAGAATTATATTCTCCAATACTGTTGTTTAAGATGCTGAGGTCATTTAACGTGGTAGTTCCTGAGTTTTGTATGCTGACGATGGTAGCAAGAGAGTTTTTGTTATTGATAATCACGAGGTTAGTGAGCTCAACATTTGGGCTGCTGTCTTTAATGTAGAGAGCACCAGAGGTGGTGTTAGCTACACTGATGTCCATCATCTTCACTGTGTTGATGTTGGTCAAGCTGATACCAGGAAAATTACCTTCACCGCATGAAACAAAGGCTACATTCTGAATAGTTACGCTTGTCAAACCATTGAACGATAAAGTGGCATTTTGTCGACAGTAGATGGTGGTATTTTCAGTTCCGTTTAGAGAGAAGCTCTCGGTACTGGTACGATTTATCGAAAAGTCTGAATCGAGATAATATTGACCAGGAGTTAGTATAAACTTGGAAGGGAGGTAACTACTTATATTGAGGGCATACTCAGACAAAGTCTGACAGTCGGGGAACTGGTAAGAACAGAAGCACTCTTGTGGGCAGCTGTCGGGTTTGACGTGAATCAGTTGCTCTTGGGCATTGCAAATAATCAGAATTATTAAGAGAAAAAGTACTTTCACTCTTGTTGAAGCCATGATCATAATCTGGATAAAATTAATGTTTTAGTTATTGATTTACATGTAGTACCGGCTCAGACTGAAACCTAATAGAGCTAATTATCGAGAATATATTTACACAAACAACACTGTTGAGTGCTATAATTATAGAAGCTCACCTCTACTATGTGGCTTCTTCAAAAGTGGGTGGGTCTGTTTCTGCAGGCTAATATAATAGCTACATGTAGATCATGTAGCTAGTAAATTACTCTCAACTACATGTATCTCCTATCATAATACTAGTTTTAGCTATCATGTGACATAATTAATGATATTTATATGGTGAGAAGAATGCATATGTCACTGCTAAGTTTATTCATTTTAGTTGGTGAAATGAATGCCAAAATTAATATCTACTTACACATGCAGTTGAAGGTGTAAACAAAATTGATGCTTCGTCTAAACCGATACAAAAAAGTCTAAAGCTTACAATAGAGCAGAGATGCAGCTAAGATAACATCGTAATGAGAATCTGTCTTACTGAGTAGATTCTACTCAGTAAGACAGATTCTCATTACATCAAAACAAAATGCATGTTGGTACATGGTACTAACAATGTTATAAGATTTTTATAGGGACAATAGAGTCTCAATGTATTTGGCTTTCTAGCAATGGCTCTCTCAGATCAACTTGATAAGTTGCAGAGGTCAGTTCAGCCACGCTCTTAGTGACTTTGTTAGCCTCCAATTCAGACGGCTCATTTATAATTAGTTTTTGTCTCTTGTGTAATTTTATTCCTCGCATTTTTTTGGCAAAAGCTTCCATCTTTTCCTTCATCATAGGCAGCTTCTTGAGTCGCCAGTAAACATGCAGAATTATAATCCCGATAAAAGTTAGTAGTGCTATCGAAATCGATATATATGTGGCAATTTCTCTCTGCCTGTGGATTGAAGAATTCAGAGAATATGAGGTAGCTGCTGCAAGCACACCTAGGTTCACCAAGAAAGACATCTCCAGTGTGTCAATCCAACTCTTGTCATATATTCCTCCAGTCACCTTGAAGATAGTTATAGCAACAATACAAGTGGTAATAATAGCGAGAAGGTTTATGAGCTGATTTTCTCCGGATCCGAATGCAAATATAATTAGTAGTATGACTCTCATTAGGAGACTAAGTCCTGCCCAGTAGCGATGGTTGGGTTTGAAAGGGATCAAGTATGTGTGTATGAAAGGCTGAATTCTCAATCGTTGAAGGATTTTCGAGATGTAATCGCTTTTCTGCAAAACCTGTGCAGAGAACAGTACAAGCGTGTATGGTGTCAGTAGCAATAGGAGAAACACTGATGCGATTATGATAAGAGTTAAATGATGCTCTGAAGCATACTCAACGTTTCCGTCGTATCTCCAAACTGCTGTTCTCATGTTACCAGGGTTTTTGATAGCCGAATAGTAGAAAATGATGATGATGTTCTGAGCTAGTGAGGTGAAAGACAACAAGATTATGGTAGCAAGAACAGCTACAGGGTCGCTGGCACTGAAAAACTTCGATACCCGTACAGAGTATCGGCATAGAACAACAATCAGGCCTGCTAGTATCCAGATGTAGACTGGGAATACGAACTGTAGTCCACTGTATGCAATCTGATTCATGCCGTCGTAGAAACATGTTTCGATTCCGAAATTTAGGTTCAGCCATGATATGAAGATGGTATAGCCAGGGAAGAATCCCTCTGGGAAGAACACGGTCTGATTACTATTCAAAATGTTGACGTAGAAGATGAGTCCATTGATAGTTCCTGAAGCCACTGTCATTTGCGATAGGAAGATTAGAGCAACCACTAGTATTCCAGCCACTGCAAAAACAACCAATAGCGCCAAGTGTGCATTATCTGAACAGTCCCCACAAACATCTCCACCAAGCAATAAACTAGTGTTTCCTTTGCAGCTTCCACACAGTACACCAGACCTATTGTTGTCACAAATATCATCATTTGAAAAAGTGAAGTTTCCGTCTGTAATACAGTATCTGTTAGGACAGTTTTCATACCAACTCATTGCTCCTTGATATTTAGATTGATTTGCTGGTGCCATCCAATAGCTTTGAAATTCAATTCTCTTCTGAAATATTTCGTCTGTTATTTCACAGCTTTGTAGAAAATTCCTGATTTTTTCGTCACAGACACAGCTGTAATTTTGTTCGTCACTTGGAAAACCATCTGGACACAACTTGTTGAAATGTACATTTACATAAAGTGCTTTGTTGCCATCCAGAAATGACTCGCCCACATTCAATACAAGGACTTCCATATCTGCCTCAGATTTCACAGTAAAACTGACTTCCATGCATTTTTCAGGACTAGCACTTTGAAGTCTCCCGTCTGTAGTTAGAGAAGATATCGTATTGTCATCAGTGTTAATCGATAATAGTGCAGACAGTAAATTCCTTCGAACTGGTTCTGACATATTAATATTCCCATAAAACTTGAGTGCCCTCATCATCACAGAAAATGGTTTTCCTTTGATTGCTGATATGTTCATTGGAGGATCATTTCTTGCACAACCTTTCCGTGAATCGTTTTCACAGAAACAAAACCAATAGCTATCAGATGCAAGAGTAGGTACTGAATTTCCTGAAGCTATTTTAAATGTTTCTCCCAAGTCCTTCAAAGCTGGATACGTGATCTCTGAATCATTGATGATATCAAAGTTGACGTGTATAACACTGCCCCCAGGGTATGCTGTGTTGTTTTCAAATGTGAGAGAAGTGTTAAGATTTCCAGAGTTGATAGGATGAAACAAACACGTGTTCGGATCATTAATACATTGAACATGGTCGACAGATGTTCCAATGAAAATGGCCCCTCCATTTTCTGCAGAGTTTCCATTAAACAGGAGTTTAGTTTCTTTGTCGAGTTCGAGTCGAGACTTTTGATCAATGAAAATTGCCCCTCCATTTTTTGCTGAGTTATTTAGAAATGTTCCATTTCCGCTAAATGTAACAGTAGATGTAATTGTTGCGTATATTGCACCACCGTCTTCATTGTCATAGAGATTTTCAAGAAACGTGTAATTACCACCCAGTTTTAAAGTGCTTTGTACAATGGTAAGAGCACCATCTTTGTAACCATCATCAACATTGTTGCGATAAAAGGTTGAGTTGCCATTTATATCCAAATCGGATTTCACTGCATACACTATTCCAGCATTATCTTGAAAGTGGATCTGACCGTACAAGTGAATAATAGCATTGTACCCAGTTAAGGGGGCTAGTGGAGTGTTGATGAACGTTATACGACCATTGACCATCAACTGAGATGTGTCAACTAGAATAAGCCTTTGACGTATTGTGTTATTACAAGCTGTTAGTGTTCCGTTGATGATGATCAGTTTTGATCTTTCGGCCAGTGACATCACATCAAATCCATTGACATTACCATTCAGCAGCAGAGCTGATTCCTCCTTTAAAAATATACTAGAGCCCACAGATTTAATTGATGTGATGTAACCTTCGTTTGCAATTGATTCAAGCGTCCCATTTATGTTTACCTGACTGATATTGAAATATAGTCCAGCAGTGGATTTATATTTTTCATTAATCTCTTTGTTTTCAATGGAGAATAAATTCCCAGAAAATTCAATGTTCACCTCACTCAAGAATAATGAACCACCTAGACAGACAAGGTTTCGTTTAAATGACCAGTCTCCATTCACAACTGCCTCAACATTACTCAAGGCCATTACACCAAACGGTCCAACATTATCAGTCACATAAATACTCTCAGCTGTTAGGAAACCACCATCTATTCTAAACACCACCTCTTCTGCATTAGGGAAGCTGCTGTAGACACACTCAGAATCATATTCTCCAATACTGTTGTTAAAGATGCTGAGATCATTTAATGTGGTATTTCCTGAGTTTTGTATGCTGACAATCGTAGCAAGTGAGTTTTTGTTATTGGTAATCACGAGGTTAGTGAGCTCAACATTTAAGCTGTCTTTAATGTAGAGAGCACCAGAGGTGGTGTTAGCTACACTGATGTCCATCATCTTCACTGTGTTGATGTTGGTCAAGCTGATACCAGGCAAATCACCTTCACCGCATGAAACAAAGGCCACATTCTGAATAGTTACGCTTGTCAAACCATTGAATGATAAAGTGGCTTTTTGTCGACAGTAGATGGTGGTATTTTCAGTTCCGTTTAGAGAGAAGCTCTCAGTACTGGTACCATTTAATAAAAAGTCTGAATCGAGATAATATTGACCAGGAATTAGTATAAACTTGGAAGGGAGGTAACTACTTGTATTGAGTGCGTACTCAGACAAAGTCTGACAGTCGGGGAACTGGTAGGAACAGGAGCACTCTTGTGGGCAGCTGTCGGGTTTGACGTGAATCAGTTGCTCTTGGGCATTGCAAATAATCAGAATTATTAGGAGAAATAGTACTTTCACTCTTGTTGAAGCCATGATCTGGAAAAAATTAGTTAGTACCACATGCAGACTGAAACCCTAAGAATACTGTTAGATCTACATGTATAGTCACACACAGTTATTACACAGTGACACTGAAAAGTCAAACCCACAATGGCCTTTCGTTTTTACTAACATGCACACCACATCATGCACACACACACCATGCACACACACACCAAGCACACACACACCAAGCACACCACACCATGCACACACACACCATGCACACACACACCATGCACACACACACCAAGCACACACACACCATGCACACACACACCAAGCACACACACACCAAGCACACACACCAAGCACACACACACCATGCACACACACACCATGCACACAAACAACATCATTGTGTCTATCTAAGCTAGACTCACCTCACCTCCACTATGTGGCTTCTCGAAAAGTGGGTGGGTCTGCTTCTTGCAGGATAGCTAAATCAACTCAAATAGCTATATCTACTACTAGTTCTAGCTAGCTATCATGTGACATAATTAGTAATTTCTAATGATATTTATATGGTGAGAAGAATGTCACTGCTAAGTTCATTCATTTTTGTTGGAGAAATGAATTGCCGGGCCAAATACTTACACAAGTTGAAGATGTAAACAATTAATCATGCTTCGTCTAAAACGATACAACACAGCTACAACAAAGATAGCATCTACACACAGTATTAAAGACAGAGTCTCTAGCACAACTATTAGATTTCAAAACAAAATGCATGCTGGTACATCGTATTATAATTATAAGTACAAAATCGATCGCTTTTATTTATAGAGACAATCGAGTCTCAATGTATTTGGCTTTCCAGTAATGGCTCCCTCAGATCAACTTGATATGTAGTGGTCATCTCAGCCACACTATGAGTAACTTTGTTAGCCTCCAATTCAGCTGGCTCATTTATAATTAGTTTTTGTTTCTTAATTACTCCAATTTTCTTGGTTAAAGCTTCCATCCTTTCCTTCAACATAGGAAGCTTCTTGAGTCGCCAGTAAACGTGCAGAATTATAATCCCGATAAAAGTTAGTAGTGCTATCGTAATCGATATGTATGTGGCGATTTCTCTATGACCGTTGATTGAAGAATTCAGAGAATATGAGGTAGCTGCTGCAAGCACACCTAGGTTCACCAAGAAGGACATCTCCAGTGTGTCAATCCAACTCTTGTCATATATTCCTCCAGTCACCCTGAACATAGATATAGCAACAATACAAGTGGTAATAATAGCAAGAAGGTTTATATGCCGATTTTCTCCGAATGCAAATAAAATTAGTAGCACGGCTCTCATCATGATACTAAGTCCTGCCCAGTAGCGATGGTTGGGTTTGAAAGGGATCAGGTATGCGTGTATGAAAGGCTGAAGTCTCAACCGTCGAATAATTTTTGAAATGAAATCACTTTTTTGTAAAACCTGTGCAGAGAACAGTACAAGCGTGTAGGGTGTCAGTAGCAATAGGAGAAACACTGATGCGACTATGATAAGAGTCAAATGATGCCCTGAGGCATAATCAACGTTTCCGTCATATCTCCAAACTGCTGTTCTCATGTTTCCAGGGTTATTGATAGTCGAATAGTAGAAAATACTGATGATATTTTGGGCTAGTGAGTTGAAAGACAACAAGATTATGGTAGCAAGAACAGCTACAGGGTCACTGGTACTGAAAAACTTCGATACCCGTACAGAGTATCGGCATAGAACAACAATCAGGCCTGCTAGTATCCAGATGTAGACTGGGAATACGAACTGTAGTCCACTGTATGCAATCTGATTCATGCCGTCGTAGAAGCATGTTTCGATTCCAAAATCGAGGTTCAGCCATGATATGAAGATGGTATAGCTACGGAAGAATCCCTTTGGGAAGAACACGGCCTGATTGCTGTTCAAAATGTTTGCGTAGAAGATGAGTCCATTTATAGTTCCTGAAGCCACTGTCATTTGCAATAGGAAGATTAAAGCAACCACTAATATTCCAGCCACTGCAAAAACAACCAATAGTGCCAAGTATGCATTATCTGAACAGTCCCCACACACATCTCCACCAAGCATTAAACTAGTGTTCATTTTGCAGCTTCCACACAGTACACCAGACCGATTGTTGTCACAAATACCATCATTTGAAAAAGTGAAGTTTCCCTCTGTAATACAGTATCTGTTAGGACAGTTTTCATACCAACTCATTGCTCCTTGATAATTAGATTGATTTGCTGGTGCCATCCAATAGCTTTGAAATTCGATTCTTTTCTGAAATATTTCGTCCGTTATCTCGCATCTTTGCAGATAACTACTAATTTTCTCATCGCAGACGCAGCTGTAATTCTGTATGTCACTTGGAAAACCGTCTGGGCACAACTCGTTGAAATGTACATTTACATAAAGTGTTTTGTCGTCATCCAGAAAGGACTCGCCCACATTCAACACAAGGACTTCCATATCTGCCTCGGATTTCACAGTAAAACTGACACTCATGCATTTTTCAGGATTGGCACTTTGAAGCTTCCCGTCTGTAGTTAAAGAAGACGTCGTATTGTCATCAGTGTCGATTGATAATAAAGCAGACTGCAAATTCCTTCGAACTGGTTCTGACATATTGTCCCCATAAAATGTTAGAGTTCTTACCATCACAGAAAATGGTTTTCCTTTACTTGCTGATACGTTCAATGGAGCATTTTTTTCACAACTTTTTCTTGTATCGTTTTCACAGAAACAAAACCAATAGCTATCCGATGCAAATGTAGGTACTGAATTTCCTGATTTTACATTGAGTGTTTTATTCAAGTCCTTCAAAGCTGGATACGTAATCTCTGAATTATCTATGACATCAAAGTTGACATGTATGACACTGCCCCCAGGGTATGCTTTGTTGTGTTGAAATGTGAGAGAAGCGTTAAGATTTCCAGGGTTGATAGGACCAAACAAACACGTGTTCTGATCATTAATACACTGAACCTGGTCGACAGATGTTCCAATAAAAATGGCCCCTCCTTTTACTGCCGAGTTGTACTCAAAAAGGAGATTAGTTTCCTTATCGAGTTCAAGTCGAGATTTTTGGTCGATGAAAATTGCCCCTCCACTCTTTGCTGAGTTATTTTTAAATATTCCATTTCCGCTAAACTTCACGGTAGAAGTGAGTGTTGCGTACACTGCACCACCATCTTCATTGTCATAGAGATTTTCAATGAACAAATAATCGCCACCTAATGTTAGTGTACTGTTTTGTACAATGGCAAGAGCACCATCTCTGTAGCCATCATCAATATTGTTACGATAAAAAGTTGAGTTGCCGTTTATATACAAATCGGAGTTCACACCGAACACAATTCCAGCATTATCTTGAAAGTAGATCTGACCGTACAAGTGAATAATAGCATTGTACCCAGATAAAGGGGATCTTGAATTGTTTTTAAACGTTATATGACCATTGACTAATACTTGAGAAGTGTCAACTAGAATAAGCCTTTCACGAAGTATTGTATTATTAGAAGCTTTTAGTGTTCCGTTGAGGATGATCAGTTTTGATCCTTTCGCCAGTGACATTATTTGAAATCCATTGTGATTACCATTCAGAAGTAGAGATGCTCCCTCCATTAAAGATATATTGGAGCCCACAGATTGAATTGATGTGATGTAACCTTTGTTTGCAACAGACTCAATCGTCCCATTTATATTAACTTGACTGTTACTGATATATAGTCCAGCAGTGGTTTTGTATTTGTCACCAATCTCTTTATTATCAATGGAGTATAAAGTCCCATGAAATTCAATGTTCACCTCACTCAGGAATAATGAACCACCTAGACAGACAAGGTTTCGTTCAAATGACCAGTCTCCATTCACAACTGCCTCAACATTACTCAAGGCCATTACACCAAACGGTCCAACATTATCAGTCACATAAACACTCTCAGCTGTTAGGACACCACCATCTATTCTAAACACTACCTCTTCTGCATTAGGGAAGCTGCTGTAGACACACTCAGAATTATATTCTCCAATACTGTTGTTAAAGATGCTGAGGTCATTTAATGTGGTATTTCCTGAGTTTTGTATGCTGACAATTGTAGCAAGTGAGTTTTTGTTATTGGTAATCACAAGGTTAGTGAGCTCAACATTTGAGCTGTCTTTAATGTAGAGAGCACCAGAGGTGGTGTTAGCTACACTGATGTCCATCATCTTCACTGTGTTGATCTTGGTCAAGCTGATACCAGGCAAATCACCTTCACCGCACGAAACAAAGGCCACATTCTGAATAGTTACGCTTGTCAAACCATTGAACGATAAAGTGGCATTTTGTCGACAGTAGATGGTGGTATTTTCAGTTCCGTTTAGAGAGAAGCTCTCGGTACTGGTACCATTTAATAAAAAGTTTGAATCGAGATAATATTGACCAGGAGTTAGTACAAACTTGTAAGGGAGGTCACTACTTGTATTGAGTGCGTACTCAGACAAAGTCTGACAGTCGGGGAACTGGTAGGAACAGGAGCACTTTTGTGGGCAGCTGTCAGATTTAACGTGAATCAGTTGCTCCTGGGCATCGCAAATAATCAGAATTTTTAGGAGAAGAATTACTTTCAATCTTGTTGAAACCATGATCTGGATAAAATTAATGTTTTAGTTATTAATTTAGTATCCGCTCAGACTGAAACATTAATTATTGAGAATACTGTTACATGTAAAGCCACACACAATTAATACACATGCAGTGTCACACAAGCACAGTGACACTGAAAAGTCAAACCCACAATGGCCTTTCATTTACTAACATGCACACAGAGACAACATCGCTCACCTCAACCGTGTGGCTTCTCCAAAAGTGGGTGGGTCTGCTTCTGCAGGCTATAGCTAGATCAGAGTAGCTAGCTAGCTGTAGCTAGCTAAATTGCTCTTAACTACTTGTATATCTACAACTAGATCTAGCTATCATGTGACATAATTGGTCACTTCTATAATGATATTTATATGGTGAGAAGAATGCATATGTCACTGCTAAGTTCATTCATTTTAGCTGGAGAAATGAATGCCAAAATTAAATTACAATGCAGTTGAAAAAGTCTAAAGCTTACAATTTATTTAATACTCAGACTGATTGCTATAAGAATAACCAACTCTCACAATTTGAAACCATTATTATATATATATTCTTCTTTGTATTCTTCTTTGGAGCCTAATTAAATTTTCGTTTCTCCAGATTGAAAGTTATTGCTAAAGAAATACTAGCCACAAACAATTATTACACAGTGTCACGCAAGCACATGCAGTGACACTGAACACTCATGCAAACCTATTCGTTTACTAACGTGCACATCATGTACACAGCTAGTCATGCAGACAACACTGTTTATAAATTAGCTCACCTTAGTGTAGATCTATAATTAACAAAAATTATAAAATAATAATTATACTGGTTAAGTGGCTTCTTCAAATATGGGTGGGTCTGCGCTTCTGCAGGCACTATAAATTGTTCTCAACTATAATCTACTAGCTATCATGTGAGGTATACATGTATATTCATGTTGGTAAGAGGAGTGTCACTGCTAAGTTTATTCATTTTAGTTGCAGAAATGAATGCCATTACATAATTATAGATACTCCCTAATTCTTTATATGCACAGGTGTTTGAAGCAATACAACAATAGTCAACAATCAGTAGGAGAGATTTCCTAGCAAGAGTAAACTACCGAATTTTGTCAGACATCAATAATCGTTAGCTAAAAGTGCAAAAAGAGATTGATTCTAACTAACTGCACACACCAATAGGTGACTAGATCTATGCATGGGGCTACTAACCAGCGAAAATTTGGATGGGCCAACCAGCCGGAGCTGTGATCACTAGAAAAAATTGTCCAATAAATCGATTTTCGGTGAGTGTGATCTATTTCCGTTTTTGGCAGAACTACACAGCTAGAGCTAACTGACACATACTGGGCTCAATCTAGATAGAGTACAGTCTAGTACATGAACTGGTGGAGCAATTTCAGAGTCAGTGAATCTTGAAAAGCTGAGCTAGAGAGTAGCTATAGTTTGTGTCTGACAAATGTAAAAGTGTGTCCAGCACAAAAACTAGACTCTAGTTAGTCTCATGAATCAGCCGCAACTTGGAAAGTCCGTCTGAGCACTTTAGTGTAGAGGTCATTCCACAATGGAATGTTAATTGTCATTACGTCAGTGTCAAAACCAGAAGAATTTAATTACTTCCAACTAGCCGCTATGAATTTTTGTTTGGCTTGCTCCAAGAACGTTGCTAAAAGAACAAGAAAAGATTGCACAGCAGTCAACTTGACTGGCTAACAGTAGCCTCAGCCAGGCTGATTAGCGGCTAGCTATAAATACGTCTTAACGTATAGAACGCATACACTTCTTGTCACTTTTATTTCCTTTTAATTTCGTCAATCCTCGATCTGATTGGTCAGGCCGGAATTCCGACCTGGCCAAAAGGACTTTCCAAGTGCGGCTGATTCATGAGACTAGACTCTAGTAGACTCTATAGCTCAGTAAATTATTAGGAACATCGGCATGCACTGCTTGCACTCATGTATAGTGAGTATATAGGTAATAATGTTTCATCAAGATGTGCATGTTATTGGGGACTGATACCTGGTACACTAATAACACTCAACTTCAGCAAAAACAGGCAGTATAATAACAGATGGCTTTCAAACAACAAACAGGCAGTATAATAACAAAATAGGAGTTTTAACGTATTAATTTGCTCAGCTTTCCAGTAATGACTCTCTTAGAGCAGGCTGGTACACTGCTCTCATTTTAATTACACTTTGAGTAACTTTCTTACTCTCCATTTTAGTCGGCTTGTTAATTGTTAGCTTTATATAGACTTTATCCTTCAATGCTGGCAGCTTCTTGAGTCGCCAGTAAATATGTACAATTATAATCCCAATAAAAGTTAGCAGTGCTATCGAAATCGATATAAAAGTAGCGATTTCTCTATGAGAGTTGATCGAAAAATTCAGAGAATATGAGGTAGCTGCTGCAAGCACACCTAGGTTCACCAAGAAGGATATCTCTAGTGTGTCAATCCAACTCCTGTCATATATTCCTCCAGTCACCTTGAACATAGTTATAGCAACAATACAAGTGGTAATGATAGCAAGAAGGTTTATATGCTGGTTTTCTCCAAATGCAAATATAGTTAGTAGCACGACTCTCATCATGATACTAAGTCCTACCCAGTAGCGATGGTTGGGTTTGAAAGGGATCAAGTATGCGTGTATGAAAGGCTGAACTCTCAATCGATGAAGGATTTTCGAGATGAATTCGCTTTTTTGTAAAATTTGGGCTGAAAAAAGTACTAATATGTATGGTGTCAGTAGAAATAGGAGAAACACTGATGCGACTATGATAAGAGTCAAATGATCCTCAGAGGCATAATCAACATTTCCATCATATCTCCACACTCTTGATCTGTTGTTCCCTGGGTTATTGATGGATGAATTGTAGAAAATATTGATGATATTTTGGGCTAGTGAGTTGAAAGACAACAAGATTATGGTAGCAAGAACAGCTACAGGGTCGCTGGTACTGAAAAACTTCGATACCCGTACAGAGTATCGGCATAGAACAACAATCAGGCCTGCTAGTATCCAGATGTAGACTGGGAATACGAACTGTAGTCCACTGTATGCAATCTGATTCATGCCTTCATAGAAACATGTTTCGATTCCGAAATCGAGGTTCAGCCATGATATGAAGATGATATAGCCACGGAAGAATCCCACTGGGAAGAACACAGCCTGATTGCTGTTTAAAATGTTGGCGTAGAAGATGAGTCCATTTATAGTTCCTGTAGTCACTGTGATTTGCGTTAGAAAGACCAGGGCAACTACTAGTATTCCAGCCACTGCAAAAACAACCAATAGTGCCAAGTATGCATTATCTGAACAGTCCCTACAAACATCTCCACCAAGCATTAAACTAGTGTTTCTTTTGCAGCTTCCACACAGTACACCAGACCTATTGTTTTCACAAATACCATCATTTGAAAAAGTGAAGTTTCCCTCTGTAATACAGTATCTGTAAGGGCAGCTTTCATACCAAGTCATTGCTCCTTGATATTTAGATTGATTTGCTGGTGCCATCCAATAGTTTTGAAATTCGATTTTCTTCTGAAAGTTGTCATCCGTTATCTCACAGCTTTGTAGAAAGTTACTGATTTGCTTGTCACAGACACAGCTGGCATTATCTTCGTCAAGTGGAAAACCATTCGGGCATGACTCAAAGAGTACATTTAGTTCAAGTGCTTTCTCGCCATCCAGAAATGACTCGCCCACATTCAATATCAGAACTTCCATGTCTGCCTTGGATTTCACAGTGAAGCTTACTTCATTACACTCTTTAGCACTAACTCTTTGAAGCTTCCCGTCTGTAGTTAGAGAAGACGTCGTATTGTCATCAGTGTCAATCGATAATAAAGCAGACCGCAAATTACTTCGAACTGGTTCTGACATATTAATATTCCCATAAAACTTGAGTGCTCTCACCATCACAGAAAACGGTTTTCCCTTGATTGCTGATATGTCTATTGGAGGATCGTTTCTTGCACAACTTTTCCGTGAATCGCTTTCACAGAAACAAAACCAATAGCTATCAGACGCAAGAGTAGGTACTGAATTTCCTGAAGCTATTTTGAGTGTTTCTTCCAAGTCCTCCAAAGCTGGATACGTGATCTCTGAATTATCTACGATATCAAAGTTGACATGTATGACACTGCCCCCAGGGTATGCTTGGTTTTGTTGAAATGTGAGAGAAGCGTTAAGATTTCCAGGGTTGATAGGATGAAACAAACACTTGTTCGGATCATTAACACACTGAACATGGTCGACAGATGTCCCAATGAAAATGGCACCACCTCTTACTGCAGAATTGCTCACAAAATAGAGTTCAGTTTCTTTGTCAAGTTCAAGCCGAGACCTTTGATCAAGGAAAATTGCACCTCCACTCTTTGCTGAGTTGTTTTCAAATTTTCCGATTCCGCTAAACGTAACAACTGATTCGAGTATTGCAAATATTGCACCACCATCCGCATTTTCATACCTGTTTTCAAGAAATGTATAATTTCCACCCAATTTTAAGGTGCCAAGTTGAAGAGCAAGAGCACCATCTTTGAAGCCATCATCAACATTGTTACGATAAAAAGTTGAGTTGCCGTTTATATCCAGATCAGACCTTAGAGTATACAGAACTCCTGCATTCATGGAAAACTCGATTTGACCATACAAATGAATTTTAGCAACGAAACCAATAATAGGAGATATTGAATTGTTGATAAACACGATATTACCATTGACTACCATTTCAGATGTATCCAGCATAATAACAGCTATACGAAGTTTGTTATCACAAACTTTTAGTGTTCCGTTTTGAATCACCAGCTTTGATGATCCTTCTGCCAGTGACATCGCTTGAAGTCCATTGTGATTACCATTCAGAAGTAGAGATGCTCCCTCCATTAAAAATATATTAGAGCTTACAAATTGAATAGATGTGATGTAACCTTCGTTTGTAACAGACTCAAGTGCCCCATTTATATTTACTTGACTGTTACTGAAATATAGTCCAGCAGTGGTTTTGTATTTGTCACTGATACCCTTGTTTTCACTTGATAATAAAGTTCCAGTTAATCTCATGATGACCTCACTCAAGAATAATGAACCACCTAGACAAGCACAATTTTGTTCAAATGACCAGTCTCCATTCACAACTGCCTCAACATTACTCAAGGCCATTACACCAAACGGTCCAACATTATCAATCACATAAATACTCCCAGCTGTCAATATACCACCATCGATTCGAAATACCACCTCGTCTGCATTAGGGAAGCTGCTGTAGACACACTCAGAATCATATTCTCCAATACTGTTGTTTAAGATCTTGAGGTCATTTAATGAGGTATTTCCTGAGTTTCGTATGCTGACGATGGTAGCAAGTGAGTTTTTGTTATTGGTAATCGCAAGGTTAGTGAGCTCAACATTTGAGCTGTCTTTAATGTAGAGAGCACCAGAGGTGGTGTTAGCTACACTGATGTCCATCATCTTCACTGTGTTGATGTTGGTCAAGCTAATACCAGGCAAATCACCTTCACCGCACGAAACAAAGGCCACATTCTGAATAGTTACGCTTGTCAAACTATCGACCGATAAAGTGGCATTTTGTCGACAGTAGATGGTGGTATTTTCAGTTCCGTTTAGAGAGAAGCTCTCAGTACTGGTGCCATTTCTTGAAAAGTTTGAATCGAGATAGTATTGACCAGGAGTTAGTATAAACTTGGAAGGGAGGTCACTACTTGTATTGAGTGCGTACTCAGACAAAGTCTGACAGTCGGGGAACTGGTAGGAACAGGAGCACTTTTGTGGGCAGCTGTCGGGTTTGACGTGAATCAGTTGCTCTTGGGCATCGCAACTAATCAGAATTGTTAGAAAAAGTACTTTCAATTTTGTTGAAGCCATGATCTGGATAAAAAAGAGTATCTTTTACTGATTTAATATGTCAAGTCAGACGAGCCTAGCTATATCTATATACTGTATAGCGGGTAATTTCCGTTGGTGTACGAACAACCCATTTACTGTATTAAAATAATTTTCGTATGATGTTCTTCAATATGAAAATTTCCAACATACGAAAATAACCCGCTATACTGTATATGCAGCTAATAATAGCCACACAATATTACTCGGTGTCACTGCACATAGATGTAGTATCCAACCTGTAATAGTTATATTTCCTCATGCAGCTAGATCTAGAATTTTTTTGCTTCTCCAAAATTGCATGGGCTTTGACTTAATAGCTATCCCTACATAGCTACTAATACCTTAGTACTATAATTATAGCTTCATGTGACAATTATTAGAATGATATCAGTGGGAGAAATGTAGCTTGCAAGTTCAGTTTAGTGGAACAATTGTTTAATGAGAGTCCTAGAGTACAGTATCAATCATCAAACGTCATCATAATTATGTTGGACACAGATATCTTCACTAGACAGATATGATATAAAAATCATTTTTTAAAGCGAATTTGTTAACCTACCTCTTCTCTATAATTATTGTAGCTTTATACATTAAGAATTGTTTGTGTTACAGCTGAAAGTAGACACCGTACGCGATTGCAATCGTCGGATAAAATAAACGTATAAGTTCAAACATTCTCACCAGTATAGACTCATACAAAAATGTAAGAACAGATAACTAGAATTATAGTGGGACTCTTTAATACAGAGATCTATAATTTCAACTCACTTGCTGAATGAACGTTGCACTTCTTTTCACTAACTTTTTTATATAGCAAAGCACCAGTTTAATAAATATACTGCCAAGTTTGCATTGTATTGTGTATAATAATTGTGGCCCATGTGAGCTGGATGCTGCATTAGGTGGTAGCATTGTGTGTTGTGTGACATGTGAGAGGACTGTTTTAGTAGTGTCATATTGTGTTAGCTATCACCTGGCACACCAAACACAACAAACTACTTTATAGTATTGTTTCTGTGTCACCCCAGACAGTGCATGTGCCATGTTACACTACATAATAATTTTAAGGTAGTTGCATTGTGTGTGCTGTGTTCCAGGTGTATAATAGTTGAGGTCATGTGTCCCCCATCAAAAAGATTTTTTTATTGCAAATAAAAGTGGTTTAGTTTAGGCTTATGTCCATCTCGGCTGTGAGACCAGGTCAATAGAGGGCGGAGCTTTGGAAGTGTGAGCACCATGAATGCATTGAATGGCTGATCGGAGAAGAGAGAAGGTAAGGCAGCAGCGGAGCCAGGCCAGGGTGGTTGAGTATGATTGCTCCCATTTGTCAGCAAGACATACAGAATGAGATAACCTTTTGTAAAAAATAGTGGTTTCCGTGGCCGTAATTTTTTTAGCGTGTACTTAATTTCGCGTTAATTACAAATTCGCTAAAATTAGTATTCTTATCATATATAGTAACAGTAAGGTATTAGAAATCTGGAATTCATGTATAGACGCCCTCGACCGTTGTACGGAAGGAGGCAAGCTTTAAGGGTAGCTGTCAGAATACTATAAGATGGGCTACAGAAACCTTCAATCAAACCATCTATCTACTTCCTTCAATCCACTTCCGTTCGTTGTGACGTCATTGTTTTACTGACCATAAATGTTGTTATCTGGATCCGCCAGATACCGGCGGATGGTTAGCCTATGCGCAAGCAGTTGATACCAGTACGGCCTGGGATCGAGGCTATACAGCATGCATATCTACTTCATTTTTTTTACAATGTACACATGTCCCTATTCTCCACTACCAGGTGTTGTCTGAGATAAAAAAGAAAACCTCGCGCCCAAAATTCGCCCTGAAATTTAACTTACATATGAATGACGTTGTAACGGATTGGAGTTATGCATGTGCAAGCGAGGTATACGGTAGTGTGTTGCATAGATAGAAGAGGAGACTGGCATGGATGTTACTTCTATCTATGGTTTATGCATGTGTGTGTGTGTGTGTGTGTGTGTGTGTGTGTGTGTGTGTGTGTGTGTGTGTGTGTGTGTGTGTGTGTGTGTGTGTGTGTGTGTGTGCCTGTGTAGACTGCTACAGCTCAAGGATCAATGAAGTACATGCAAAGTAAGAGTTTCTATACAAGTAAAATGAAGTGTGCTGACACACTAAAATGGTCGCATAGTTATAGAACACTATTTTGAATAATTATGCGACAATAATTATTATGCATTTTAGTGTGCTCACTGCAATTCATTTTTGACAGAGTAGGATAAGACGAGCCTTCATGAGCTTTTATCATGTATATAAATCAAGAGTTCATTAATTTTAAACTCTTGATTTATGTTGCCCATGTGAGTTGCACGGATCAAAGCAATCCAGTGCTCTGTTTATGGCATGTTGCATCACTATATGCCATAGCAACCATAAAGCAACAATAAGACTGATTTGCTTTTAGGTTCCCACCAAATAACTCAAACTGTCCCTTTTAAGGGTTCTTTTAGCAGTAGAATTAATCAGCAGTAGAATGAGCATAGACTGCATGGTACTCCTACTGAAAATTTGCAGATTTCCCTATTCCAAATTACAATAAAACAAAACGCATGTCACGGCATTACCCAAATGCATAGATCTACTAATATGCTAATTTAAACTAAAGCAATAAATAAGCATGCAGCGTATATAATAGTTATAGGGATGAGTCTCAATGTATTTGGCTTTCTAGCAATGGCTCCCTCAGATCAACTTGATATGTAGTGGTCATCTCAGCCACACTATGAGTAACGTTGTTAGCTTCCAATTCAGCCGGCTCATTTATAATTAGTTTTTGTTTCTTAATTCCGCCAATTTTATTGGTTAAAGCTTCCATGCTGTCCTTCAACACTGGCAGCTTCTTGAGTCGCCAGTAAACATGCACAACTATATATAATCCCAATGAAAGTTAGTAGTGCTATTGAGATCGATATATATGTGGCAATTGCTCTATGATCGTTGATTGAAAAATTCAGAGAATATGAGGTAGCTGCTGCAAGCACACCTAGGTTCACCAAGAAGGACATCTCCAGTGTGTCAATCCAACTCTTGTCATATATTCCTCCAGTCACCTTGAACATAGTTATAGCAACAATACAGGTGGTAATGATAGCAAGAAAATTTATATGCTGGTTTTCTCCAAATGCAAATATGGTTAGTAGCATGACTCTCATTAGGAGACTAAGTCCTGTCCAGTAGCGATGGTTGGGTTTGAAAGAGATCAAGTATGCGTGTATGAAAGGCTGAAGTCTCAATCGTTGAAGAATTGTCGAGATGAATTCGCTTTTTTGTAAAACTTGTGCAGAGAACAGTACAAGTGTGTATGCCAGTAGCAATAGGAGACTAATGCAACTATGATAAGAACCGAATGATCCCCTGAGGCATAATCAACACTTCCGTCATATCTCCAAACTTTTATTCTATTGTTCCCTGGGTTATTGATAGTCGAATAGTAGAAAATACTGATGATATTTTGGGCTAGCGAGTTGAAAGACAACAAGATTATGGTAGCAAGAACAGCTACAGGGTCACTGGTACTGAAAAACTTCGATACCCGTACAGAGTATCGGCATAGAACAACAATCAGGCCTGCTAGTATCCAGATGTAAACTGGGAATACGAACTGTAGTCCACTGTATGCAATGTGATTCATGTCGTCGTAGAAGCATGTTTCGATTCCGAAATCGAGGTTCAGCCATGATATGAAGATGATATAGCCACGGAAGAATCCCACTGGGAAGAACACGGTCTGATTGCTGTTTAAAATGTTGACGTAGAAGATGAGTCCATTTATAGTTCCTGAAGATACTGTGATTTGCGATAGGAAGATTAGAGCAACCACTAGTATTCCAGCCACTGTACAAACTACTAATAGCGCCAAGTGTCCATTATCCGAACAGTCCCCACACATTTCTCCACCGAGCAATAAACTAGTGTTCCCTTTGCAGCTTCCACACAGTACACCAGACCTATTGTTGTCACAAATATCATCATTTGAAAAAGTGAAGTTTTCCTCTGTAATACAGTATCTATAAGGACAGCTTTCATACCAACTCATTGCTCCTTGATGTTTAGGTTGATTTGCTGGTGCCATCCAATAGATTTGAAATTCACTTTTCTTCTGAAAGTTGTCATCCGTTATCTCACAGCTTTGCAGATAATTACTGATTTGCCTGTCACAGACGCAGCTGGCATTATCTTTGTCTAGTGGAAAACCATCCGGGCATGACTCAAAGAGTACATTTAGTTCAAGTGCTTTCTCGCCATCCAGAAATGACTCGCCCACATTCAATATCAGAACTTCCATGTCCGCCTTGGATTTCACAGTGAAGCTTACTTCATTACACTCTTGAACGCTAACTCTTTGAAGCTTCCTGTCTGTAGTTAGAGAAGACGTTGTATTATCATCACTGTCTATCGATAATAATGCAGACCACAAATTTCTTCGAATAGGTTCTGACATGTTAATATTCCCATAAAATTTGAGTGCTCTTACCATTACAGAAAATAGTTTTCCCTTGATTGCTAATATGTCTAATGGAGGATCGTTTCTTGCACAACCTTTCCGTGAATCGTTTTCACAGAAACAAAACCAATAGCTATCAGACGCAAGAGTAGGTACTGATTTTCCTGAAGCTATTTTGAGTGTTTCTTCCAAGTCCTTCAAAGCTTGATACGTGATCTCTGAATCATTGATGATATCAAAGTTGACATGCATGACACTTCCCCCAGGGTATGCTGTGTTTTGTTGAAATATGAGAGAAGCATTAAGATTTCCAGTGTTGATAGGACCAAACAAACACGTGTTCAGATCATTAACACACTGAACGTGTTCGACAGATGTCCCAATAAAAATGGCACCTCCTTTTATTGCGGAGTTGTTCACAAAACGGAGTTCAGTTTCATTGTAGAGTTCAAGCCGAGACATTTGATCAAGGAAAATTGCACCTCCACTCTTTGCTGAGTTGTTTTCAAACTTTCCGATTCCACTAAACCTAACAACAGACGTGAGTATTGCATATATTGCACCACCACCGTCCGCATTTTCATATCTATTTTCAAGAAACATGTAATAGCCACTCAAATTGAGGGTACTTTGTTGAATAGCAACAGCACCCTCTTTGTAGCCATCAGCAACATTGTTACGATAAAAAGTTGAGTTACCGTTTATATCCAGATCAGACCTTAGAGCATACAAAACTCCTGCATTCATGGAAAACTCGACTTGACCATCCAAGTGAATTTTAGCAATGTAACCAATAAGAGGAGATTTTGAATTGTTGATAAACATGATATTACCATTGACCATCATTTCAGATGTATCTACTTTAATGACACGTTTACGAAGTGTATTATTACAAGCCATTAGGGTTCCGTTGAGGATGATCAGTTTTGATCCTTCTGCTAGTGACATCACTCCAGCTCCGTGATTACCATTCAGAAGTAGAGATGCTCCCTCCATTAAAAATATATTAGAGCTCACAGATTGAATTGATGTAATGTAACCTTCGTTTGCAATTGATTCAATTGTCCCATTTATATTTAGCTGACTGTTTTTGAAATATAGTCCAGCAGTGGATTTTTCTTTTTCACTGATACCCTTATTTTCACTGGAGGATAGAGTCCCCTGAAATTCAATGTTCACCTCACTCAAGAATAATGAACCACCTAGACAGACAAGGTTTCGTTCAAATAATCAGTCTCCATTCACAACTGCCTCAACGTTACTCAAGGCCATTACACCAAACGGTCCAACATTATCAGTCACATAAATACTTTCAGCTGTAAGGATACAACCATCGATTCGAAACACCACCTCTTCTGCATTAGGAAAGCTGCTGTAGATATACTCAGAATCATATTCTCCAATACTGTTGTTAAAGATGTTGAGGTTATTTAATGAGGTATTTCCTGAGTTTTGTATGATGACGATCGTAGCAAGTGAGTTTTTGTTATTGATAATCACGAGGTTAGTGAGCTCAACATTTGAGCTGTCTTTAATGTAGAGAGCACCAGAGGTGGTGTTAGCTACACTGATGTCCATCATGAGAGTGTGCGTAACGTCACCACAGTCGGCAATAAAGAAACAATCTGCACTTTATTTAAGTTGGAAAACTCTGACCAAACTGATATAGCAGATGGTGACGGGGTACCTCTTTGTACACACCACTATGGGATATCGTTGATGTTCGTCAAGCTTATACCAGGCAAATCACCTTCACCACACGAAACAAAGGCCACATTCTGAATAGTTACGCTTGTAAAACCATTGAACAATAAAGTGGCATTTTGTCGACAGTAGATGGTGGTATTTTCAGTTCCGTTTAGAGAGAAGCTCTCAGTGATGGTACCGTTTAGTGAAAAGTCTGAATCGAGAAAATATTGACCAGGAGCCATGTTCTAAGAGAATGGTATATAATATTAACTTGGTACTACATGTATATCACAGTCTAGCCTCGATCCCAGGCCGAGTTTTCGCTTTTATAACGGTTAGGCGTTCGCCTAACCGTTATAAAAGCGAAAACTCGGCCTGGGATCGAGGCTAATCACAGTCATGCAATTGCACAATGCCACACACGCATGCAGTATAGGTGTTATTAATTTAGCTAGAGTTAATTAAAGTGAAGTAAAGTAAAGATTAAATACTCATGCACTGCATTAGGCTACACTGAATGCAAGTATAATATACACCTTATGCACACTGTCATGCACACACGTAGATCTACTGCTAGCTTGTCTAGTCTGAAGTAATAGCTCACATATTTAACTATTTAGATCTATATAGTAAGTCTAGCTATTGTAACTGCATGTATGTGTAACTTGTATGTTATTTCTATAATATTTATGCATTCAATGGTTATGTGGGAAATGGGAGGCTTCCTTCATAGTTGAACAATGACTACCATATTAGCCCTCTCTCACATACATCATGCAATATGAATGGAAGCTGCATCAACATGCATCAATCATCACTAGATCACAAGAATTAATATTGCCGTGTTTTAGTGATGTAATCAATTACAACAAACTCAGTGAGAGCGAGAATTTGCTAGCCTAATAATTATATAAGTTGACCCCAAAAGAAAAAAATAGCTATATTTTCGTCTATTATAACATAGTCCCGAGCTCCTACAATCCCAACAGCAATGACACAGCTATTATGGGAGCGTATAATTGCAATCGTTGGCCCGATAAAATAGACGTAAGTTCGAACAGTTGCTGATATTCTCACCAGTAAGAACTCATACAAAAATGTAAGAACAGATAACTATAATTATATAGTGGGACTCTTTAAGTGTTAATAGATCTAATCTTCAACTCACTTGCTGAATGAATGAATGAATGTTGCACTCTTTTCTTTTTTTTCCTTAACCTTTTTGAAACATTGCCACATCATACTGCCATGCAGGTTTGCATTATAATAATTGCATGTGGCCCATGTGAGCTGAATGCTGCATTAGGTAGTAGCATTGTGTGTTGTGTGACATGTGAGAGGACTGTGTTAGGTAGTGGCATTGTGTTAGCTATCACTTGGCACACCAAACACAACAAACTACTTTATAGTATTGTTTCTGTGTCACCCCAGACAGTGCATGTGCCATACTAGGTATGTGTGTTGCATGTGCCATGCAGGTGTTGAGGTCATGTGTCCCCCACCGATACATTTTATTATAGGCCAGGGTATACTACTATAGTAAAACTATACATACAGATATGCATGTATTTCCCACACCTTGTATCGCTGCCACTTATGTGACTAAACTCAATTGGCTTGCCTGCAAAAACTGCAGCTCTATGCATGCATACAGGTATATATCATTAATTTTTCACGCATTCCCTCCTTTTTCAATAGTTTTGTATCCACATTAGTTCAGTGTGTTGTGACTCTGTTCTAGTGCTCAGAGCATTATTGTAATTAATGTTGTCTACCTCACTGCACTGGTTTTATGTAAAAATGTTGATAGCAATGTGTACGTTGTTAGTGCTTTTGTTGCTGAAATTAATTGACAATGTTGTATACAGTAATTATATACGACTATACATGTATAGGTGGTGCATGTATGCCTCATCCTATCAGTGGAGTAGGAACAGTTAAAAGGTTAGGGGGGCCACTTGGGTGGTGCAAAGTAATGGGATTGCCCCTGGCGCAGAGCACCGGAAAATTTGAAACAGGAAGCCACACCTTCTCATAATGACGTCATAATTAGATGCGGCCTACAAGCTTATTAGCTCTGAACAAGAACTAAAGTCTATATAATAACTCTCAAAGTCCACACACACACACACACTGAAGTATACATTCAAGTTGTACAATAATGCCATATACTACAGAATTGCTTTCAAAATAAGGCCATGCAAAGTCAATTTGTAGTTTCTCAGGCCCTCGCGCTTGGAAATTGACTGCTTTCCAAATCATGTGACCTCAAATTAGAGGCACTAAAAGACGATAAATTTGTATGGGTTTTTGGTCATGAATATAATTATGACTAAAATTAAATTATGCACTTCCGCTTATTGAGGAAGTTAGGGGTGTGTTCAATTAAAATTCTATGAATATCATTAGTATAATTTAATATTCAAATGCCTCAATCCGCTTGCTATTTTAGGAATAATCGCCTGCGAAACTACAAATTGACTTTGCATGGCCTAAATACCCGGTATGAGTATTATCATTCGGAAATGTCCAAAAAAGCCAATCCTTTTTTCATTCTGCTTACAAATTCATGCTTTCTCCTTTTCAACTAGTGTTCAAGCTGGCGCTGTGCTAATGCCTCTCGCCATGTTTTTGCTTTCGCTTAAAAGTATTAGAGTGTTATATTAGTATTAAAGTTAGCTTATCTATATAAAGTCACTGAGAAGAAAAGACTTATTTTCATGCATCTATTGTTGTATTATGTGGCTTACCAGGATCTCAAGAAAGAAGAAAATTGATTCTTCCAGGATCTGTAGTTCAGTGTATATAATATCTAAGAAGAAAAGACCTGTGTACATGCATATTGTTATCTATATTGTTATATGGTAGTGTTTTGTGGCTTATATACCAGGCCCTCAAGACAAAGATGATTCTGCCAGGAGGATCTTGGGATATTATTTTTGGGGAATGAGCGCGCATGCGCATTACATCCACAGGAATAATTAAAGGGTGTGTCCAAAGAGATCAATTTCACAAATGGCTACTGCTAGCGAGCTGTTTTAAAAGATATTTTCTGAGTATTGTAGCTAACAAAAAGCTAGCGCTTTAGTGCAAGGCTAACTCATATGTTGAATAGAAAGTTTGTGCGGACAGATGATGCTATGAAAGATTCTGAAGAGACTGCAACAGCCTTCAATGTGAGTCAAACTAGCCATAACTCGAGAAAGAAGCTTTAGTTTGCTAATCCACGAATCAAAATCCAAGAGAACGTGGCTAGAAGCCTATAGAAGCTGTTAGTTTTCGTTACATTGCAACCGTTGAGCAGTTATAGCTGGAATACACACACACACACACAGACAGACACACACACAGTCAGCTTTACCGTATCCCTCGTGCGGCTACGCCTCGAGGCATAATTAGTATGTGTCAGTTAGCTCTAGCTGTGTAGTTTTGTAAAAAACGGAGATAGGTTTCACTCTGGCGAAAATCGATATATTCGGCAGTTTTTTTCTAGTGATCACAGCTCCTACTGGAAGTAACTTGGCCCATCAAAATTTTCGCTGGTTAGTAGTCCCATAGCCATCTATTAGTGCATGTGTGCAGTTAGTTAGAATCAATCTCGTTTTTTACGTGCATTAGCTGACAAAATTTGGTCGTTTACTCTAGTAGAATTATTACCAAAAACTGGTCCTCAAGCTACCTAACTCTCTGTTCTACACTAAACCTCCTGACTACTATAGCTACCAGAAGAAGAATACAGAAATTATAGTAAACTCTGTTACAAGATACTAAAGGGTAAATCCTGCGTTCCACACTGCACCACACCCATGCACTATATAGCCTCGATTCCAGGCCACAGCTACACACTCAGTCTCTCTTCATGCTGAGGGTTGTATAGTACTGCATAGGGTATTAAGACAGAGACTCCAGAGGCCAGACAAGCTTCGGTAAAGTGACCAAACATTAATTAATTAATTCTTGCATTCATCAAGCTTAGTATGGAGTTGGATATCCTTTAAGGAGATGCCAGACAGTTTGGCGGCAGACTTTCAATCCACTGCTTTCAAGGTGTACCATGAGTGCATGTCACTGTGCATATAAGTGGCAGCGATAGAAGGGCATGGGAAATACATAACTGTGTGCATGTATAGTTTGACTTTACTAGTATATTCTGGCCCCACCTATAATTATATCGATAGGGGACCGGACACGTACATCACCTCAACTATGCACATATGCCATACACCTGGCACACAACACACACAATGCAATTACCTTAACTGTGTTAGCTTTCACATGGCACACAAAACACATTGTTGCTGTGTGCCATGTTATACTACATATTTAAGGTAGTTGCATTGTGTGTGTTGTGTTCCAGGCGTATGGCACACAGCATAACAGTGTGTTTTGTGTGCCATGTGAAAGCCAACGTGCACAATGTCACTACCTAAAGCAGTAGTCTCACAATGCTACCACATAGTGCAGCATACCGATTCAATTTCAGCTTACATGGGCCACAATTATTAGACACAATACGAATGCAAATTTGGCAGTATATTTATGGTTGAACTGGTGCCTTACTAGAAGAACATTGACTAACAAAAGCTAGTGAAAAGAAGAAAAGAGTGCAACATTCATTCAGCCAAGTGAGTTGAAATTAGATCACTATAGATCTCTGTTCTTACAGTTTTGTATGAGTCCTTATGGCAAGAATATCAGCACTGCATGTCCGAACTTACGTTTATTTTGTCTGACGACGATTGAAACCACGTATGATGTCTTTCAGTTAATGTAAAGCTACAAAGATACGTTAAAAAATTAGCTTTAAAATTAAATCATGTCTGTATCTTTTATAGTTTGAAGATATCAGTGTCCGACATAATTATGATAACGTCCGATGATTAATATACTTTAGTTTATTATCAACAATTTAGGTCTAAGTGACTCGTAGTAAAGAGAGATTCCATGCACTGAACTGAACTTGGAAGCTACATTTCTCCCACTAATATCAATCAGTAACGTAACATGAAACTAGCGGTATATATTAGTAGCTATATAGCTAGTAGGTATATAGCTATTAAATCGGAGACCACTTTTGGAGAAGCCAAAACTACTAGATCTATAGCTTATAGATGAGCATACAGATGAGCTTATAGTGAGCTTCATTCAGTGCATTGATGTATATGTTAGAGGGTTGATGTTAGTTTCACTTTGCTGTGCAGTGTGACACAGTGTAATTATGTGTGGCTATTACCAGGAGCAGATGAGGGGATGGAGCGTCTTACTACGCGGTGGATTCCGTATAGTCTAACCTTGTACAAATTATGCATATATGTCAAACCATAGGCTAAGTGTTGCAAACATTATTCATTGTGATATTAGATCAAACGTGTTATAATTATCAGCCACAGATGTGCAGAGCATTACAAACAAGGAAATGTGGTTAAGACAATAGTGAATCCGCAATACTATGCATAGCTCCATCATTATAGGCCCTAATAAATTATGCTCGGAATAATTTTAGGACATCAATGTCCATTTTTGGTAAAGATTTTTACATTAAGTTTTGCATAATGACCTTTTCGTGGCAAATTAATGCTGGATGTCTACGTCTTAATTTTGTCTACAGTCACATTCCTGATTTTTATGAGAAGAATCGTATTTTTTTATGAGAATAATAGGCAAATTTTTCAAGAATGAATAATGGGTGGAAAAAAAGCATAATTTATCAGGGCCTAATATTTATCTGCTTCTGCTATTACTTTTAGCAATTAGCTAGACATATAGCTAGGCTAGCTTGCCTGACTCTGGTATAGTAAAAGATACTCTTTTTTATCCAGATCATGGCTTCGAATTCAACAAGATTGAAAGTCCTTTTTCTCCTAACAATTCTGATTATTTGCAATGCCAAAGAGCAACTGATTCACGTCAAACCCGACAGCTACCCACAAAAGTGCTCCTGTTCCTACCAGTTCCCCGAATGTCAGACTTTGTCTGAGTACGCACTCAATACAAGAAGTGACCTCCCTTCCAAGTTTATACTATCTCCTGGTCTATATTATCTTGATTCACACTTTTCGATAAATGGTACCAGTACCGAGAGCTTCTATCTAAATGGAACTGAAAATACCACCATCTACTGTCGACAAAAACCACTTTATCGTTCAATGGTTTGACAAGTGTAACTATTCAGAATGTGGCCTTTGTTTCGTGCGGTGAAGGTGATTTGCCTGGTATCAGCTTGACCAACATCAACACAGTGAAGATGATGTACATCAGTGTAGCTAACACCACCTCTGGTGCTCTCTACATTAAAGACAGCTCAAATGTTGAGCTCACTAACCTCGTGATTACCAATAACCAAAACTCATTTGCTACGATTGTTAGCATACAAAACTCAGGAAATACCACATTAAATGACCTCAGCATCTTCAACAACAGTATTGGAGTATATATACGAATCTGAGTGTGTCTACAGCAGCTTTCCTAATGCAGAAGAGGTAGTGTTTAGAATTGATGGTGGTTTCCTAACAGCTGAGAGTGTTGATGTGACTGATAATGTTGGACCGTTTGGTGTAATGGCCTTGAGTAACGTTGAGGCAGTTGTGAATGGAGACTGGTCATTTGAACGAAACCTTGTCTGTCTAGGTGGTACTTTGGCCCTCAATAAAACAGAATTGCAATGTAGGGGCAATCTGTATTTTTTTGAGAATAAAGGAATCAACGAAAACAATAAATCTACTGCTGGACTTCTCTTGAACAACAGTGCCACACTTAACTTAACAGGAAACATTAAGTCAAGTGGAAATGAAGGATATAATATTATGTCAGTTCAATCAATTTCCTCACACATATCCACGATAAGAGGAGTGCTTAATCTAACGAGCAATCCGGGTGATTGTAAAGGCATCTCATTAACGAGGGATTCGAAATTGACAATTAAGGATGGAGCCCTAGTAGTTCATAACAACGTGTTTCGCCGGCAAATAATTTTGGTTGATAACTCGGAACTTTCGGTCAGTGGAATTGTATCAGTTGTTAATAATCCATCGCAAATTGTTGTGTACAATGGAAAACTAACTCTACGTGGCGACATCCAATTTCAAGGGAACGCTATTTCAAGGGTATGCTTCACGGTCAACGATTAATATAAGCGGTAATTCCACTTTCACAAGTAACAACATAAAAGATAATTTTAAAGGTGGTACTCTTACTGTAATACAAAGCACTTTATTAGCATACCCTGGGGGCAGCGTTATACATGTGAACTTTTACCACATAAAAACTCTTGACGTTGAGTAAACTGCTTTAATTGACTTGAATCGAACAATAACTTCACTCACCAATAATTCAGTCCCCATGTTTACATCCGACAGCTACTGGTTTTGCTTTTGTGAAGATGATCGAGAAAAGTGCTCTGACAGATCTCAGAATATAACTGCATTCAAAGGAGAGAGATTCTCTGTAAAAGTCAGAGCTATCAAATTCTACGGGAGCAATATGTCAGAACCGGTACGAAGCACTTTAGAGTCTTCCCGAGAGCAAGTGGATATTGGGGATCTATCAATTACTGCCTCTCTTATCGGGAACGATGGTAGGCTACTAAGTGTTAGCGCAACGGAGTGCACCAGCATTAACTTCACGGTTAAATCTTCGGCAGACAATGAAGTAATTATTATGAATGTTGGCGAATCATTTTTTGATATGGAGAAGTCGTTGAAAGTGAATGTTAATCTAAACCCCTTTTGTCCTGATGGATTTCCATTCAATGAGAAGCGGGACTCTTGCGTCTGTGATGAAAGCATCAAGAAATTTCTACTCAGCTGTGACGTTAACGATAAATTTCAGAAGAGAATAGAGTATCCAGCATTTTGGATGGGGCCTGCAAATGACTCCACGTATCAAGGTGCCGTAAATTGGTATGACAAATGTCCTCATCGTTTCTGTATCACAAGTGGCACATTTACTTTTTTGGATGATGGTATTTGTGACAACAATAGGTCTGGTGTACTGTGTGGAAGCTGCAAAGGAAACACTAGTTTATTGCTCGGTAGTGATGTATGTGTGGACTGTTCAGATAATGCATGGTTGACACTATCGGTTGTTTTTGCAGTGGCTGGAGTACTAGTGGTTGCTTTAATCTTCCTATCTCAAATGACAGTGGCTTCAGGAACTATAAATGGACTCATCTTCTACGTCAACATTTTGAACAGCAATCAAGCTGTGTTTTTCCCAGAGGGATTTTTCCGTGGCTATACCATCTTCATATCATGGCTGAACCTCAATTTCGGAATCGAAACATGCTTCTATGAAGGCATGAATCAGATTGCATACAGTGGACTACTATTTGTATTCCCAGTCTACATCTGGATACTAGCAGGCCTGATTGTTGTTCTATGCCGATACTCTGTATGGGTATCGAAGTTTTTCAGTACCAGCGACCCTGTAGCTGTTCTTGCTACCATAATCTTGTTGTCTTTCAACTCACTAGCTCAGAACATCATCAATATTTCTTACTATTCATCAAAAACCCTGGTAGATCTAACATGAGAACGGTAGTTTGGAGATATGACGGAAACGTTGATTATGCCTCTGGGCATCATTTGACTCTTATCATAGTCGCATCAGTGTTTCTCCTATTGCTACTGGCATACACACTTGTACTGTTCTCTGCACAAGTTTTACAGAAAAATGATTTCATCTCAAAAATTCTTCGACGGTTGAGATTTCAACCTTTCATACACGCATACCTGATCCCTTTCAAACCCAACCATCGCTACTGGGCAGGATTTAGTCTCCTGATGAGAGTCATGCTACTAATTATATCAATTGCATTTGGAAAAAATCAGCATATAATCTTCTTGCTATCATTACCACTTGTATTGTTGCTATAACTATGTTCAAGGTGACTGGAGGAATATATGACAAGAGTTGGATTGACACACTGGAGATGTCCTTCTTGGTGAACCTAGGTGTGCTTGCAGCAGCTACCTCATATTCTCTGAATTCTTCAATCAACGGTCATAGAGAAATTGCCACATATAATTATATCGATTTCGATAGCACTACTAACTTTTATCGGGATCATAATTCTGCACATTTATTGGCGACTCAAGAAGCTGCCAATGGTGAAGGAGAGAATGGAAGCTTTTGCCCAAAAAATGCGAGGAATTAAATTTGCCAAAAGACAAAAACAAAAGATAACGATAATCAATCCGACTAAATTGGACGGTAAGAAGGTTTCTCGAAGTGTAATTCGAATGAGTGTTCTAAGGGAGCCATTACTAGAAATCTAACTATACTGATAAAAATTATACGCTAAGAGTAAATTTATAGCTATGTGTTATTACGATTAGTACAGCCTGTTTTGTTAAATTTTAGCAAGTGCACATTTATCCAGTACACATGCACATAATTATTATATCATGCTTCATCATGCACGGCTATACACGAGCGCAAGCAGTGCGTGCGGTTCTTATAATAAAGTTGACTTTATACATACGCTAGTGAAAGATTGCTATAGAAGTTAGATACACCAAGCTGCACCAATCAGATTCGCATTATTTGTGTCAAGTTTGTCTGTAGTTGATACACAAAATACGGCCTGGTATTCTATTGCATAAATGATAGTGCACATGCACAAACTGATTATAAATCTACTCTGTGCATAAGAATATGCTTGTAATAAATTGTTTTGTAGAACAGACTAATTAATGAATTCATTGTATTGCGGAAGGAGGATGTGAAGGATGTTCACACTGTCAATAATCCATATCAACACACAACAGCTGGTCTCCCTATTTATTGCCTATAGCAATGACAGTTGTGGCTTGCCTGCAAAAACTACGACTAGTATGCATGCATGCAGGTATATATAACTTTGCTGTTTTTATTCAGTATAATTATCTGTTTCATTTCTGCTCGTATATAACTTTATGTTATGTTATCTTATGTAGCTTTGACACATCTACCGAGGCATCGCCACCCGTGCATGCAGTTCTTTCATTATGATATATTTTATGCAATGAGTGTATAGCTAGTATATAGACAGACAAGCTTAACACAAAGTAATTGCAGCTAGGTATATTTAGGCTATATAAACCTCAAATCTGGCATGCATATGATTATAGTAGCGAGATATTATAATTACCTAAGTAAATTTTTATGCTTGCACTCATGTATATAGCAAAATGACTCAGAGTATAAGAATTATAGAAAACAATGTTTTACCTATGCTGGGAACGTGGTACACTAATAACTCTAACTAACAAGTATCTATTGACGAGTCTTGCATGCACGTATTAGTTTGCTCAGCTTTCCAGTAATGGCTCTCTTAGAACAGGCTGGTACACTGCTCTCATTTCAATTACACTTTGAGTAACTTTCTTACTCTCAAATTTAGTCGGCTTGTTAATTGTTAGCTTTTGTTCTGGCACTTTATCCTTCAACACTGGCAGTTTCTTGAGTCGCCAGTAAATGTGCACAATTATAATCCCAATAAAAGTTAGCAGTGCTATCGAAATCGATATAAAAGTAGCGATTTCTCTATGAGAGTTGATTGAAAAATTCAGAGAATATGAGGTAGCTGCTGCAAGCACACCTAGGTTCACCAAGAAGGACATCTCCAGTGTGTCAATCCAACTCTTGTCATATATTCCTCCAGTCACCTTGAACATAGATATAGCAACAATACAGGCCGTAATGATAGCAAGAAGGTTTATATGCTGGTTTTCTCCAAATGCAAATATGGTTAGTAGCATGACTCTCATCAGGAGACTAAGTCCTGCCCAGTAACGATGGTTGGGTTTGAAAGGGATCAAGTATGCGTGTAGGAAGGGCTGAAGTCTCAATCGTTGAAACATTTTCGAGATAAAATTGCTTTTCTGCAAAATTTGAGCTGAAAAAAGTGCAAAGGTGTATGGTGCCAGTAGCAATAGGAGAAACACTGATGCGACTATGATAAGAGTCAAATGATCCTCTGAGGCATAATCAACACTTCCATCATATCTCCACACTCGTGTTCTATTGCTCCCTGGGTTTTTGATGGATGAATAGTAGAAAATATTGATGATATTTTGGGCTAGTGAGTTGAAAGACAACAAGATTATGGTAGCAAGAACAGCTACAGGGTCGCTGGTACTGAAAAACTTCGATACCCGTACAGAGTATCGGCATAGAACAACAATTAGGCCTGCTAGTATCCAGATGTAGACTGGGAATACAAATAGTAGTCCAGTGTATGCAATCTGATTCATGCCGTCGTAGAAACATGTTTCAATTCCGAAATCGAGGTTCAGCCATGATATAAAGATGATATAGCCACGAAAGAATCCCTCTGGGAAAAACACAGTTTGATTGCTGTTCAAAATGTTTGCGTAGAAGATGAGTCCATTGATAGTTCCTGAAGCCACTGTGATTTGCGATAGGAAGACCAGAGCAACTACTAGTATTCCAGCCGCTGCAAAAACAACCAATAGTGCCAAGTATGCATTATCTGAACAGTCCCCACAAACATCTCCACCAAGCATTAAACTAGTGTTCATTTTGCAGCTTCCACACAGTACACCAGACCGATTGTTAACACAAATATCATCGTTTGAAAAAGTAAAGTTTTTCTCTGTAACACAGTATCTGTTAGGACAGCTTTCATACCAACTCATTGCTCCTTGATAATTAGGTTGATTTGCTGGTGCCATCCAATAGCTTTGATATTCGATTTTCTTCAGAAAGACGTCGTCCGTTATCTCACAGCTTTGCAAATACTTACTGATTTCATTGTCGCAGACACAGCTGGCATTATCTTCGTCAAGTGGAAAACCATTTGGGCATGGCTCAAATATTACATTTAGTTCGAGTGCTTTCTCACCATCCAGAAATGACTCGCCCACATTCAATATCAGAACTTCCATATCTGCCTTGGATTTCACAGTGAAGCTTACTTCATTACACTCTTTAGCGCTAACTCTTTGAAGCTTCCCATCTGTAGTTAGAGAAGATGTTGTATTGTCATCAGTGTCAATCGATAATAAAGCAGACCGCAAATTCCTTCGAACTGGTTCTGACATATTAATATTCCCATAAAACTTGAGTGCTCTCACCATCACAGAAAACGGTTTTCCCTTGATTGCAAAGATGTCTATAGGAGGATCATTTCTTGCACAACCTTCTCGTGAATCGTTTTCACAGAAACAAAACCAATAGCTATCAGATGCAAGAGCAGGTACTGAATTTCCTGAAGCTATTTTAAATGTTTCTTCCAAGTCCTTCAAAGCCGGATACGTTACCTCCAAATTATCTACGATATCAAAGTTGACATGTACGACACTGCCCCCAGGGTATGCTTTGTTGTGTTGAAATGTGAGAGAAGCGTTAAGATTTCCAGGGTTGATAGGACCAAACAAACACGTGTTCAGATCATTAATACACTGAACCTGGTCGACAGATGTCCCAATAAAAATGGCACCTCCTTTTACTGCAGAATTATTCACAAAACGGAGTTCAGTTTCATTGTAGAGTTCAAGCCGAGACATTTGATCGAGGAAAATTGCACCTCCATTTTTTGCTGAGTTGTTTTCAAATTTTCCAATTCCGCTAAACCTAACAACAGACGTGAGTATTGCAAATATTGCACCACCGTTTGCATTTTCATATCTATTTTCAAGAAACGTATAATTTCCATTCAAATTGAGGGTACTTTGTTGAATAGCAACAGCACCCTCTTTGTAGCCATCAGCAACATTGTTATGATAAAAAGTTGAGTTGCCGTTTATATCCAGATCAGACCTTAGAGTATACAGAACTCCTGCATTCATGGAAAACTCGATTTGACCATTCAAGAGAATTTTAGCAATGTAACCAATAAGAGGAGATTTTGAATTGTTGATAAACACGATATTACCATTGACTATCATTTCAGATGTATCAACTTTAATGACACGTTTACGAAGAGTGTTATTACAAGCCATTAGGGTTCCGTTGAGGATGATCAGTTTTGATCCTTCTGCTAGTGACATCACTCCAGCTCCGTGATTACCATTCAGAAGTAGAGTTGATCCCTCCATTAAAGATATATTAGAGCTCACAGAATGAATTGATGTAATATAACCTTCGTTTGAGATTGATTCAATTGTCCCATTTATATTTACCTGACTGTTTTTGAAATATAGTCCAGCAGTGAATTTTTCATTTTCACTGATCTCCTTATTTTCAATGGAGGATAGAGTCCCCTGAAATTCAATGTTCACCTCACTCAGGAATAATGAACCACCTAGACAGACAAGGTTTCGTTCAAATGACCAGTCTCCATTCACAACTGCCTCAACGTTACTCAAGGCCATTACACCAAACGGTCCAACATTATCAGTCACATAAATACTCTCAGCTGTTAGGACACCACCATCGATTCTAAACACCACCTCTTCTGCATTAGGAAAGCTGCTGTAGATACACTCAGAATCATATTCTCCAATACTGTTTTTAAAGATGCTGAGGTTATTTAAACTTGTAACAGTTGAGTTTTGTATGATGACGATCGTAGCAAGTGAGTTTTTGTTAATGGTAATCGCAAGGTTAGTGAGCTCAACATTTGAGCTGTCTTTAATGTAGAGAGCACCAGAGGTGGTGTTAGCTACACTGATGTCCATCATCTTCACTGTGTTGATGTTGGTCAATCTGATACCAGGAAAATCACCTTCACCGCACGAAACAAAAACCACATTCTGAATAGTTACGCTTGTCAAACCATTGAACGATAAAGTGGCATTTTGTCGACAGTAGATGGTGGTATTTTCAGTTCCGTTTAGAGAGAAGCTCTCAGTGATGGTACCATTTAGTGAAAAGTCTGAATCGAGATAATATTTACCAGGAGTTAGTATAAAATTGGAAGGGAGGTCACTACTTGTACTGAGTGCGTACTCAGACAAAGTCTGACAGTCGGGGAACTGGTAGGAACAGGAGCACTCTTGTGGGCAGCTGTCGGGTTTGACGTGAATCAGTTGCTCTTGGGCATCGCAAATAATCAGAATTGTTAGGAGAAAAAAGACTTTCAATCTTGTTGAAGCCATGTTCTAAGAGAATGGTAGAATATAAACTTGGTACTATACATGCATGTATATCACAGTCATGCAATTGCACAATGCCACACATGCATGCAGTATAGGTGTTACAATTAATTTGATATAGATCTAGCTCGATTTAATTAATAAAAAAGTTTAGATTAAATCTCATGCACTGCATTATAGGCTACAGTATGCATGAGTATATAATATACACCTTATGCACACGTACTGCTAGCTTGTCTGGTCTGAAGTAATAGCAGCTCACCTATATTGTAGATTTAACTATTTAGCCTGCATGATCTAGTAAGTCTAGCTATTGTAACTGCTGATGTATAGCTTATTACACTATTTATGGGTTATGTGGGAGGCTTCCTTCATAGTTGAACAATGAATACCATTAGACCTATACCCTCTCCCACACACATCATGCAGAATGGAAGCTGCATCAACAACATGCATCAATCATCACTAGATCACAAGAATTAATATTGCCGTGTTTTAGTGATGTAATCAATTACAACAAACTCAGTGAGAGCGAGAATTTGCTAGCCTAATAATAAGTTGACCCCAAAAAACCAAAAAAATTGCTATTTTCGTCTATAATAATAGAGTCCCAGAGCTCCTACAATCCCAACAGCAATGACACCAGCTATTATTGGAGCAGCTAGAGAGTGTGTTTGTGAGACAGTCTGAACACTAGGTTGGTCCTCACTGGGGGGTCCATTGAGGGTACCTCTTCTAGAGTGAGCTGGTGTGTCGAAGTGGAGGTCCAGGTACTGGCCATTGGGTACATCTGTGAAGAGGAAAACAGTTCAACTGACAGTGTTCAGGACATGGCCATGCTATACTAACTAATAATACAGCATAATTATTAAGTCACTGTTCACCTGAAAGCCACCTCAACATGTTAAGGTACTGTACACCCTGATGAATTTACTTAAGGAAACTATTAATTTTAGAGGAAGGGATAAGCTAAATTAAGTCACTCGACATGTTAGGTACATCCAAGTAAACAGATGAATTAACTTAAAGGGGAACTTGAGAGGGCCTAACAGTTACATATAAGTGGTCGCATTATTTTGGGGATGCTATCAAACTGCTGTCTAAAGAGGTACACTAAAACTCACTGGGATGCAATCCAGGCCGACCGTTGCCAGGCAACACCACCCCACCCCCCGTGAGGTCGACGCCCACCAGCCGAATTGTTGATGCATTAGAGCACACAGACGCAACCGAACCTCTCCTACTGTATCGGAGGCTGCGCTCCTCGAAATTTATTTCTTCTTGACGAAACTGTTCTGACACCAACTTTGTTGGACTTGGACTTAGAACATTGGAATTGAGTATTCGGTGCTGGCATTGAATTGAGCTCACTTCAATGGATCCTGCTGATAGACTTCTAGTTAGCGAGCGTTTTCGGTCACGGGGGTTGTCATGGAGACTGTTCTGGGCGTGCTCAGTAGAGTCGGCTTCTGTGAACAACACTTCGACGCTGATTACACGCCGTAAGCGGTTTAGAGTTGGTCGTGGTTGAAAAGACTGCTGATCATGTAAACACGTTTGTGGAGGGGTTATTTGGATGATGTTGGGATGGTTCGGTAAAGGGTCATCAAAGGAATTGGCTTGATGTGTAGAAGACGGGGTTGGATCATCATACATGTTCTGTGTGTGTTGTGTGTAGCATGTAAAACTTACATAAGGCATAATGTTGTTACAAGTACGCTATTAGATCGGAGATTGATAATTCTAAAACAGTTATGATAATCGGTATAATTATATCCACAGTTACAGCATCATTATTAGTGACTATCGAAGAGCTACATGCAAAACGGCTAAGTACGGGCACTTAAAGTTACCTCCCAAAACTGGCCATTGAATACTCAGAGTTAGCAGTTGGCGTAGCTGGTAAAAACCGTATACACACACAACAAGTGCACTCACCAGACCAATGCTGAAGCCAGTGTCCGGATAATCCTCGTAGTCCATATGTGGTGTGGTCTCAACCTGTTCATAGCACTCCACCAACCGACCCTGTGTGTGTGTGTGTGTGTGTGTGTGTGTGAGTGGGGGGGGGGTACAATCGGATTTAAACAGCATACCAGTATGTGTACTAACTACGTACTGCATACAAACTGTTCGTAGGCTTTCAATGCCAAACATGTAAATTTAGATACAGCCTACATACATGTAAATAGTTACAACTGTAACACACACTGTTGCCGGGCTCAGAAAAATCTCGCTAAAAATCGGTTTGTTGACTGTAAAAAAATTACTATTGTATACATCACACACTCACACCCACGCATACATTCACACACCCATACACATACTCACCCACCCACCCACGCACACACCCACTCACCCATCCTCCAATGCCGAGCAGGTAGTCAGAGGCGTATGCATCCACCACTAAATGTGTGAAGTCATTCACTCTATCACCGAGATTAGGCAGCATCTCCGCAAGTCTGCGACCGAAACAAGTTATCAAAAATATGCTATCTTGTATTTTCTGTCCTTCGACTAAGAGATGTTTCGAAGCATTGCTGAAACTTTCGTACGATACAGCGTTGCTCAAACTCTGCAAAGCTGCCGGAGTTTTGATCGTCTCCCAAAACATATCATCCATAGCTCTGTTTAGTTGATTATCGTACTGTTGGTCGATTCGGTCACCGATTGTTCGTAATTTGTAGCTGATATAATCACTCTTGGTTGGTTCGTTATCGAGCTTCTTAATAAATTGCAAAAACAACGGATCTCTAAATGCGTGAGCTGGTATGCCATTTCTGGGTTCCATATCTGGTGCCGGTATGCAGTGTCCCAGTTCCATACTTAGAGAGGGTTCCAATACTTGATTCACACGTCTACTACACGAATGTCTTGTTGTGATTTGAGTTTGAGTTTCAACTACTTCCAATCTGCCACTTTCAGAAGGCACAAAATCAACAAAATCAGTTGATATTTGCCGCGTGTACGTGCTCACTAGTGTGGAGTTTGAGGTAACCTCTTCAACTTCTTGTTTATTTAGTGATAAATTCTGGTGAGTTGCACGTTCAAAATCCACAGAGAAAGGGTTAACCTCGACGGTGGCGGGTGTGTAGTAGCCACGCGGTGTAGGTCGATCACAGAGTGGAGCTTGAGAGTTAAATATTTGCGGAGTAGAAAAATATCGTTTCCGTGGTAGTGCTGTTGGTGAGGTCTTATCGACAGTAGTTCGATTATTGTCGTGACTATAACTCTTTTTCTGAGATCTAGGAGCTGGTAGATCAGCTACGCGATCATTGCCTTCGTTGTGTTGCGATTCAACCGAATGTGGCGATTCCAAATCATCATCATCTTTATTATCCAAAGCATCGCCATCTTCACATACTCTGAAACAGTTACTTTGTTTGTCTGTAGACTTCTCACTTCTCACGTTGTCATCTCCGTCACTAAAAGTACCCGATTCTGATTCTGACATGTATCCATCTTCATCATTTTGTTCAATCTCTTTGAGCGTAGTTACTGGGGGTGGCAAATAGGTCATGTGATCGTCATGTGATGAGAATCCATTGCCTATGTAACTGCCTTCGCTTTGTACTTCTTCGTTGGCCATTAGTAATAGTTCAGTTTTATCGTCAATTGATTCTGTCTGGGAAGATGATTGCTGTCTCAGCGTTGGTAATGGTGGTCCGCTAGCTACCTCCAGATCATGTGAGGCGTCCTGAAGATCATGTGATTTCACAGGCATGTCATGTGACCCGCTGGATGGTAGAGGGGGCCAGTTTGCACTCACACCAGGTGGTGACGTCAACTGTTGTGTTTGTTGTTTGGGAGGGTTTCTTGGTATATGAAGTCTCCTCTTTGTATGACTGACGTCGTTTAGTACTTGCTCTTCAAGAGCTTTTGTGCTGAGTTTATGAGTGGAATAGAGTTTTCTTCTCTCGGCCGATTTCTTTCTCGGTTTAACGTGAACATCATCCATAAGATCATCGAGGCTAGAGCTGGCATGTCGTGTCATGCGTGACTTTCGCTTGCCAGTTTTAGTAATACCACCTTTGAGTTTCCGGCCAAGACTTGACAGCTTGCTGGTGGAGGGTGGATGGTCGTCTTCACTCCGCTTCTTGCTTCGTAAAGAGGCGGTCAACTTATTCTTCAACACTGAAGCTTTGGAGAGCATTTTCACTTTGATGGAGTGTTTTTTTGGCATGGTATCACTACTGGATCTGTGAGGCATATCTCGGTCTACTGGAGGAGCATACGGAAAGTTCTTCACATTTGCTTTTTTGATCTCAATAGCTTGTATACTTTGTATCTGTGTTGAATTTAGTCTCTGCAAAACACGGCGATTTTTGGACGGATCTCTGAGGAAATTATTGATATACATTTGACTCTCTTGTCGTACGAACTCTGCACTCCGCACGTCATCTTCTCCCTCGCCCGTTATCAGTATACTACTGCTTCCAGCTCTCTGTTTTGAAGTTGGATTGACGTAGAGACGATGGTTAAACATCCGATGTCCGCTGGATTTCATTCGACGATCGGCAAGTTTCTTTTGAACGATACGACGTCTTCGTAAAGTGTCCAGTTCTTCGTTTTGCGATTCTTTCATAGCTTTTAATCGATCCAATTTCTGCTGATCCGATCTCTGTTGATAACGTAGCTCTTCACTTGGACGACGTTTCTTCGTCTCTTGATTTTCGTCTTCTTGTAAAGTGGGTGTGTCTTTATGTCCCAGAGACAGGGGCTTATCACCGAGTGGTCCCGTGACAATCTTTGAGAGGAGGTTTCGTGCTAGCTTGGTTCCAATAGGGTTATAAATCACTTCTCTAACCTGTGGTAGTATAAACGCAAAGTATATAATTTGATCTCACATGTAAATGGACTTTAATAGTTATCATCAGTTGAAATTATACGTGGTATAGCCTTACATGTACGTGTACACGGCAACCAAGGAGTCAACTACACCAGTGGTCACATGGAATTGTGGCACAACATACATGTACCGTGACCGTGACAGTTACAATGAGGTGAATGAACATGTGACTACTTACACCGTGACATTTATAAAGATATTGTTGTTCTATAGCCTTTGATATGTATTGAGGATAATCCATCAAAGAGTTCAAAGAGATAATTTCCCAAAGGTAGACAAAACGAAAACTAAAAAGCCCAAACAAACCCATAGCTACAGCTACGTAGAGCTACAGTATTCCCAAGTAACAGTGTACTGTGACGTCATGATAGGCTAACTGTACTGGCTAGCTAAAACAGATTAATCATCACTCAGTGTTATTATTATTATAAACAATACGCCAGTAAACTACATTATGGTGGCTAGAGCTAGGGGTGTAGCAACGTGCCTTGTTCATCCGTCCCACACAATCCAACTCTTGTCTACACTGCATATCCAGTCTCTCGTCCATCATAGTCTCCATAGCGTCCACCCCATCACTACCAACTCCATGCACCTCCACTGACATAGCAGCTTCACTGCTTTGGAAGTCGGTATTTTCAGTTGGAGTTCTTTCTTGAGATTCAGCGGTAGTCCAGACCTTGTAGCTTGTGTAGACCACAGCGATGCTTTGACATAAAAGCACTTACGGTGGTAGCTTGTTTATTATTGTAAAAGTACAAGAGATAAACAAACCTTGCTCTGTAAAAGGGGAAAATCCCCAGTTTATGCCGTCATATTTGTGCACTGAAAGAGGGTGGGGCTGTTTTTTTTTTTTTGCAACTGTTACAGTGACGTCATCAACGTCGCCATTTATACATTGATCTCGGGGTCAAGCCGCGGATTGCAAGCAGGTGCATTCACAGTATAGTAGTAGATCTACAGCTACACAGTACAGTACAGGTTCGTATTTAATTTCTTTATCATAGTTTCTCTGAGCATAGCTACCCTACTAATACACAGTCATGAGTTCTATGGAGAGGAAAGGATCTATATCCTCCACTTGCTCTGACTCGAGTGCGGAGGAGACAAGAGACGGCGTTGGAAAGAAGATAAAGGCAAGTTACAGCATGTATCCACATGCTACAAGATCGTGCTGCATGTAACGTAGACCTTCTGTGACAGGTAGCCAGCTGATGTAAGTTAGTTCTATTTCATAGACTATGCTCTCAAAGACTCATTAGCTGGCTTTATGCTATCATATCTTATCATATCATGTACGTCTAGTCTAGCTAGCTATGGTCTTTGATTGGAATCATTGAGCACGACCAGCTGATTATTCACAGCACGGAGCACATGCATTCACTCACCCACACCACCCACACACACACAGATCCCAGTCACAGTACCCAAGCCCTTCAGTTTCACACTCTACTCGCGACTACAACAACGTCGAGATTTTGACGATGATCTAAGAAAAAGACAGCATGCTGCCGAGGAGAGAGACAGAATATCCCGAGAACGACAAGAGAGGGAAGAAGAACTAGAGCTCAAGAAATACAGGAAATCCCTCAACTTTAAAGTATGTCCAGTGGAGGCTAGCATCGTTAACAGCTTCATTGTTTTATAACTCTAGCTTCAAGTGTTAATTGACTTCCACTGAGTGCACTTGTATTCTCACATGGATGCTCATTTTGTGTATAGGCCTTTTTACTTTACCGGCAGGTGCTTTAATATCCTGTGGCATTTCCTGTTAACGTCAACAGTTAGTGTACACCAGATAGTCGTGATAGACCAAGCACTAATCTCTTATGCTGTGGCCTACTAGGTTAAACATAGCACATGTGTACGTTGATTACCACAAAGTTATTCTCTGAATAAACATACTAAGTATCGATGTGTGGTTTTACTTGCAACGCTGTGTTTCTTGGCCATACATAAATATTAAAGCTTGATGGTGTGTGAGTGTACGTGTGTGCGTGTGCGTGCGGTTTACTTTATATTGTGTACTTAAGTTCTTTATTGAGTTAATTGTGTCTCTTGATAAACTATCAATGTTATTTGTTTGCACTTGCACAGCATTCGGCCCCCACTGTCTAAACATGTAACCTACACATGTGGCTAAAAATAATAGTGCCCATAGAAGCAATGTCTCTGTTCTCCAACTCATGTACTAATTTTTAGAATATAAATATGCATACTTATAAAAGCTTGGTTGGAAATTGCAAATTTATGAGGTTTGGCTGAAGTTCAGAGGGACTGATTTGCTTTAATTAAGTACCCTCTTGAGATAAGTATGTGTGGCTTCACAAGTGGTTGGATGTTTGGCCTTGGAATAATTGATAGGTACCTGCTTTGTGTACGCATAATTAGAATGATCACATCATTATGCCTCGAGGCGTAGCCGCACGAGGGATACGGTAAAGCTGACTGTGTGTGTGTCTGTGTGTCTGTGATCACATCATTTTAGATTATCAATCAGTTGAAGTGTGAGATTGTTTATGAGGTTAAGTACAGTATACCTCATAGTAGTGTGAGATTGTTATGATGTGTTAGGTTAAGTACAGTATACTTCATAGTGTACCTGTTTTTTTGTGATTCTTTCCTTTCCTGTATATAGTCTAACTTCATTCAGTGCCCCAGCCATCATTGCATTCAACAAGCCAACACTTGTCCTGAGGTTGTGTCTATAATTCATTAGCAAACCTCTACACATGTTTTTTCATTACAATTGTGGTCCAAGAACATTGTTTAAAATGTAAAATGTATGTTTAGCTAGTCACATGTGTGGTAGTAAAGTACACCTTTCAACTGTACACACCCTAATAGCCACTCATACGTATTATTTTTTAGAGGTTATAATTATATCATGTAATTATGTGGTATAGGTGTACCAGTATTCACTAAGAGCCCATACATTTTCCAATTTCAAAATGAAAGGAGGATTCATTTTGTAGCTCTTATGGAGGCCATCACATGGTGTGTTTACCTAGTAATGATTTTGAGTGTACAGTATTGAAACAACTATTAATAGCTCTGGTAGTTAGACGGCCAAGCCCTATACGGTGTCAACTAGCACCATCTCCATTGCTAAGTACATTAATAGAAACTTGTCCCCTTGCGTTGCCAGATGTCACTATCTCCTAATTACTGCAACAAAAACTGTACCCATACAAGTGATATCTGTGACTGTGTGTCTCTATAGAAGTTCCCCTTAACAGTTCCTTCAATGGTGGTCACTAATGAACATGTAGTGTCATTGTCCAGTGCTGTAACATAATTACAGTACATGAAGTACTGTGCATATGTTCTCTAGCATTATCAAAATTTGGGCTAAACAGTAATTAGTTGGTTGTAGTCGTGTGTATAAGGTCTGTTGTGTTTACTTGCACTTCACTGGCTTCTGTTTACCAATCGTTAATTTGCAAAATCAATTATTGATACTCTGTCATTTTACACTATTCAACTATGCCCCTCCCCTCCCCTCCCCTCCCCTGTAGGCCAACCCGATTCGGAGTTACTCTGGCATCTACCCGAATCCGAGTGAAAAGGAATTGACGATACCACAAGGACCTCGACTACTGACTGAGAATCGATTACGCACAAATCCCGAGGATAACCCCCGGGCCGATTCTCGAGGGAGCAGCGATCACAGTGACATTGTGTATTCAACTTATTCGTATAATGGACCCACTGTACTTTGACCTTGCTTAGTGCAGCTCGTTCTCGTTCAGTTATATACATGCTCAGGTACAAATTCAGAAATTAACCAACAATGTATGTATTGTCATTAATTATTTAATTGTTCTGCTTCTGTGTAACGGCTTTGAAAGCTGCTTCTTTGTTGGTGTTCAATTGTTCCAATGTGTTGTACATGTTTGGTTGGCACCACCACTGTGTGTGTGTGTGTGTGGGTGGGTGTGTGTGTGTGTGTGTGTGTGTGTGTGTGTGTGAACTATTGTGTGCACTACGTATTATTATTGCGATATACATTGTTTATTCGGATATTAAAAATTGAAAAATGATAACCTTGCATCTTATCATGTGATACTAACAATAATTCATAATAAAATTAATATGCATGTGTAATATACGTCCACAAGCACAATCATGCATGCAGTAACATGCATGTTCTCAATTGCAAGTACAAACAGTGTTTCGCTCAATTGCAAGTACCTATAATGGGAGGGGGGGTGGATCGACTATCTCACAAGGATTGCCAGGGTAACCATGCAAATGTGACCCCCGCCCCCTCCCTCCCTACAGTTCTCAATACCGTATAGCGGGTAATTTTCGGGGGACAAAATATTCGTGGTTCAGCAATATTGAGACATTTCGTGGATAATATTTTCGTGGTTGCTGCTTGGATTGTAGGTAAAGGTAGGCAAGGTCGCTTCATTCGTGGGTAAAATATTCGTGGTCAGACCTCCAACCACGAAAACCACGAATATTTTGCCCCACGAAAATTACCAGCTATACGGTATATATAGCAATCAGGGTCGATCCATAATAACGGAATGTACGAAACTTCCCATGTATTTATACTTAACGAGCTAGTGATAGCCACTGATAATTATACTCTCATCTGCATGTAGTACCTCCTTGCATCTTGTGAATTAATGTGATGGCAGTAGGAACAAATGGTCGTGACTATAGCTTGCATGTGTGGTAGCAATGCGTTTCCATGCAGTGCATGCTATATAATTATAGAGATTCTATATAAGTGAACATAATCATTATACAATAATTATACATGTACATCGCTGAATTACTAGTGTGTAATAGACGGGATTGATGTGTACACAGTTCTGACACCATAGCTACCTCTTACACCACCAAGTATATACAGTTTTCCAGATAGTTCAATGCAAGAACAACAATACAATTTCCTGGGAAGGTCACCACATTGTGTCCACTGGTCTTTGGTGGGATCGTACAGATGGATGCTTGAGATACCGTTACCCCCTCGCACATTATCACTCCCCCCCACAGTCAGGAGGGTGTTGCCGATGGCGATGGGAGATGACCGATAGAATGGCACGTTTGCGACAGATTTCCACACACCAAAACTAGCTCCTGATATCAGGGAGGGTACATGAGCTCGAAACACTTCTTTAGTGAGTTGACGTACGAGATACAGTGTGTCTCCAATTAGGCAAGTTCTGTGGTGATTATTAGTGTTGGGAAGTGGCTCAGCTGTGATCCATTTGTTACTAGTGGTGTCCAGAATGTTCACTTCAGCTATCTTACGGTCATTTGTGCCATATCCACCGATAACGATAAGATTGTTTTGATATGCAACAACTTCCGGCAAAGATAATGCTATTGGCATGGGGGGAAGTAACTTGACCCATTGTCGAGACCTCTCATGGAATGTTAGGATGGTATTCTCTTTCTCTTTAGTAGACTTTTCCTGACCTCCGACCACTAGCAGTTGACCTCTCAGTGTTGCTACGGTGAACCATATCACAGACAGTGGAGGACATCGCAGCTCATTCCAGCTCTCCTGATCTGGTGTGTACATTAGCAAAATGTCAGTCCAGTTATTCATGCCTCTCATGTACGCCTTCCCGTTGATAGCCACAGGATGATCGAGCACATTTATCCCCTCTGGTATGTCCTTGCATGTTTTCCAGTTGAAGGTAATGGCAGTAGGAACAGTTGGTTGTGGTGTGGTCGATTTGTGTGGTAGCAATGCGTTTCCAGCGCTCAAATGAACAATCTTGATTCCTTTTGTGCTTTTGTTTGTGGTTGTCTGTAAATAAAGTGAACATTATAATTATGTCATGGATCAAGTTTGTCAGAGTGGTGGTATATTGTGCATTTGTTGTTGCCATCTCAACCCATACCCCACTACATGACACCACCACCCTTTTTGTGGGCATATATTTCTTATCAAGCTTATATAGGCAACGTCATGATATTAAGACATTTTGAGGCACAACTATAATTATTATGCCGGCAATATCCCCTCACACAGTCACCCACCTCTCTCTGTCCTGAGCGCTGAGGTGTGTCCTGCCGAGGCTGTATCTGTAGAGACCCCACTGAACTGGAGAGACGATAAATTTCTCTACGTTGAGCATCTAACTGCTCTTGTTGGAGAGTGGTCAGTTCTTCCAGTCCACGCACTTGCTCTCGTTTCTCAGCTTGAAGACGATCGATAGTTGCTTGTAATCGAGTGTCTTTCACAGAGATTTGATGTAAAATATGATTTACTTGACCTGACATTTCAAAATTTTCTCTCTGAAGTTGATTGATTACAACATCTCTTTGTTCGATTTCTTCCAAATGTAGTACTTTGATCGCATCAATTTGAGCTTGTTTCTCATCGGCAACTCTTTCAGCAACTTGCTGTATCTTTTCTTCCTTCACAGCCACCTGTTGAATCAGTTCCAGCTTGGTCTGGGTGCAGTTCTGAGGGAGTGTTGTTCCAACCTCCTCCAATCCTCTCAACACCACCACAGCAGATGGTCGATCTTCTTGATCAAACTCTAGGCAATTGAGGGTCAACTGGACTAGGGGGTGGGTCTCACCAAGAGCTGCTTTCGCTGGTTGGATATAATGTTCACGGCGCTCGATTTCTGACCGAGCAACCAGCCTTCGAGTAGCAGGATCTCGATATGTTGCAGGTTTGAGATCTTTGGGGAAGGTTTGTGTCAGTGTGAACAGAGATACTACACCAAAGGAGAAAATGTCTATGGCAGTGTTGTATCGTGTGACCCCTTCCTCTTGAGCTGCCTCTGGTGGCATGTACACACCAGTGCCTGGCATTTGAGTCATCGAGGCAGCTAGCCGACCAGGCTGAATGTTCACAATCCTAGAAACACCCAAGTCTGCTATCTTGGCATTGAGACCATTATCAACTAGAACGTTCTTGGCAGACAGATCACGATGGGCAATGGGTGGAGTGCGGCTGTGCAGATAGACCACCCCTCGGCCAGTCCCCGTCAGAAGGTGCACTTTGAGGTCAATAGGAATGTTGGGGCTGGTTTCCAGAAGATTGTCGAGGCTGGTTTGTAGCTTCTCCATCAGTAGGACAGAGAGTTGGGCTCCAGGGAGATAGCACACCCCCAGGAACTGTACTATGTGAGGGTGACGGAGTTGGCTCATCAGCTTACACTCCTCCACGAAATCAGTCACCCATTTCTCAACCTATATGGGTTATAGGCCCATACTATAATTATCAATATAATTATCAGTTGATTGCACTGATGGGGCCATGAGACAGTGGGTGGGTCTACAGTCAGTGAAGGCATGCAGACTAGCTAGATCTAGCTATAGATAGATGAGGATTGCCACAATGATGGGATGGGATGGGGGACAATATGCAACCAGGGATGGACAGACAGTAAGTATAGGGAAGTTCGATCAGTAAATTCATTCCTTAGTCTAAAGTGACTAGAAAAACAACAGTGTTGTGCTACCTGCTGTGGAGAGCCCAGGTTGACAAGCTGTTGGTGCAATTTCTTGGCAGCTACCGTTGCTCCAGGTATCTCTACCTCCTCCACACTGCCATAAGCGCCTGCTCCTAGTACGCGTCCAGTCAACTCAACTGTAGCAACTGTGAACTGCTCCAACTCCAAAGAAGTAATTCTTGTAGCCATTTTGCAAAAGTACACTCTAATGCAAACAAAGTAGAGGTGCATGTGTCTTGTAGTACATGGGTGGATATATGCTGATTGTGGTGTCTTGTAGTACATGGGTGGGTATCAACAACACTTACATATAGTCTAATTAATTAACTCGATCATCTAGGTCGGAAATACCCGCCATGCAACCCGCAACAAAATAAACCCTGTAGTGCATGGCTGTACATGGATTTCTACTTCAATGGGGGACATGACAAAATGTAATATTCAGATCAAAAGTGAACCATGTCATACAATACATAAAGGAACTATATAATGAGAACGCGTATTAAAGTACATCCAAAAACTGTGTGTAATTGATTAATAATTATGCACACAAAGTTGATGCGACTATAACCTTCTCCAATAAAAAGTGCATACAGTTTACCAATGCAAGAGTACATTTTTGCGTGGGAAGATCACCACATGCCTAGTGTAGTATCCACTGGTCTTGGGTGAGATCATACACATGGATGGATGCTTGAGGTAGCCTATTATGTATATATATATATATATATATATTCATATTCATCACCATGAGTATAGCAGCTTATACTTATTTTTAAATCCCCCCTTTGGTACATTGAACAATATTTACAAATTCTTCAATACTTAATTTGCACAAAGGAATAATCATCCTATTATAATAGTCCCTATAAATTATACAAACTGAAATGATAAACTACAACAGGTCATTTGGGTAACCAGTACAAATTAAAGTAACTCTAACTCATAGCCATGCTAAAGACTGATGTCTTGCAACAAGTTGCTACGGCAACAGTATGGGAATGGCTCGCAGCCGGGTACTGCACATGGTTGGGCGGAGTCATCTTGTCCCATCAACACTTCAGATTGTTCCCATTCTAAGTCATACAGCAACTGTTGTCGAATCTACGGTGGCAGATGCACATTAGTACAAATTACAATCATGTACAATTACATGTGCACGACAGTATATAGAACCCCTGGCCTCTGAATGCAGACTCCCTGAAATAAGATACCATGTTCCAAGAATTAGTGCAGTGTACCGTGAGTGTTTATTGTTTACATGATTGATTATGTGAGGTATGTTACTCATTCTCAATGTTGTACGTATGACAAAATAGGTCTGCATGGTGATCATTACCATCCGTAACACAGTACTTTAAATACAGTACTTCTTAATTACCATTTCTATCTTCTCTAGCACTCTTATATATTTGGTGGCGTCCAGTGGGCGGAGCTCCCCGGGGTCAGCGTTGAGGTTGAACAGTAGTGGGGGGTCGTGAGCAACTAGGGGGGTATTGGAACGACACACCTCATCCGGATAATCGTTAGGACAGAGACCACTGGTTGTGTGTGTGTGTGTGTGTGTGTGTGTGTGTGTGTGTGTGTGTGTGTGTGTGTGTGTGTGTGTGTGTGTGTGTGGAGGGGGGGGGGGTTGGTCATAGGGCAGATAAAAAATACATTGAGCACATAATTATGGAATCTATAATTGTATACTCTCACTCACCCTTGAGTATAGTAGTGAGCCTTGTACGACTTCCACCTCAGTGCATACGGTCCTTGAGTCTCGTTGGCAAACTCGGGGAAATAAGCAAACCAGTCGCGATTACTCTGAATGAAAAAATAAATGTATACATAATACATAATTATAGACAGACACATGCAGACACACACACATGCACATAATATCAATAATTACAGACTTTTATTTGTTCTGTTTCAGATTAAACTGCACGTAATTAAGAGCAAAGTTGTGCTTAAACTTGATATATACCAGTTCACTGCATGGGTTAGACTACACGTATACTATACACACTTTTCCATTCTTGTTGTACAACAGAGAGGACAAGTCGGTTCCATCGATCTTTGTGTCTTTAGGGAGCTCTGCCCCCGCCATACTGAATATGGTAGGGAGAAGGTCAAGTGTTGATGCCAGCTGGTGTGTGCGTCCATGGCCACCAGGCGATGCCGGGCACCCTCATTTCTCCCTCCCAAGTTGAGGCTTTGCCACACCGCAGTGGACCAGCACTCCCTCTGTTATCTCCTTGACTCAAGTCAGGTCTATCATATAGAGGAGATACAAGATTAGATAACATGGTGTTATAGGTGCATAGCAAAATTATGAATTTGTGAAAATTGTCCAGTGCTGTAACATAATGAAGTACTGTGCACATCTTCTCTAGCATTATCAAAATTTTGGCTAAACAGTAATTAGTTGGTTGTAGTTGGTGTATAAGGTCTGTTGTGTTTACTTGCACTTCACTGGCTTCTGTTTACCAATCGTTAATTTATTGATACTCCGTCATTTTACGCTGTTCAACTATACCCCTCCCCTCCCCTGTAGGCCAACCCGATTCGCAGTTACTCTGGCATCTACCCGAATCTGAGTGAAAAGGAATTGACGATACCACAAGGACCTCGACTACTGACTGAGAATCGATTACGCACAAACCCCGAGGATAACCCCCGGGCCGATTCTCGAGGGAGCAGCGATCACAGTAACATTGTGTATTCAACTTATTCGTATAATGAACCCACTGCACTTTGACCTTGCTTAATGCAGCTCGTTCTCGTTCAGTTATATACATGCTCATGTACAAAGCCAGAAATCAACCAGCACCTATAATTATCTGTCCAGTTTTGTTTTGTGTATGGGTTTGAAACCCCTTTATTTGTTTCAGTGTGCCTGTACAGACACCATTACGTGTGTGTGTGCGTGTATGTGTATGAATTATTGTGTGCTATTTACCATGTAACATAATCATGCAAGATGAGGCCGTATACAGTCATGACAACTACAATTTATGTAGGTCATAATTCAGCAACATAATTATAATCATGCTCTTGTCAGTCCACGAACTTGCTCTCGGTTCTCTTATTATCAGCAACTCTTTCAGTATATTAACCTATAATTACTGTTAGTATCTCTTTTTCCTTCATAGCAATCTGTTCTAACATGCACTGGAGCAGTGACTCTATATATAGCCATCTTGTAAGTGCATGAGGGATCTTGCACCTTTAAAATACGCATGCGCAATGATAAACCTGCCTCTAAAATAGTGTGTGGTTAATTATTTATCGAGGCTCTTAATTAATTATTATTGGGTAGATACTAAAGAAAAATCGGCCTGGGACCGCGGCTACAGTAACATGTATCTTTACCTAATATCATGCATGTTGACAGTGTTGTCATAGTAACTGTGTTAATGCAATTACTACATGCATCGTTAATATAATTATCAGAATGTTCAGGGGAGATACCCACCCATGCACTAGCTATCCTTATACTTGGAGCTAGCTATATATACATAACATAAATTATTATGACATCCCATTTATAGCTGTTTGTCACCAGACGATCTGTACCTTTTATGGACATTTTACTAATATTCAGATCAAATGATAAAATACAATAATAGACTAGTGTACAATGGATGGGATTGATGTGTACACAGTGCTGAAACCTATTCCACCACCAACTACACACAGTTGGCCAGACAGTTCATTGCTGCAACAACAACATTCCATTTTCTTGGGAAGATCACCGCATTGTGTCCACTGGTTTTTGGTTGGATCGTACAGATGGATGCTTGAGATAGCATTACCTCTTAGCTGCCTATCACTACCCCCTACAGTCAGGAGGGTGTTGCTGATGGTGATGGGAGACGATCTACAAAATGGCACACTTGCGACAGATTCCCACACACCAGAACTAGCTCGTGATATGAGGGAGGGTACATAAGCTCGAAAAACTTTTCTAGTGGCTTGACCTACAAGATACAGTGTGTCTCCAATTTGGCAAGTTTTGTATTCATCAGTGTTGGGAAGTGGTTCGGCTGTGATCCATTTGTTACTCGTGTCTAGAATGTTTACATCAGCTATCTTACTACCGTTTGAGTCAACTCCACCGATAACGATCAGATGGTTCTGATATCCAACAACTGCTGCTTCAGTTAATGCTTTTGGCATGAGAGGAAGTGACTGGACCCATTGTCGAGAGCTCTCATCGAATGTTAGGATGGTGTCTTTATTCTCATAAGTAGACTTGTCCCACCCTCCGACCACTAGCACTCGACCTCTCAGTGTTGTTACGGTGAAGTGCTTCACAAGAGGATGTGGCAGCTCATACCAGTGATCTTGTGTGTAAACTACCACTGTCTCAGTCCTGTTACACACACTGCGCATGTACAGCTTCCCGTTAATAGTCACAGGCTGAACGTACGACGTCATCCCATTTGGTAGTTCCTTGCATTTTTTCCAGTTGAAGGTAATGGCAGTAGGAACAGTTGGTTGTGACGTGGTTGACTTGTGTGGTAGCAATTCATTTCCAATACTTAAATCGACAACCTTGATTGCTTTTGTGGTTTTGTTTGTGGTTGTCTGTGAAAAAAGTGGTTGTATCTGGTTGTATATTATTATGTCGTGGTGTGTGCATGCACTGAGAGGTATATATATTTACGGTATATAGTATGTCTGTCAGTGCATGGAGACTGCTACAGCTGCTCAATGATAAACAAAGTGCAAGAAGAGCTTTATATATAATTATAGGCTTCTTAGTAACATGACTGGTAGGTGGCAGGAGTAAAGTGTAATGATACACTTTAATTACTCCTGCCACCTACCGGTTTCCTTGAGAACATACCGTGGATTACCCAGTAGAGAGCACAATGAAAGTAGACTGAACCAAGAATTATGAGTGTGGAATCAATCTACTTGGATATTTTGTTTCTGCATGACCCTATATACTCTGACATTCTTATATACGGTATATATATATATAATTGGTATTTCAGAGCAATGCATAATAGTGTACGTCAGTGCTACATAAACTGACGCAGACCTATATAGGTCTTTTAATAATTTAAGAGCGTAAGGAATTTAATTGTCGTCTGTGACATCACAATTACTTGTTTTACTTTTGTGGAGCTGGCACGCCCTTTACTATGGCAGCCCAGAGGAGGTACGACACGTGGTTAAGCTCACGTGGCTGCTATTTCTTGAGTGGAGGTAAAAAAGACAAAGAAGTCGTTAAAAAATACATTCCAATGACAACATTCAGCTGGTGCCGTAAAGAGACAAGTTTAGTATAAAACTCAGTGAAGAAGTTGTTGCTGGCTAGTAGCTAGAGTTTTACTAGTAGAGATGAAATAATCTCAGGGATCAGATATTAATTGGCAATGACCCTATATCCTAAATGCATACTTATTAAACACTCTAAAACAGAATGACACTATCAAAATAATATCTCAAAGTCTAAGTGGTTTCCAACAATCAACCAGCCTGATCTATAAGTGTACCGTATAGCGGGTAATTTTCGTGGGGCAATATTCGTGGTTTTCGTGGTTGGAGGTCTGACCACAAATATTTTACCAACGAATGAAGAGCCTTGCCTACCTTTACCTGCAGTGCAAGCTCCAACCACAAAAATATTACCCATGAAATATCTCTGAACCACAAATATTTTGTCCCCCGAAAACTACCCACTATCAAAGACACAGTCTTGAATGATATTCATGTACAAGTTAATGAGATTTATTATCATTTTGGCTAGTCATGTGACCATACCTCCTCTGCCTTCCGCGCTACAATGCCAGCTCAAGTGATTTGGTACAGATCGATAAAGTACTAGATCTATGGATTAAACAGGACTGGCGTGTAGGTGATTCTCTGAATCTTTTACTGCTTATCTCTAGCTCTTGATATCAACTACTGCCAAAAATAGCGCCGACTCAGCACATTTATAGCTTTAATTGCTCTTTTCGCACATGATCTCAACATCCTTCCAACCTCGTCTGTCCTCTGATGGCAGCCTCCGAAGAAAGTTGGTCACGATCGTTAATCAGTTTTTCTTCATAACCTCCAATTCCTATACAGTAAATGCACTAAAAGCCATGGAAGGACCTCAACCTGCTGAGTCAGCACTTTTGTCTCATTCTCTTGCATTCTTGAGGGTATAGATCTAGCACTTGTGTTAACTGTTATTATAAATATAGGAACAACAGAAGGATTAAAAACTTTTTTTTCCTGATAAAAAAATATCTATATATATAGGTGATATATTACAAGTAGCATCGTGTAAAAGCTTCTCTGTGATCTAAATGGCTGAACACAAAGGTAAATAGTGAATATCTCGTTAGTTCACTCCGATACCTATCTCGTTCTATCGATTATAAAAGATCTAGAGCCAAATTTTATACATATGACTTCATTCTGATCAAGGTACATATGTACACGGAAAAAATAAATTAACTAGAGCACTGAAGTGCTAACCCTCGGCTGTTGACATGAATAAATAGAAGTATATAAATACCTCAGTTATATACACAGCAACAAACTACAATTCTACTTTTAATAGAGACCGGTAAAGGATCACTTCAGCTGCAAATGTGTAGCTATACCTCGAATAAAGGTCGCGTGTAGAGCTAGCCAACGTGTAAGTTTATAGCTTCTTAGCTTTTGCTCGCTTTTATACGACAACGAAGCTTTAACATCGAAATCTGCCACTATTAAGTTTGTTGTGTGAAGGCATGCAGTGCTGTGGCATCCAGGTGAGTAGACTCAGATATGACAAACAGACTACTATACCCGTGGCCGCTCACGCGCGCCTCGGGTAACAAGTTGAAAACTGCATCACGTGATCGTGTCAGACCTCGGTTGTTTTGTTTGGCACAGATTGCTAGGCTTGATCACAACTGCACAAAACTCACCCTGAAATGCAGCCGCTTCACTATTCCGTGTACTGGTCAGTTTTGGCTGCTCCAAACTAGATTCTAATGTACGTTTAATAGGGCCGGATATGATGTTTTGGGTGTAGTTTGGAAGATTACACTTGAATAGAGAGCAATGATTCATTATCGTCAGATAGAACCGCAAAATTAGTTTGAGACATGACCACTATTTTGCTGCGGCGTACTTTCTGAAATGTAGCCACCTCGCTATTGATGCTAAACTATACACTGTCCCAAGAGTTTACTGTACATGCATGCATAAGGCATTACCTCTCTCTGTCCTGAGTCCTGAGGTTGGTCCTGAGGCTGTATCTGTAGAGAACTGGAGACACGAACTTTCAACTGCTCTTGTTGGAGAATGGTCAGTTCTTCTGGTCCACGAACTTGCTCTCGGGTCTCAGCTTGAAGACGATCAATTATTGCTTGTAATTGAGCAATATGAGTGTCTTTCTCAGAGATTTGGTGTAAAAGTTGATTTACTTGACCTGACTTTTCCAAAAAATTTTTCTGAAGTTGATTGATTCCAAAATCCCTTTGTTCAATTTCCTCCGACTGCAGTACTTTGATTGCGTCACTTTGAGCCTGATTATCGGCAACAGCTCGCTGTATCTCTTCTTCCTTCACAGCAACCTGCTGAATCAGTTCCAGCTTGGTCTGGGTGCAGTTCTGAGGGAGTGTTGTTTTAACCTCCTCCAATCGTCTCAACACCACTACAGCAGATGGTCGATCTTCAGGAAGGAACTCCAGACAGTCGAGGGTCAACTGGACTAGGGAGTGGGTCTCACCAAGAGCTGCTTTCATTGAAACAATGTAATTTTCACGACGTTCGATTTCTGTACGTCCCAAGACCCTTCGAGTAGCAGGATCATAATACGCAGCAGGTTTGAGATTTCTTGGAAAGGTTTGTGTCAGTGTGAACAGAGATACTACACCAAAGGAGAAGATGTCTATGGCAGTGTTGTATCGTGTGACCCCTTCCTCTTGAGCTGCCTCTGGTGGCATGTACACACCAGTGCCAGGCATTTGAGTCATTGAGGCAGCTAGCTGGCCAGGCTGAATGTTCACAATCCTAGAAACACCCATGTCTGCTATCTTGGCATTGAGACCGTTATCGACTAGAATGTTTTTGGCAGACAGATCGCGATGGGCAATGGGTGGAGTGCGGCTGTGCAGATAGACCACCCCTCGGCCAGTCCCCGTCAGAAGGTGCACTTTGAGGTCAATAGGGATGTTGGGGCTCGTTTCTAGAAGGTTATCAAGGCTGGTTTGTAGCTTCTCCATCAGTAGGACGGGGAGCTGGGCTCCAGGGAGATAGCACACTCCCAGGAACTGTACTATGTGAGGGTGACGGAGTTGGCTCATCAGCTTACATTCTTCCACAAAATCAGTCACCCATTTCTCAACCTGAGTAAAAAACAAACCCTAATAAACTCCTTAGCTGTAAGCTGATCAAAGCAACACAAGCTGAAGCTAAATCTAACTGATCTATAATAATTATAGCTAGATCTATATAATTCACCTGCTGTGGAGAGCCCAAGTTGACAAGCTGTTGGTGCAATTTCTTGGCAGCTACCGTTGCTCCCGGGATCTCCACCTCCTCCACACTGCCATAAGCACCTGCTCCTAGTACACGTCCAGTCAACTGAACTGTAGCGACTAGGAACTGCTCCAACTCGGGAGCAGTGTGGATAGTACTAAGTGTGTGGATTCTATCAGCCATTTTTGCAAACAAAAGTGTATGGCGGCTAGATCTAGATCTAGATAATTATGGATCTATGCGGTTATGTGGGGCCAATGAACTCTTGGACTTGGTTGGGCCTATTGAAGTGTGCACATATCTAGATCTAGCAAAAAGTCCTTGATTTCGACCTTCATAAAGTTGTCAAAACTTTGTCATACTTCACTGAAAGTGTCATATGCCATAGTAGTCTCGCGAGCACGATGACTTCTCAAGGCGTCTGCTCGCGAGACTGCGCTTCTGTCTATAATTATGCTGCATGTAGAGCTGATACGCTCTACCAGCTAAACGTTTGCATTTCCCATGCATGCAGAAGTAGCCTTGATCCCAGGCCGCACTTCCTCTGAAGATATGGGCCTGGAATCGACTGCATGTTTGCGCATGCGCCCCAGAAACTGGGGACTTTGGATAACATCACAGTAAATCAATGACGTCACATCGAACGGAAGTGAATTGAAGGAAGTAGATAGAATTTCGATTGTGAAGGTTTCTTACGGAAGCCTGTATTTAATTCGTTTTCCACATAAATATTCCACTATGGAATGCACTTCCATTCTGAAATTCCGTATGCACTTTCATTCTGAAACTCAGACTAAATATCCCTCGGGCCTAAGTCACTACTGAGCCAATAATTATATCCCATGTGGCACTCGTGCATGCATGTGTCACAGTTTTTATTGTAGAATGGAAGTGAACATAATTATGATAAGAATGTTGCTACATACAATTGCAAGATGCATTATTGAAATGAACTTCACCATGAATCTTGTCAAGAGTATAGATGATAATTACCGGTATAAGAGTAATGTATGGTTGAATCGGAACTGAATTTGCCAAACTCTGTGGTATACATTATGGCTTCATTTATAAACTTTAAATTGGGACTTAGTACTTCTACATGGAATATGCTAATAGCAGGTTGAAGCTTTACCATTCAATATTATCATATAGCAAAATTTATAAATGAAGCACTAGGTAATAATCATAGTGAACTGAACTACAAAAAAATCACACAATTTACACTATATACTCCATACCATAGATAACGTTTACTGCATGCATGGATAGTATTATGACAGTATAAACATGTTGCTTTACATTCATATACATGTACATCGATGAATTACTAGTGTGTAATGGACGGGATTGATGTGTACACAGATCTGACACCATAGCTACCTCTTACACCACCAAGTATATACAGTTTTCCAGATAGTTCAATGCAAGAACAAGAATACATTCTCTCGGGAAGGTCATCACATTGTGTCCACTGGTCTTTGGTGGGGTCATACAGATGGATGCTTGAGATACCGTTACCCCCTCACACATCATCACTCCCTCCCACAGTCAGGAGGGTGCTGCCGACGGCAATGGGAGACGACCGATAGAATGGCACACTTGCGACAGATTCCCACACACCAAAACTAGCTCCTGATATTAGGGAGGGTACATGAGCTCGAATCACTACTTTAGTGAGTTGACGTACGAGATACAGTGTGTCTCCAATTAGGCAAGTTCTGTGGTGATTATTAGTGTTGGGAAGTGGTTCGGCTGTGATCCATTTATTACTGGTGGTGTCCAGAATGTTCACATCAGCTATCTTATGGTCATTTGTGCCATATCCACCGATAACGATAAGATTGTTTTGATATGCAACAACTTCCGGCAAAGATAATGCTATTGGCATGGGGGGAAATAACTTGACCCATTGTCGAGACCTCTCATGGAATGTTAGGATTGTATTCGCTTTCTCTTTAGTAGATTTTTCCTGACCTCCGACCACTAGCAGTTGACCTCTCAGTGTTGCTACAGTGAACCATATCACAGACAGTGGAGGACATCGCAGCTCATCCCAGCTCTCCTGATCTGGTGTGTACACTAGCACAATGTCAGTCCAGTTACTCATGCCTCTCATGTACGCCTTCCCGTTGATAGCCACAGGATGATCGAGCACATTTATCCCCTCTGGTTTGTCCTTGCATGTTTTCCAGTTGAAGGTGATGGCAGAAGGAACAGTTGGTTGTGGTGTGGTCGACTTGTGTGGTAGCAATGCGTTTCCAGCGCTCAAATGAACAATCTTGATTCCTTTTGTGCTTTTGTTTGTGGTTGTCTGTAAATAAAGTGAACATTATAATTATGTCATGGATCAAGTTTGACAGAGTGGTGGTATATTGTGCATGTAAACAAGGCTGAATTATTTGACATAATTTAAAGTACCGTATATCTTCTAATTTATCGGACAGCAAAAAATAATTATTTTGGAAATTGTCCGGGTATAATTGGAACAGATTTTTATAGAGTATGCCAAGTGTCCGGAATAATTAGAACAAGCAAGTAGCTGCATGCGAGCTAGCTAAGTTTAATAGAACAAGGTAGGACTGAATAGTTGCACTAGCTATCTAAAACTATATAGCTACTCACAAAGCTATCTAACTGCAGCACTATATTGTCGTCTATGAATGGTAACTCAACTTTTCAAGGTATTGTCCGGATATTTAGAACAAATGTAATATTAAAATACTGGAGTGTCCGTTGTATTAGAACAACAAAAATTGCCCAAAAGAGTGTCCGGGGTAATTAGAAGTGTCCGATAAATTAGAAGATATACGGTAGTTGTTGCCATCTCAACCCATTACCCCATGCGCTGATACCACCACCCTTTTTGTGGGCATATATTTCTTTATCAAGCTTATATAGGCAACGTCATGATATTAAGACATTTTGAGGCACAACTATAATTATTATGTGGGAATACCCCCTCACACAGTCACCCACCTCTCTCTGTCCTGAGCCCTGAGGTGTGTCCTCCCGAGGCTGTATCTGTGGAGACCTCACTGAACTGGAGATACGATAAATTTCTCTACGTTGAGCGTCTAACTGCTCTTGTTGGAGAGTGGTCAGTTCTTCCAGTCCATGCACTTGCTCTCGTTTCTCAGCTTGAAGATGATCGATAGTTGCTTGTAATCGAGTGTCTTTCACAGAGATTTGATGTAAAATATGATTTACTTGACCTGACATTTCAAAATTTTCTCTCTGAAGTTGCTTGATTACAACATCTCTTTGTTCGATTTCCTCCAAGTGTAGTACTTTGATCGCATCAATTTGAGCTTGTTTCTCATCGGCAACTCTTTCAGCAACTTGCAGTTCTTCTTCTTTCACAGAAACCTGTTGAATCAGTTCCAGCTTGGTCTGGGTGCAGTTCTGAGGGAGTGTTGTTCCAACCTCCTCCAATCCTCTCAACACCACCACAGCAGATGGTCGATCTTCTTGATCAAACTCTAGGCAATTGAGGGTCAACTGGACTAGGGGGTGGGTCTCACCAAGAGCTGCTTTCGCTGGTTGGATATAATGTTCACGGCGCTCGATTTCTGAGCGAGCAATCAGCCTTCGAGTAGCAGGGTCTCGATATGTTGCAGGTTTGAGATCTTTGGGGAAGGTTTGTGTCAGCATGAACAGAGATACCACACCAAAGGAGAAGATGTCTATGGCAGTGTTGTATCGTGTGACCCCTTCCTCTTGAGCTGCCTCTGATGGCATGTACACACCAGTGCCTGGCATTTGAGTCATCGAGGCAGCTAGCCGACCAGGCTGAATGTTCACAATCCTAGAAACACCCAAGTCTGCTATCTTGGCATTGAGACCGTTATCAACTAGAATGTTCTTGGCAGACAGATCACGATGGGCAATGGGTGGAGTGCGGCTGTGCAGATAGACCACCCCTCGGCCAGTCCCCGTCAGAAGGTGCACTTTGAGGTCAATAGGAATGTTGGGGCTGGTTTCCAAAAGATTGTCGAGGCTGGTTTGTAGTTTCTCCATCAGTAGGACGGGGAGTTGGGCTCCAGGGAGATAGCACACCCCCAGGAACTGTACTATGTGAGGGTGACGGAGCTGGCTCATCAGCTTACACTCCTCCACGAAATCAGTCACCCATTTCTCAACCTATATGGGTTATAGGCCCATACTAGTATTATGATTGCACTGATGGGGCCATGAGACAGTGGGTGGGTCTACAGTCAGTGAAGGCATGCAGACTAGCTAGATAGATGAGAGATTACAACAATGATGGGATGGGATGGGGGACAATATAATTATGCAACCAGGGATGGACAGACAGTAAGTATAGGGAAGTTAAATCAGTAAATTCATTACTTAGTCTAAAGTGACTAGAAAAATAACAGTCTTGTGCTACCTGCTGTGGAGAGCCCAGGTTGACAAGCTGTTGGTGCAATTTCTTGGCAGCTACCGTTGCTCCAGGTATCTCCACCTCCTCCACACTGCCATAAGCACCTGCTCCTAGTACGCGTCCAGTCAATTCAACTGTAGCGACTGTGAACTGCTCCAACTCCGGAGAAGTAATTCTTGTTGCCATTTTGCAAAAGTACACTCTAATCCAAACAAAGTAGAGGTGGTGTCTTGTAGTATAATAATGTGGGTGGATATGCATGTGGTGTCTTGTAGTACATGGGTGGGTATCAACAACACTTACATATAGCCTAATTAATTAACTCGATCATCTAGGTCGGAAGTACCCGCCAACCCGCAACAAAATAAACCCTGTAGTGAATGGCTGTATATGGATTTCAACTTCAATGGACACGACAAAATGTAATATTCAGATCAAAAGTGAACAATGTCATACAATACAGGAGGAACTATAATAATGAAAACGAGTATTACTAAACTACTACTTTATTATAGTGTGTAATTGATTAATAACTATGCACACAAAGTTGATGCAGCTATCACCTTCTCCAATAAAAAGTACATACAGTTTACTAGTGCAAGAGTACATTTTTGCGTGGGAAGGTCACCACATGCATAGTATAGTATCCATGCACTGGTCTCTTGGGTGAGATCATGCATAGATGGATGCTTGAGGTAGCCTATTATGTATATATATATATATTCATAACCATGAGTATAGCATTTGGAATAGCTTATACTTATTTTTAAATCCCCCTTTGGTACATTGAACAATATTTAATACTTAATTTGCACAAAGGAATAATCATCCTATTATATATAATGTCCCTATAAATTATACAAATGAAACGATAAACTACAACAGGTCATTTGGTACAAATTAAAGTTACTCTAACTCATAGCCATGCTAAAGACTGATTGTCTTGCAATAAGTTGCTACGGCAACAGTATGGGAATGGCTCGCAGCCGGGTACTGCACATGGTTGGGCGGAGTCATCTTGTCCCATCAGCACTTCAGATTGTCCCCATTCCAAGTCATACAGCAACTGTTGTCGAATCTACGGTGGCAGATGAACATGCATTAGTACAAATTACAATCATGTACAATTATTGCATGTGCACGACAGTATATAGAACCCCTGGCCTCTGAATGCAGACTCCCTGAAATAAGATATCATGTTCCAAGAATTAGTGCAGTGTACCGTGCACTGTTTATTGTTTACATGATTGATTATGTGAGGTATGTTACTCATTCTCAATGTTGTACGTATGACAAAATAGGTCTGCATGGTGATCATTACCATCCGTAACACAGTACTTTAAATACAGTACTTCTTATTTACCATTTCTATCTTCTCTAGCACTCTTATATATTTGGTGGCGTCCAGTGGGCGGAGCTCCCCGGGGTCAGCGTTGAGGTTGAACAGCAGTGGGGGGTCGTGAGCAACGAGAGGGGTATTGGAACGACACACCTCATCCGGATAATCGTTAGGACAGAGACCACTGCTTGTGTGTGTGTGTGTGTGTGTGTGTGTGTGTGTGTGTGTGTGTGTGTGTGTGTGTGTGTGTGTGTGTGTGTGTGTGTGTGTGTGTGTGTGTGTGTGTGTGTGTGTGTGTGTGGAGGGGGGGGGTTGGTCATAGGGCAGATAAAAAATACATTGAGCACATAATTATGGAATCTATAATTGTATACTCTCACTCACCCTTGAGTATAGTAGTGAGCCTTGTACGACTTCCACCTCAGTGCATACGGTCCTCGAGTCTCGTTGGCAAACTCGGGGAAATAAGCAAACCAGTCGCGATTACTCTGAATGAAAAAAATGCATGTATACATTATAGACAGACACATGCAGACACACACACATATGCACATACTATCAGACTTTTATTTGTTCTGTTTCAGATTAAACTGCACGTAAGAGCAAAGTTGTGCTTAAACTTGATATACCAGTTCACTGGGTTAGACTACAAGTATACTATAAACACTTTTCCATTCTTGTTGTACAACAGAGAGGACAAGTCGGTTCCATCGATCTTTGTGTCTTTAGGGAGCTCTGCCCCGCCATACTGAATATGGTAGGGAGAAGGTCAAGTGTTGATGCCAGCTGGTGTGTGCGTCCATGACGAATCTTGTTCGGCCACCAGGCGATGCTGGGTACCCTCATTCCTCCCTCCCAAGTTGAGGCTTTGCCACACCGCAGTGGACCAGCACTCCCTCCGTTATCTCCTTGACTCAAGTCAGGCCTATCATATAGAGAAGGTACAAGATTAGTTGTAAGATGGTGTTATAGGTGCATAGCAAAATTATGAATTTGTGAAATTTACCCATACTTAAAACAAACTTTGTGAGTAATAGACGGAAATGGTATATTGTACATAATTAACTCTTCGAGAGCATAAAATTCTGATACAAGCTTCATCTTCACTCACCCATTATCAGCAGTGAGGAAGATCACAGTGTTGTCAGATACACCAGTATTAGAGAGAGCCTGAAGCACTTGAGACACAGCCCAGTTCACTTCTCTCAGCGAGTCGCCATAGTTACCTCTCTTACTTGAATTTCTAAACTTTTGGCCAGAAAATTGTGGAGCGTGCATGTGTTGGAAAGCGTAGTAGAGGAAGAAGGGTTTTCCAGAACCTGATGTGTGTGTGTGTGTGAGGGGGAGTGAATTGTGGTAACATGTGAGGGCTATGAACAGAAATGATCGTAGGAATCAACCAATAGGAATCAGTGAATTCACTATTCACTCCATATATAGCTGCAGGTATAGTATTAACAGTGGATTGCAGCGACTGAAGACACTTGTATGACATTGTTTGGGTGGGGATTGAGGCAAGCAAGTCACTGTATGTTCACCCCCCGTTTAATTAAAGAATAGTACTATCTTCGGTTTAAACCCTTGCCATAGATTTTGCACTAGCATTGCGTGCTGAGTCTGCAAAATGCCAGGGTTACACTGGGTTTCAGCAGCCGTGACTTTAGTATCATTCTAATTCTCTGAAAGCTTAGAAAGAAACCTTTCAAACTACATACAAAACTTTTTTAAAGAACGACAGCTGATGTAAAAGATTAAAGGCGTAAGGAATGTCTCTGTTTTTGTAAACTTTGAACTACATGCATGTTAATTTCACAGACTGATGAGTTACAGACTGTCAGTGGTCACTTGCAATTCCTTTTGGTCAACGTGGTGAGAAGTGATCCCACATTAACAGCATATTATATAGCCCCTTATATATACACAATTAATTATGTATGGGATTGTTACATGTATAATTATAGTAGCCTATATATACGTCATAACCTTACATGCTGTTATAGTAGAAAAATAGACTATAGAAATTGAACTGTGAGCAACCAGCTAGTCTGAGATTGAATAACATAACAAGATTGTGCTGTAATGGCTGTTTTAGTGCAAGCCATTATTATTACGGCTCTAATTGGACAGCTTGTGGAGGCTCAAACAGGTAATTTTACAAATATTAATTAATATATACTACTCAGCAACTGCTTTCTTCTATCACAAAGCTTAGAGTGCACTAACGGAGAGATCCGATTGGACGCAGAAGGAGGAAATCGCTTTGTAGAGTTCTGCTCCAGTGGTGAATGGCAAAATTTGTGCACTAATGATGGTTTGTGGGAAGAGGAGGAAGTTACAGTGGCCTGCAGGCAACTAGGCTATGCTGGGCAAAGTAAGTGTGCGATGATCGAATGCACAGTCTATACACCCACCATGCACGCAGTGCCCGTAACATGGGGTGGTGCTTGTAGTACTTCACCGACTGACAAGTTCTTCAGTATCTCAATGAAATGTAACGGGACTGAGAACAGGGTACAGGATTGTGCCGGAGTGGTCACTGAGAGAGCTACATGCGTGTGCAGTACCGACTTTGTATTGGGTTCAACCCTCCATGGAATAGTGCAGTGCCAACCAGGTATGTATTCCATATTGCTGGGTATTCTAACTTGAATGAGTGTATAATTATTTACTCGATCCAGCTGACTGTGATAACGGTGAAGTGAGACTGGTGAGCGGAGACACGTGTAATGAGGGACGAGTGGAGGTGTGTATGAACGGCAGATGGGGAACAGTATGCAACAACACACCGGAGTTAGCTGGAGCTGTGTGCTCTCAACTGGGATTCTCTCCTGAGAGTAAGTGAACCAATCTTTGTAATGGCACACTTCAATAAACGTACGTATAGCTGTCAAAGAGCTACAAAACGCATGAAATTGAACAATCCTTACTCAGCTCCCACACAGGCCAATTTTTGAAAACACCAAGCCAATGTTTTTTCTCACAAACAGAAGATTTTGGCCTGAAACAACCTTTTTTTTAGATCGATACTTTAAGAAGGTGATAAATAATTATAAGCTATATAATTTGTGTACAGGAGCTACTGTTGTGAGATATTCTCCTGGTTTTGTACCGATCAGCAACTGTGTACTATTGAGTGGCGGTGATTTGAACTGCAGTCAACTCACTGACGGGTCATGTGATCACTCCATGGACCTCGGAGTGGTGTGTCGTACTTACAGTGACGTGAAAGAAATTTCCAAGCAGTGCACAAGTATGAACCTAGTAGCAGCTACAAACTCTACCTGTCCGCCTAGTAAGCAAGTATGCATACCTATATACGTACTGTACACTTGAATTTGACTACCGAAGCAGTTGATGTACGTACGTAATTACAGGGTCATTCTAATCTTGATTTTTCGCCCATGTAATTCGTTTATTTATTATTGTCTGCTGAATTACATTGACTAATGACATAATTATATACCAATTTTCTCTAGCTATAGATACTATGAACACTGACAGCAATGTTTCAAGAAGCATTACAATAGCAATGGGAGTTATCATTGCCATACTGATTGCGGTGATAGTCGTCATGGCAATCACATGGACGTACGCTGCACGTAGTTCTACTAGGAAACTTTCACAGAATGGGTAAGCAGTAATTTGAGCTCATGATTATTAAGCACACACACATCAATCAGTACAATAACGTTGGGAAATATGATACACCTTAAGTAGCAAACAGCTGTGACACTCATTACCATGCATGCAGTATTGCTGGTTCTGACTTGATATTCTTTGATTAATTACATGAACTGTATTCATATTATAGCATGTCAACAGAGAAAGCAGCGACAAATGGTGACGTGAACGTTACAGCTGAGGGAAGCAAACAGTATAGCAACCCAACTTACATGGGGCCGGGGGAAGCGAGTAACCAAGACTACGATGTAGATGATGATTATGTATCTGTTCATTAACAGAAGTGAACAATTCCTTCTATCGAACAATTTTTTTAAAATTCGTATTATCATCCTAATAGCCACTATAGCCATGTAGAGCATTATTTGATACATTTACCAACATTATGATCAATGCATGGTTGCCATTGTCTACACAATGAGAATTCTGCTGCATTGTGTACACTGGGACAATGTCAGAGCTGATCTGGCAAACTACCACACAATAAGTGTATATACAGCTGCATGGTCAGATTAGCAAGGATCGAAGTAGGCAATAGGCCGGGGTTTTTGAGTCGCTGCATCCCCCCACAGTTTCTTCTCTATGTAATAGAGTCAGCACGCCTTGCCAACCTCAGAGCGACCGTATAGTTGTCTAAAGTTGCTACACTCTTGATGAACTGTTCTACTGGTGTTTGGAAACTTCCCTATCATACAATCACAGACAGTGCATTTGAGTCTTCCCAACAAGCTAGTATACAAGACGTTGTTCAGCTTTCAACGAGTAATAGCTACTATAGATCTTCAGATAATTACAAGACTACTGAAATTCAATACGACCACTAGTGCAGATGCTGGCTGTGCCAGTTATGCCAACACTTTACAAGTTCACTTTTACAGTTGGTATTATCACAAGTGTAGGAGTTAGGAGTTTATACAGTATTCCACGGGGCATTGGACTCATGCAATACTTCAGATGTTTATGTTAATACTACCAACTAGCTGATATCTAGTACCATACAAGCTGCAACAATAATTATTCTGTACACAGTATATAGCTATAGTCAGCTGTGCTATAGTATATATCTAGAAATTGACATCACAGTCACAGAGCTCAAGCAACGAGAGAACTAACAAAGATGACCCTAGGAAGAGGGCATATCAGAACAGCCATCTATACATTACTGGTCCTGTTGGAACACTCGGCAACAACTCAAGGTACTTATAGAAGATAAAAGCAGTTACTACATCACGAAGCATACAACTTCAATACTATTATAGCCCAAGGAACTAACAAGTTTATACTGCTAGCTATATAACATGACATATCATTATCATTCTATGTAGAAATGTGTCTAACCAACAGTCTAAACTATATACTTGTTAGTATTGATCAATGGTTTCAGTCATGAGTATAATAATTTATTTTCGTATCAGCTCAAAACTGCATTAATGGAGAGATAGACGCTGTGACTGGGTTTCCTAGCGATGGGAGGTTGTACATTCGTTACTGCTTCAATGGAGATTGGCGGAGGATATGCACTAACAGTGGTTCATGGACCCCAAACACTGCAAAAGTTGCGTGCAGACAGCTGGGATACAGTGACATGAGTAAATACAGCACATTGAATCGTGTTTTATATAATGTTACTCATCACAGTACTTGTGAAGTACAGAAATCTGCATGGTTTATAAGAGCTGTATATGCGCTAGTACAAATCATCGAGAGATCATAATCTTTATAACTACACAATCACACACCATCTCATATATACATGCAGTCGGCATCAAGTTCGTAAACTGTATAATTATATTATAACTGTGTACCCATGCACACATGTAGACGCTCAACCAGGTTCTTCCTGCCCCGATCCCACCACGATGGTAACGCAAACAGTGATGGTGAGATTACAGGCTAGTTGTGAGGGTCATGAGAACAGGATAGAGGACTGTCACAGTGGAGTGACACAAAGCAGCTGCTCTTGTAGGTCACAGGCATGGGTGCGCTGCGAACCAGGTGAGTATAATTATAGAGGCCATATCTAAATTAGCTCATTGGCAATTGATATTTTAATTTGTGTGTGTGCTTCCAAGTACTATTGGTTGAGTCTTACAGCCATTAATAATTATAGACAATACTTGCTGTAAGTGTCTGGCGCTAAACTACAATAATTGTACAGGTTGCACTAACGGAACCCTAAGACTGGTGGGTGGATCCACTGACAGAGAGGGACGAGTGGAGGTGTGTGTGGGTGGTCGCTGGGGTACAGTGTGTGGTGATGGATGGACGGACAGAGAAGCTGGTCTAGTGTGTAGTAGACTGGGGTATCCACAAGAAGGTAAATAAAGCATTATTACATCATCACTTATTATAATTGATATACTGTAATGACAGGAGCACGTGAAGTCCGTATGTTTGGTGCTGGCTTCGTGCCCATCAATAACTGCAGTATAAGTGCCACTAATGTGCGCTGTCTCCCACTCATTGATGGTTTAGCATGTAACCACACAATGGACAGTGGAGTGATTTGCGCTTCATTTCAAGAAGCATACAACATAACTCGAGTGGCTCTAGACCAGCTCCAGGAACAGTGTCTAACAACAGAAGCAATCACCGCCACCACTACCACTACAACCCAGCCGAGTGAGTGATGGCATTCTACTTGAATATGATTGATTGATTGATTTCTACAGATACTAATTCAGAGCGCATAACTGATAGTGTTAGCTGTAATACAACAGTGTACGAAGTATTTCTTGGCGTCCTGATAGCTGTGATAGTTGCTATGACAATGGGATGGATAATCACCTGTATGGTAATGAAGAGAAAATCTGGCATTAATAAAATGTGAGCTAGCTATATGCATATAACTATCAGTTTAATGTTACACAGTACACACAGAAATGGCGGCCGATTTGAGGTCAAGAACCCAATTTATGATGACACAGTTTTGACAAATCGAGAAACAGGGCAAAATAAAGAACTCTATCAAATTAACAGAAGCTATCTCACTGAAAGCCATAATAATGAAGTGAAACCAGCTACACCTGAGCTATCTAAACAGGAAGAAGATGATGTGAATAGAGAAAATTCACAGGATACTGATCTAGAAGATGAAAGAGGATTTGAGAATCCAGATTATGAATCGGTGGATGGTGAGGATGAGCCGACTTACTCTGTGGTGGCTAGGAAGATGGTGACCCAGGGAGGCCGTAACACAGAGTACAACACACTAGTACGAAGTGGTAACCATGGAGACAAGATGCAGTTTGAAAGTGACTCACTTCACCGAGAAGGAAGTTACTCGAAACTATTGATGTCTCAACAGTCTTGATTCATAAAGTTTATTTGAACAAACATTGTGTGACAAATGTCTGTTAGATTCCCCAAATGCATGCCTATAGCCCCGAATATGATTACTAAAATAATAGGCCAAAGTGGTGGTTTGGATGGCCTCTGATGTAACAATAGTAGTTGATGTATTTTAAGGCTATGAACTTCCCTAACTGCCTATAGCCATGAATAATAATGGTCCGTTCGGGATTATTATAGTTCTTGGACAGTCTCTAATACAAACATCTCTCAAGTTGCAAACTACACACAATAGTAACTGGCTATAGAGTTAATTCAACCATAATTATAATGCTACAATAATTTTATTATTAATATTATGAAGTAATTAACCTATTATTGGATGGTTATGCATGATGGTTATGACATAATCTATTATCGTGCGATATACTGGGACTGATTATCAAGCTAAGCCACATCTTGATTGACCAATAGTCAAAATTAATTTGTCGTAAATTGGTTGACATAGTAATAACCACATGACTGAATCTCCACATTAGACACGTAACCATTACAGTTACTTCCTGCATGTCTGGCATGAATACGATTAACAATCAGTCACCAGTCACTAAGTTGCACAGTTAACTACAGTCAAATCAGATGAGCTGTGAACTTATAGTCCATGGATACTCTACATCTGTTCATAGCAGTCACACTAGCACTCATCACTACTGCACAAGGTATACCACAACTACGGTCACTCCTTGGATGCAGGTATAAATATTATCTGGTCTGCTTTTTATTAACTGAACAGGTGTCAACAGTTGCACTAATGGAGATTTTGAGCTTATCCAGGACCCAGCTGATACTAGGATAGTTGGTTATGTTCAATACTGCTTCAGAGGTGAATGGGGGAGAGTATGTAGAGAGTCTGGATACACAACATTGTGGGATGTCAGTGAAGCTGCAGTTGCTTGTAGGCAGCTGGGATATACATCCACAGGTGAAGTATTGGACTGTAATAATAATAATTCTACTAAATAATAACGACCGTAAAATTTACAGGATATGCGTATGTAAGTCATGATAACACCTGGACTGGAGGGTTTGTCGCTGTGAATTGTATCAATGGTTCAGAGAACTCTCTTGAAGACTGTGATCCTGGTAGAGTTATACCTGACAGAGAGGATAGCTGTAAGAGTGGCAATCATGCAGGGATACTCTGTGAGCCAGGTATGAATTTCCGGAAATGAATGAAATGGTTGAAACATTTTGTATAGCTGATTGTATTACTGGAACTCCAAGACTGGTGGGTGGATCCACTTACAGAGAGGGACGAGTGGAGGTGTGTGTGGGTGGTCGCTGGGGTACTGTTCAAACAAATCAGTCTTTGGAAGTTGCTGAAACTGTTTGCAGAAGCCAATCACAAATAGTGGACTTCTACAGCACATCATCTAGTTACGGTTAGCTTTCAATCTATTAAGCGATGTTATACAAACATGTAACAATCACTTCACTATTATTATCATAAAGTTTTGGAGTTTGGCTACAGTCTCTCAAAGCCTGTCTACAACTGCTCATCAAACACTAGTGGAGGACTGGAATGTCTAAGCTCAATATCCCCTGATGACCATACCAGAGACCTTGGAGTCTCTTGTGAATCTGAACAAATTTGTGAGTGACACAATCATTATTGTTCGATATCAATGCGGTAGATAAGCATATTCAATAGGAAAGCATGTACACAAACCTAATGGAGTGTAATGCACGTCTGTTTGTACAGTGCTGATGTGCTCTAACCATCAAGTGGTCAGTTCCGACTAGTGGATGGGAGGAGCCACAACGAAGGCAGACTGGAGGTGTGTGTGGGCGGTCAGTGGAGAGGGGTCAGCACTACTAGTCTGAGCAACACAACAGCTGGAGAGATTTGCACTCGACTGGGCTTCTCTGGAGATGGTGAGTTAAACGCAATAATTTATGTTTGCCATAATTACGAATGTTTTATTATTATAACAGAACCCACTGTGATGAGTTTTGAACTAACTAGAGGAGATGTGTACTGTTGTAATAATGAACTCAACTGCACTCACTGCAATCTAACAGTGAGTGTTGGTCTAAGCTGTAGTAGTCAGTACTCCACAACCATGCCACCAACTACAATGATGCCCGTCACACCACCAAGCTCAGTAACAACAATAAGCACCACTGAGACCACTACAGCACAGCAAGACCAAATTACTGGCGATGGTGGATCTGTAACTGCTGTGATTGTAGTTCTAGTGTTGGCAATGGCTACCGGATGCATAGTCACATGTGCTGTTATTGTTTGGAAAAGAACCAGAGCTCGCAAAAATGATAGCATTGAAATGAGGTAAGGAAATATTGACAGCATTCATACTGCAACACTTGCAATTTAGAAGTTTGTAAATCAGTTCACAAGTATATATACGAACTATAAAACCTCCTCAGAATTAAGGGGGGCGTTCAACTAAACATCAAATAACACTTCATATCGGGTATATAGCTATTGTACCATTGCTACAACCAAGTTAAATATCACAGTTTATGGTCTGGCTTAGAACTAAGTACATGTTCACTAGCATAATATAATCAGTTTATCTTTCTTCGTACAGTATATACACAGTCTAATGATAAATATGTTGCAGTGCACCAGGAGCTGCGATTGCTACAATTGCAAATGAAAACTACTCGTTTTTGTCAATGCAAGATGAGCACCTTTACAGTGAGGCTACACCAGTTACACATAACTACAGCACGGCAGGCCCTGGCTACGAATACGCAACAATAAATGAGCCAGTAATAGACAACTATGATGTAATCGGTCGTAATCAGCCAAGGCTGAATGAGGCTAAGGCAGCCAACCCACCACCAGTAAGAGATGAAGCTATCGAGAATCAAGATAACTTTCACAATGCTGAGCAGCACCTTTAAACAGGCATTAACAAGAAAGCCAAAAAAACGTCATCACCTGATGACGAGAGTCCATATGACAAGACCTTCGCTAAAGAGAAGGATACCACCGCAATGTTGGAGGGAGGAGAATACTCAAAGCTGAGGCAGTAATTGAACATTTGTAATTTTGTAATTGTGGGAACAATTAATTCTATATGGTAGCTGTAGAGATAGCGATGGCTTCATGTGCTGTATTAGATCTAGCAAAAATGGCAATGTATATTTAAGTAAAGGGATTTGAGGATCTGACACAGGAGCATCGTGTTACAAACACAATTCAAAGCTGGGAGAATATGAAAAGCTAACAAATGATTTTCCTCTATTACAAACATTTCTGACAGCTTTCAGTTTGTAAATTAATATGGATTGATATTGTAGTCATTGATACAGCATATTAACCCAGTCGATTAGGCTCAGTGAAATTATAAATCTCTTGAAAACAGATTATTAAGGAATTATCGTAATAGTATAAAATTATAATGACTCGAGACAAAACAACACTGGAGAGATTTGCACTCGACTGGGCTTCATTGGAGATGGTGAGTTCACCATAATAATTATTATGCATGCATGCAGTATAGCATAAGTGCCACTAATGTGAGCTGTCTCCACTCACAGCATGTAACCACACAATGGACAGTGGAGTGATTTGCGCTTCATTTCAAGAAGCATACAAAATAACTCGAGTGGCTCTAGACCAGTTCCGGGAACAGTGCCTAACAACAGAAGCAATCGCCGCCACCACCACCACCACCACAACCCAGCCGAGTGAGTGATGGCATTCCACTGTTTGAATATGATTTCTACAGGTACTAATTCGGAGCACATAACTGATAGTGTTTCCTGTAATACAACACAGTATACGAAGCATTTCTTGGCGTCCTGATAGCTATGATAGTTGCTATGACAATGGGATGGATAATCACCTGTATGATAATGAAGAAAATGTGGCATAAACAAAATGTGAGCTAGTTATGCATAACTATCAGCTTAATCTTACCCTTTACACACAGAAATGGCGGCCGATTTGAGGTCAAGAACCCAATTTATGATGACACAGTTTTGGCAAATCGAAATAAAGAACTTCATCAAACAGAAGCTATTGCACTGAAGAGGCATGATAATGAAGTGAAACCAGCTACACTTGAGCTATCTTATTCAGAAGATGAAAGAGGATTTGAGAATCCGGATTATGAATCCGTGGATGGAGAGGAAGAGCCGACCTACTCTGTGGTGGCTAGGAAGATGGTGACCCAGGGAGGCCGTGACGCAGAGTACAACACACTAGTACAAAGTGGTGACCATGGAGACAAAATGCAGTTTGAAATTGACTCACTTCACCGAGAAGGAAGTTACTCGAAACTATTGATGTCTCAACAGTCTTGATTTATAAAAGCAAAATTTTTGTTTATCAAGCATCCCACACCTATAAAGATGATTTAAACAAGCATTGTGACATTCTGTGACAAATACCGGTTTGCCCAAATGCCTACAGTCATGAATAATATGAAACATAGGCCAAGTATAGTGGTTTAGACTATAGATGGCCTCTGATGCATGTTAAGATAAATGAAGCTATGAACTTCCATTCGGGATTATTAGTTCTTGCATGGACATTAGGTAACTTCAGCCATACTGCATGTGCATCTAGATATTGGCACAGTTCAGGTGGAGGGTGGGCTTTAGGTAACTCAGCCATACTGTGCATCTAGATATTGGCACAGTTCACCATCTGACCTGTGCCATATGGCAGATATTGGCACAGTGTTTCCATTGATATGCCCACTCAAAATGCAACAATGATGCTTATGACATAATTTAGCGTGCGATAATATTTATCAAATTAATTTGTTGCCAATTTTACTCGCTACACGGTAATAGGTCGATATATTAATTTGTTAACCTGAATCCCCACATTAGATTATTATAACTGAACTTTATCGTAAGCATTAGAGTAATAAATAACTTCCTGCATGTCCGGCATGAATACAATTAACAACCATGCAGTCACCAGTAAGTAAGTAAGTAAGTTGCACAGTTGACGTCAACCAAATCTGATGAACTGTGAGACTAGTACAATCATGGATACTCTACATCTGTTCATAGCAGCCACACTAGCACTGGTTGCTACTGCACAAGGTATACTACTTTCTCTACTCAGTCTGTCACTTGGTGGATGCACATGCATGTATGTAAATATTATCTGGTCTGCTTTATTGACTGAACAGGTGTCAGCAATTGCACTAATGGAGATGTTGAGCTTATCCAGGACCCAGCTGATACTAGTATAGTTGGGTATGTTCAATACTGCTTCAGAGGTGAATGGGGGAGAGTATGTAGAGAGTCTGGATACATGACATTGTGGGATGTCAGTGAAGCTGCAGTTGCTTGTAGGCAGCTGGGATATAGATCTACAGGTGAAGTACTGGACTGTTATTCTACTAAATAATAATGACCGTACAATTTACAGGATATGCATATGTAAGTCATGATAACACCTGGACTGGAGGATTTGTCTCCTTGAGTTGTATGAATGGTTCGGAGAGCTCCCTCGAAGACTGTGATCCGTTTAGAATTATAACTAGCAGAGAGGATACCTGTAAGAGTGGAAATCATGCAAGGCTACTCTGTGAGCCAGGTATGAATTTTCGGAAGTGAATGAACAGGTTAAACACATTTTGTGTAGCTAACTGCACTGATGGAGCCATAAGACTGGTGGGTGGATCCACTGACAGAGAGGGACGAGTGGAGGTGTGTGTGGGTGGTCGCTGGGGAACTGTTCAAACAAATCAGTCTTTGGAAGTTGCTGAAATTGTTTGCAGAAGCCAATCACAAATACTGGACTTCTACAACACATCACATAGTCGCGGTTAGTTTTCAATTCTATGTTGCTATAGCAGTTATTATAATAACCATGCACTATAATAATTATACAGTTTCACGGTTTGGCTACAGTCTCTCAAAGCCTGTCTACAATTGCTCTAAAAAAAACACTAATGGAGGACTGGAATGTGTAACCTCAACAATCCCTGACGACCATACCAGGGACCTTGGAGTTTCTTGTGAATCAGAACACAATGGTGAGTGACACAATCATTAGTGCATACCGGACATCGATGTAGACTTTGCAATATTCAGCTATATTTACTCTGCCGAAAGCAGGTATTATCTAACTTGTTGCATTTTGAGTGGGCAGATCAAAGGAAACACTGTGCCAATATCTGCCATATGGCACAGGTCAAGCCTTGAACTGTGCCACTATCTAGATACTGGCATAGTATGGCTGAAGTGACCTAAAGCCCACCCTCCACCCAGTAACCTGAAACGGTCCCTTTTATAGTATAACACTGTTAAACAGATTCAGTGGTAGGCAGAAAACGTTTTTCATGCGTTTGGTGCATTCCACAGCCACCACAAGTAGTTGAAACTAGTTGTCCTATAAAAGGAGTGATGTGTACACGGAAAGGAATGCACAAGGAATGCAACAAATCAGTTGTTACACAGCTCACTCGTGCGCACATAGGATATATTGGCTCAGTAGCGCCTTTTCCCTCGAGGCCGCCAATATATCCCATGTGGCACTCGTGCATGTGTCACAACTATAACTTAATGTACACTAACTTAATGGAGTGTAATGCACTTCTGTTTGTACAGTGCTAATGTGCCCTGACCATCAAAGTGGTCAGTTCCGACTAGTGGATGGGAGGAGCCACAATGAAGGCAGACTGGAGGTGTGTGTTGGCGGTCAGTGGAGAGGGGTCAGCACTACTAGTCTGAGCAACACAACAGCTGGAGAGATTTGCACTCGACTGGGCTTCTCTGCAGATGGTGAGCAAAGTCATAGTAATCATTTGTTTTGATTATGAATATTATCAGAATCCACTGTGATGAGTTTTGAACCAACTAAAGGAGATGTGTACTGTTGTAATAATGAACTCCACTGCACCCAATGCAATCAGATAATGAGCGCTGGTCTCAAGTGTCGTACACATAAAAGTACAAACAGTGAGTGCCAATACAGTAAATCCAACTCGTCATTAATTCTTATATACTCACACCTTTCAGGTACAGTCATCACAGTGTGGGGGGCCACAGTTGGTGTTCTGTTGGTACTGCTATTAGTGACAGTTGTTGCACTGGTAAATACTTGTGTTGCTTTAAGAAGGAAGAACAAGCAAAGGTACAGCTGGCATGCACCGTAACAATAGACATGTTAACATATAAGCACACATGCAACAGCAGTACACAATTAGGAGAGTCGTACCCAAGGGATAATCGTCAAGACAACCCAGATGGTAAAGGTTCAGTGACAGTGCCTGTCCCCAGTACAAAAGTGAACCCAGCTTATGATGCAGTCAAGTACACTCAAGGAGAGGAGACCTACGAAACTGTGAATTAGATTATGCATGGATCCTGAACACATGAATCGTGCAAATAGTTCCATGCAATAGAGTGTCTTCACATTATATTATTATGATGCATGGTACTTGACCGTCGTAAGCTATTTGCTGTTTGTATTACAGGTAGCTAAATAACTTCCTGCAGGTTATGAATTTATTTAACCGAGTGCTCAGTTGCATGACTATACAGTAAATAGTTGTGAGCCAATATATTGTCATGGATACTCTACATCTGTTTATAGCAGACACACTAGCACTGATCACTACTGCGCAAGGTACAACTGTCACTCTGTGGATTCATGTGTAAGTGTCTGTTTTATTGACTGAGCAGGTGTCAGCAATTGCACTAATGGAGATGTTGAGCTTATCCAGGACCCAGCTGATACTATAGTATAGTTGGTTATGTTCAATACTGCTTCAGAGGTGAATGGAGGAGAGTATGCAGATGGAGTGGAATCACTGTATTGTGGGATGTCAGTGAAGCTGCAGTTGCTTGTAGGCAGCTGGGATATAGATCTACAGGTGGAGTACTGGATTGTAATAATATAAATAATAACTACCGTACAATTTATACACTATATAATGCATATGTAAGTCATGATAGCACCTGGACTAGAGGATTTGTCTCCTTGAATTGTGTGAATGGTACAGAGAGCTCTCTTGAAGACTGTATGCCGTATAGGGTTATAACTGACATAGAGCATAGTTGTAAGAGCGGCAATCATGGAAGGCTACTCTGTGAGCCAGGTATGAATTTCTGGAAGTGAATAATGGTTAAACACATTTTGTGTAGCTGATTGTACTAACAAAGAGATAAGACTGGTGGGTGGATCCACTGACAGAGAGGGACGAGTAGAGGTGTGTGTGGGTGGTCGCTGGGGAACTGTGCAAACAAATCAGTTTATGGAAGTTGCTGAAACTGTTTACAGAAGCCAATTACAATCACAATACTGGACTTCTATAGCACATCATCTAGTTACGGTTAGCTTTCAATTGTTATGTTACAACAACATACAGTCACTGTTATTAAAATGACCATGCAATACTTCACTAAAATAAATTGTACAGTGTCACAGTTTGGCTACACCCTCTCAAAGCATGTCTACACATGCTCATTAAACACTAATGGAGGACAGGAATGTCTAAGCTCAACAACGCCTGATGACCATACCAGGGACCTTGGAGTCTCTTGTGAACCTGAACAAAATGGTGAGTGAAATAATCGTTAGTGCTGGATATTTACGTAGTATAACAGGAAAGCATGTAATAGCACTATACTGTTTGTACAGTGATGACGTGCTCTGACCATCAAAGTGGTCAGTTCCGACTAGTGGATGGGAGGAGCCACAACAAAGGCAGACTGGAGGTGTGTGTGGGCGGTCAGTGGAGAGGGGTCAGCACTACTAGTCTGAGCAACACAACAGCTGGAGAGATTTGCACTCGACTGGGCTTCTCTGGAGATGGTAAGCTCACCCTGATATTATTTTTGTCATAATTCTTATCATCATACAGAACCGAGCTTTGAACCAACTAAAGGAGATGTGTACTGTTGCAATACTGAACTCAACTGCACCCAATGCAGTGATAGCTGCAATGATACAACGAGCAATAGTCTGCTATGTACTACACTTGAGAAAGGTATTGACAAAATCATAGCAGATATTGCCCTATCACACAACTAAGTGCAGGAACATTACCAAGCACCACTGAGACTACTACAGCACAGCACAACCAGAGTACTATTGTACAGAGCCCTGGTGATGGTGGATCTGTAGCTGCTGTGATTGTTGTTCTAGTGTTGGCAATGGTTACCGGATGCATAGTCATATGTGCTGTTATTGTTTGGAAAAGAATCACTGCTCGCAAAAATAGCATTAAACTGAAGTAAGAAATCTTGACAGCATGCATTTAAATAACTGCCTCACTAGCAATTTAGAAGTCCATAAATAATAAATGTAATCCAAGTTAGTATACAAACTATATTTAAAGCTATAGTACCCATCGAACGGTCAACCTGTTTACCTTTAGAAAGGGGGCGACCCTCTTCATAGTGGGTATACATGTAGTATCATTGCCACAAAGTCCGAACTTGACTAAAAATAGTTTCTTTGTACAATAGTTATAATATTAACATTTCCCTGCAGTACAAGCCACACTGTTCAGCAAGTGGTGGAAGATGAACAACTTGACGATGCAACTGCACTTGTTATGCATAACTACAGCACGGCAGGTCCTGACTACGAAGATGCATTAGCCATAAATCAGCCTGTAATAGACAACTATGATGTAATTGGTCATAATCAGCCAAGGCTGAATGAAGGTAAGGCAGCCAACCCACCACCAGTAAGAGATGAAGCTATCGAGAATCAAGATGATTTTCACAATGCTGAGCAGCATCTTTACGCAGCTGTCAATAAGAAAGCCAAGAAAAGGTCATCACCAGATGAGAGTCCATATGACAAGACCTCGCTAAAGAGAAAGATACCACCGCAAAGTTTGAGGGAGGAGAAAGCTGAGTCATTAATAACTAGCTAGTACAGACTGTCAATGAACATGTGACTGTGGAATGATACTAGTATAGCTGTAGAGATAGCGATAGCCTCATGTGTGTGTGGATGGTGTGTGTGTGTGTGTGTATGCTGCCTAATCTCATTTGGGACTTTGATAGGAGCATCAACTTACAAACACAATTTAAAGCAGGATGTATACAAAGCTAACAAAATACCAGGATGCAACAAGCATAGTCCATGCGGTATATAAATGGCTTGAATTGATACTTCAGTTAGTGCATGATGCAGCATTAACATTTGGTGGGGTTGATTTCCTGCCTGTTCCTAAACTGCCCTGACCTTTACCCACCGCTTATACAGTTTGGCCGGCCAACTGATAGGCAGTCTGATGTGCAACCACTGTTCCCATGCATATCATGCAACCGCAGTAACAAACTGCAGTAACAAACAGTCAGCAGTAACAAGTTATACGTTATACAAGAATTAGCTAGGCAAGATCTTCCAGCTTGAGCCTGCACATGGCCCCGCCTATTATTATCATGGTCCCATGCGATCTTACCGCTTGGGTGAGCACAAAGTAATATCACCTACCAAAAGCCTCAACTAAAATATTTCTACTATTTTCATCAAGAACTAAACGACAATCCATAGGAATTTTAAACACAAACACAAGCAACAACAACAAAACTATTAAAAATATAACCGGCTGCCACATGTACAGTCAGCAAGCAATCATTTCTGCGAATTTAAAAAAAACAAACACCAGGTCATGCCTCCGGATAACTACATACGACAGGAGTGCTACAATCGGGCAGAGCGGACCTACCGGACCCATGCATCACAATGCTTATACCCTTTTTCTATATACTTTGATGCTTCGAGGCAGAGTTTTAGGATGGAGGGGTTTGACAGGTTGTCGATTGACACATCCGCCCAGCTAGATCATACACTGCGTCTGAAGGTGATTCTCCTCACAAAAACCCCCTGAAGAACGCCATGCACAGCATGTCGCCCATACCATGATAATTATGGTCAAAATTCTATACCTATCGCACTCCCAAATGGCCCATTATTATATCATTAGCATAATTCCAGAGTAATCGGCAATCGTTCTTATGCTTCAAATGGTACGCTCTGATGCTTCTAATCTCTCCTTCCAAGCAAAAATATAGAACTCCATCGAACAAACTCAACAAAGTGCGACCATAATGAAGTGAAACCATAGATCTACACCAGAGTTATCTAAACTGGAGATAATGTCAATAGAGAACATTCACAGGATACTGATTCAGAAGATGAAAGAGGATTTGAGAATCCGGATTATGAATCGGTGGATGGAGAGGATGAGCCGACCTACTCTGTGGTGGCTAGGAAGATGGTGACTCAGGGAGGCCGTAACACAGAGTACAACACACTAGTACGAAGTGGTGACCATAGAGACAAGATGCAGTTTGAAAGTGATTCGCTTCACCGAGAAGGAAGTTACTCGAAACTATTGATGTCTCAACAGTCTTGATTTATAAAACCTATAAAGTTTATTTGAACAAACACTATGTGACAAATGTCGGTTAGATTACCCAAATGCCTATAGCCACAAATATGAATAATAGGCCGAAGTATGGTGATTTAGATGGCCTCTGATGTAACAATAGTAGTTGTTGTATTTTAAGATAAATCACAAGCTATAAACTTCGGGATTATTATAGTTCTTGTCTCTTCTAATAACAAACATCTCACAAGTTGCTGGTATGCAACTACATGATAGTAACTGGCTATGGTTACTTCGACCATAATACTACAATGATATAAGTGGGCACGAAGCAATTAACCTATTATTGGCGATTATGATAGTTACGATGGTTATGACATATCATGCGATATACTGTGACTGATTATACCACACCTTGATTTGCCAATAGTCAAAATTAATTTGTCGCTAAATAATTTGCCGCTACATGGTAGGTTGACATAGTAAGAACTACATGACTGAATCCCCACATAAGCATTACAGTTAAAAAGTTGAACTTCCTGCATGTCTGATGAATACGATTAACAATCAGTCACCAGTCACTAAATAAGTAAGTTGCACAGTTAACTACAGTCAAATCAGATGAGCTGTGAACTTATAGTCCATGGATACTCTACATCTGCTCATAGCAGTCACACTAGCATTGATCACTACTGCACAAGGTATACCACATCTATGGTCACTCCTTGGATGCATGTATAAATATTATCTGGTCTGCTTTTTATTAACTGAACAGGTGTCAGCAGTAATTGCACTAATGGAGATTTTGAGCTTATCCAGGACCCAGCTGATACTAGGATAGTTGGTTATGTTCAATACTGCTTCAGAGGTGAATGGGGGAGAGTATGCAGAGAGGGTGGACACCAGACATTGTGGGATGACAGTGAAGCTGCAGTTGCTTGTAGGCAGCTGGGATATTATAATAGATCAATAGGTGAAATAATACTGTATATTCTCCCAAAATTAATGATGCTGACCGTAAATTTACAGGATATGCGTATGTAAGTCATGATAGCACCTGGACTGGAGGATTTGTCTCCTTGAATTGTATGAATGGTTTGGAGAACTCCCTTGAAGACTGCATGCCGTATAGAGTTATAACTGGCAGAGAGGATAGCTGTAAGAATGGCAGTCATGCAAGGCTACTCTGTGAGCCAGGTACACAATTATAATTAATTTACAGGATCTATGAAATGGTTAATATAGCTGACTGTTCTGATGGAACCATAAGACTGGTGGGTGGATCCACTGACAGAGAGGGACGAGTGGAGGTGTGTGTGGGTGGTCGCTGGGGAACTGTTCAAACAAATCAGTCTTTGGAAGTTGCTCAAACTATTTGCAGGAGCCAATCACAAAGTTTGAGCTTCTACAGTACATCATCCTGTTATGGTTTGTTCAATCATTATTAAGCTACCAAAATCTATAATATGCACTTTGTCATCAAGTTTCACGGTTTGGCTACATGTACAGTCTCTCAAAGCCTGTTTACAGCTGCTCATTAAATGGCACCAATGGAGGACTGGAATGTCTAAACTCAACAACCCGTGATGACCATACCAGGGACCTTGGAGTCTCTTGTGAATCTGTACAAAATAGTGAGTGACACAATCATTATTGCTGATCATGTGACCTACAGCCAACGACATCTATCAAACCCAGTCATGTGACTGTACTTTAAATGACTTATTGCACAGTTAAGTGTGCAATAAGTTGTTATTGCACACTTTTTTGATAGTTAGGAATCATCATGCAAATCAATAGAATATAGCAAAAACAATAAGGAATGCATCAGTCACAACAATATGAGAATGTCTAGACTACAAAAAAGATTGCTATTAATGTTTATATTAAAAGTGCAATTGGTCATGCTGGATATCGGGAACATTGCTTGCACATCATCGGGCCTAAATTTCGGTTTTTTTTTGCATTGGTTGAAAGTCTTCATCAAAATTCTCCTTACTATCACAAGGGGGAATAGCTTTGAATTTTTTCTTGTTTTTCTTGGCCACAGATGACAGGAGAGCCATTGGAACTTGGAATTGCTGGTCAGCTCCTGTTATAGCTAATGCTCTCAGTGAAGACTCTTGCTCATCAGAAACAGGGGATGCAAACCGTCCAGCCATTGCAAATACAGCTTAAATCAGTTAGTTCAGATTTGAAAACTGGTTTCAAACCGGTTTTTCAGCTTGCACATGGTGGGTCTCGTGAGGTGGATCACGTGATCAGCAATAAGACCTTTATGAATGGTGCACTCGGATGATGCAATAACATTAAAACACTTATGTTTGATATAGTGTGGATATCCATGCATGCACGTATATATAGGAGAATGAGATGTTGGCGCATGCATACACTAATCTAATGGAGTGTAATGCACTTCTGTTTGTACAGTGCTAACGTGTTCTGACTATCAAAGTGGTCAGTTCCGACTAGTGGATGGGAGGAGCTACAACGAAGGCAGACTGGAGGTGTGTGTGGGCGGTCAGTGGAGAGGGGTCAGCACTACTAGTCTGAGCAATACAACAGCTGGAGAGATTTGTACTCGACTGGGCTTCTCTGGAGATGGTAAGTACTTATAAATTTATATTTGCTTTAATTATGAGAACCCACTTTTGGAGGAAATGTGTACTGTTGTAATATTGAACTCCACTGCACCCAATGCAATAATTGCCATCTAACAATGAGCGTTGCACTATTAAAGTGTCGTACATATCAAGAAACTACAACAATTTTAAGCAGTCAACCTTTCACTACTATGTCACCAACTACAAACAACCCTCAAACAGGCACAGTCAAAACAGTGTTGGGGGCCACAGTTGGTGTTTTGTTGGTACTACTGCTATTGGTGACCTCTGTTGCACTGGTAAACACTTGTGTTGCTTTGAGAAGGAAGAACAAGCAAAGGTACATCTGACATGCACCGTAACAATAGCAACTAAATAATGAATGCTAACATGAGTTGTTGTACACACATGCAACAGCAAACAAGGCGAATCGTACCCAAGGGATAATCGTCAAGACAACCCAGATGGTAAAGGTACGGAAGTGAACCCAGCTTATTATGCAGTCAAGTACACTCAAGGGGAGGAGACCTATGAAACTGTGCATTAGATTATAGCTCCTAAAACATGCATAAATAAACAGACTATTTATTTATTTTTCTGAGTTTTGCACGAGTATAGTGAGTTAGATCACATGACATGAAATAATTATGATGATACTATTATTGTATAAACTGTCACTGGCGTCCTGTATTGAGGTAGCAAAGTCACTGAGTAACTCCCTGCATGTCATGAATATAATTAACACAATATCAGCCAATAGTCACTAAATAAGTAGCACAGTTGACTGCAAGGAAAATCTAATTAGCTATGAACCTGTGGATTGTCATGGAGACTCCTTTTATAGCACTCACACTAGTACTCATCACTACTGTACAAGGTATTTGGGTTGTAAACTGTCATTCTGTGAATGCATGCATGTAAATATTATGTTTGCATGGTAAATAGTTTTTATTTTTTGTGTGTGTTATGGTAAATAGTTTTTATTGACTGAACAGGTGTCAGCAGTTGCACTAATGGAGATGTTGAGCTTATCCAGGACCCAGATGATACTAGGATATTTGGTTATGTCCAATACTGCTTCAGAGGTGAATGGGGGAGAGTATGCAGATGGAATAGACACATAACATTGTGGGATGACAGTGAAGCTACAGTTGCTTGTAGGCAGCTGGGATATTATAATAGATCAATAGGTGAAATAATACTGTAAAATTAATGATGCTGACCGTAAATTTACAGGATATGCGTATGTAAGTCATGATAGCACCTGGACTGGAGGATTTGTCTCCTTGAATTGTATGAATGGTATGGAGAACTCCCTTGAAGACTGCGATCCGTATAGAGTTATAACTGACAGAGAGAATACCTGTAAGAGTGGCAATCAGGCAAGGCTACTCTGTGAGCCAGGTACACAATTATAATTAATTTACAGGATCTATGAAATGGTTAATATAGCTGACTGTACTGATGGGACCATAAGACTGGTGGGTGGATCCACTGGCAGAGAGGGACGAGTGGAGGTATGTGTGGGTGGTCGCTGGGGAACTGTTCAAACAAATCAGTCTTTGGAAGTTGCTCAAACTGTTTGCAGGAGTCAATCACAAAGTTTGAGCTTCTACAGTACATCATCCTGTTACGGTGCTTTCAATTACTATGTTGCTACAGCAGTTATAATACCAATACTTCACTCATAGTTGCAAGGTTTGGCTACAGTCTCTCAAAGCCTGTTTACAAATGTTCACTAAACACTAATGGAGGACTGGAGTGTCTAAACTCAACAACCCCTGATGATCATACCAGGGACCTTGGAGTCTCTTGTGAATCTGAACAACATGGTGAGTGACGCAATCATTAGCGCTGAATATTTACGTAGTATAGGAAAGCAGGTACACTAACCTAATAGCACTTCTGTTTGTACAGTGCTGACGTGCTCTGACCTTCAAAGTGGTCAGTTCCGACTAGTGGATGGGAGGAGCCACAACGAAGGCAGACTGGAAGTGTGTGTGGGCTGTCAGTGGAGAGGGGTCAGCACTACTAGTCTGAGCAACACAACTACTGGAGAGATTTGCACTCGACTGGGCTTCTCTGGAGGTGAACGTAATAAACGAGTGTTGCAAGCGTGCGCTTGCTAATGCATCTCGCCATGTTGTGCTTTCACTCAATGTTATAGTCGTTTCTATAATGAATTTTACATTAAAGTTAGCTTATCTATATAAACTCACTGACTTATTTACATGCATCTATTGTGTTATCTATTGATTATGTGGCTTATCAAGACCTCAAGAAAGAAGAAAATTGATTCTTCCAAGATCAGTTCAGTGTATATAATAATTATATCTATTGAGAAGAAAAAACTTGTGTACATGCATATTGTTATCTATATTGTTATATGGTAGTGTTTGCCAGGCACTCAAGAAAAAGATGACTCTGGAATCTGGATTCTGGATATTATTTTCTCATACGTGAGGAATGAACGCGCATGCGCATTACATCCATAGGAATAATTAAAGGGTGTGTCCAAAGAGATCAATTTCACAAATGAATAGCTATAGCGCTAGCGGTTTTAACAGATATTTTTTGACTCTTGTAGCTAACAAAAAGCTAGTGCTTTAGTGCAAGGCTAACTCATATGTTGTGCAAACAGATTATGCTATGAAAGATTCTGAAGAGACTGCAACAGCCTTCAATGTGAGTCAAACTAGCCATAACTCGAGAAAGAAGCTTTAGTTTGCTAATCCACGAATCAAAATCCAAGAAAACGTGGCTAGAAGCCTATAGAAGCTGTTAGTTTTCGTCGCATTGCAACTGTTGAGCAGTTACAGCTGGAACAGACACACATACACACAGACAGACAGACACACATACACACAGTCAGCTTTACCGTATCCCTCGTGCGGCTACGCCTCGAGGCATAATAATGGTTACATAATTACGACTGTTTTATTATTATACAGAACCCACTGTGAAGAGTTTTGAACCAACTGGAGGAGATGTGTACTGTTGCAATACTGAACTCCACTGCACTCAATGCAATAATTGCAATCAAACAATGAGTGTTGCACTATTAAAGTGTCGTACATATCAAGAAACTACAGATTCTGAAATGTTTAGTAGTCAATACTCCACAACCATGCCACCAACTACAATGATACCCATCACACCACCAAGCTCAGGAACAACAACAAGCACCACTGAGACTACTACAGCACAGCACAACCAGAGCACTGCAGCAGAGAGCCCTAGGCCTGATGATGGTGGATCTATAGCTGCTGTGATTGTTGTTCTAGTGTTGGCAATGGCTACCGGATGTATAATCATATGTGCTGTTGTTGTTTGGAAAAGAATCACTGCTCGCAAAAATAGCATTAAACTGAGGTAAGAAAACATTGACAGCATTCAATTTAGAAGTCCATAAATTATGTAATCCAGTTCATACATACACAAGTCAGTATAGAAACTATGTTGTGCACAATATTTACCACCGAACCTGTTTACCTTTAGAAATGAGGTGACCCTCTTCATGACGGGTATACATGTACCACAAAACCGGCTACTCATACACTTGATGGAATGTGCATGTTCACTGCTGCCCCTCCCAGATCTATATTTTCTTTGTACAATAGATAATATTGATTTCCTCATAATTATACTTATTGCAGTAAAAGCTACACTGATCAGCAAGTGGTAGAAGGTGAACAACTTGACGATGTAACTGTACTTGTTATGCATAACTACAGCACGGCAGGTCCTGACTACGAAGATGTAACCACAAATCAGCCAAAAATAGACACCTATGATGTAATCGGTCACAATCAGCCAAGGTTGAGTGAAGCTCAGGTAGCCAATCAACCACCAGTAAGAGATGAAGCTATCGAGAATCAAGATGACTTTCACAATGCTGAGCAGCACCTTTACGCAGTTGTCAACAAGAAAGCCAAGAAAAGGTCGTCACCTGATGAGAGTCCATGTCACAAGACCTTCGATACCATCGCAATGTTTGAGGGAGGAGAAATCTGAGTCATGAATAATTACTATAGACTGTCAAATGCATAAAAACAGTTGTGACTGTGGAACGATTTACTAGTCTAGCTGTAAAGATAGCGATAGCCTCATCATTATTTTGTGTGTGTGTGTGCTGCCTAATCTCATTTGAAAATCTGGTACAGGAGCATCGTACCTACAACTTACACACACAATCTAAAGCAGGATACAAAGCTAACAAAATATTTCTACCCATAATTATATCATCAACAAAATTCCAGAGTAATGGGAAATCGTTCTGATGCTTCTAATCATGCCTTCCAAGCAAAATATAGAACTCCATCAAACAGTCAACAAAGCACGATCATAATGAAGTGAAACCATAGATCTACACCAGAGTTATCTAAACCAGAGTTATCTAAACTGGAGAAGATGATGTCAATAGAGAACATTCACAGGATACTGATTCACCTACTCCGTGGTGGCTAGGAAGATGGTGACCCAGGGAGGCCGTGACACAGAGTACAACACACTAGTACGAAGTAGTGACCTTGGAGACAAGATGCAGTTTGAAAGTGACTCACTTCACTGAGAAGGAAGTTACTCGAAACTATTGATGTCTCAGGATCTTGATTTGTAATTATAGTTATCTCCTACACCTTGCTAAGAAACGCACTACATTGTGTGACAAATGTCTTGTTAGATTCTCCACGGAATTCTATGAATATGATTAACATAAGAATAGGCCATACAAATGGTGGGTTAGACTAGATACTGATAATTATGGCCTGATGTAATAAATAATTGATGCTAGTACATGTATATGAACTTTAGTTCCTGGGCTGTCTAAACATCTCTTGACTTGAAGGTATGCAAACTACATAATAGTAACAGAATGCAACAATGATTAAATAAATACCGTATAAGCCTGAGGTGTAGGAATATGCTTTTCTAAGGGGTGCTGGGGGCCAGGGTAGCCTCGATTCCAGGCCGATTAAAATACAGCCTTGGTACTTATTGCATGGGTGATAGTGCGCATGCGCTTCAAAATACACAGAATAATATTATGGGTAATCGTATTACGAATGTAATTATATAAATGTTCGTAATACTTTATCTCCATGACTGAGTTCCTTGAAGCTGTGGCTTATGCCATCTATTGCGTTGGTCTAGAAGGCTTGAACACTAGTCTGGAGGCTCTCATCTACGTCTACGATGGTCGTATAGCCGGACTGTCTTCACAAGTAGCAGTTAAGAGGCACCATACACTTCCCATAGCCTGTACAGATCCAAGCTAAGACATCCTGACCATACAATCGTCATAGAGGTAGATGAGAACCTCTTCTGGCTTCAGACTAGTGTGAAAGCCTTCTGGAACAACGCAATAGAGAGCTAAGCTGATCATCGATAGAAAATAGATGCGAGAAAGATATACCAGGTCGTATTTAAATTGGCCTGGAATCCATGTGACAAAACCTTCGCTAAAGAGAACGATGCCACCGCAATGTTTGAGGGAGGAGAAAGCTGAGTCATTAATAACTACTACAGACTGTTAATGAACATGTGACTGTGGAACGATTACTGATATAGTATAGCTGTAGAGATAGCGATAGCCTCATCATTATTTTGTATGTGTGCTGCCTAATATCATTTGTGAATTTGGTACAGGAGCATCGTACCAACAACTTACAAACACAATTAAAAAAAGCAGGATATGCTAACAAATCTACATACCTCACAAATATTTATGCCAGCTTACAATTATAAATATACACGAGGGATATATGCCATGCATCCCAAGTGCACGCGTTACAACTAGTTTATATCCTGAGGGCATAGCAACATAACACTATCTTAGTAACTCAATATAAACTGAAAAAAGTGCATTTCTTCTCTCTTCTAGACGATTATTGTGCCAGTATCTGCAGCGTATAAGATTGGTAGGGACCACAAGAAAAGGGTGCATTAGGGATATTTTGTTACCAACTCTTTTACATAGCTAGCTGCATGGTGTTACTGACTGTAGATTATTGTGGTGGTACTCATATACTGACACTGCATGGCGTCCTGTATTACAGGTAACCCCTGCATGTCATGAACTATCAGTGAGTATAATTTTGAGTCACTCAATAACTTAATTGCACAGTTGACGGTTAAAACAGATTGTCATGGAGACACTTTTCATAGCACTAGTGCTCATCACTACTGCACAAGGTATTCTGGTTGTAAACTGTCATTCTGTAGATCATTACATTTTTCTTGACTGAACAGGTATCAGCAGTTGCACTAATGGATCTATTGAGCTTATCCAGGACCCAGCTGATACTAGGATAGTTGGTTATGTTCAGTACTGCTTCAGAGGTGAATGGGGGAGACTATGCAGAGAGTCTGGACACATGACATTGTGGAATGTCAGTGAAGCTACAGTTGCTTGTAGGCAGCTGGGATATAGATCAATAGGTGAAATAATACCATAATATTATATTCTACCAAATGATACTGACCGTAAATTTACAGGATATGCGTATGTAAGTCATGATAACACCTGGACTGGAGGATTTGTCTCCTTGAATTGTATGAATGGTTCAGAGAACTCTCTTGAAGACTGTGATCCGCATAGAGCTAGCAGAGAGAATACCTGTAAGAGTGGCAATCATGCAAGGCTACTCTGTGAGCCAGGTACACAATTATAATTAATTTACAGGATCTATGAAATGGTTAATATAGCAGACTGTTCTGATGGGACCATAAGACTGGTGGGTGGATCCACTGACAGAGAGGGACGAGTGGAGGTGTGTGTGGGTGGTCGCTGGGGAACTGTTCAAACAAATCAGTCTTTAGAAGTTGCTCAAAATATTTGCAGGAGCCAATCACAAAGTTTGAGCTTCTACAGTACATCATCCTGTTATGGTTTGTTTAATCATTAAGCTACCACAATCTATAAATATGCACTTTGTTAGTTTCACAGTTTGGACACAGCCTCCTCTCAAAGCCTGTTTACAGCTGCTCATTAAACACTAATGGAGGACTGGAATGTCTAACCTCAACAACCCTTGATGACCATACCAGGGACCTTGGAGTCTCTTGTGAATCTGAACAAAATTGTGAGTGTTTGTGTTAGCTTAATATCCACGTAAAACGAGAATGAGATGTTGGCGCATGCATACACTAACCTAACAGAGTGTAATGCACTATTGTTATGCCTCGAGGCGTATAGCAGCATGAGGGATACAGTAAAGCTGACTGTGTATGTGTTACAGCCGTAACTGCTCAACGGTTACAATGCGACGAAAACTAACAGCTTATATAGGTTTCTAGCCACGATTTTGATTCGTTGATTTGCAAACTAAAGCTTCTTTCTCGAGTTATACAGCTACTTTGACTCGCAGTGAAGGCTGTTGCAGTCTCTTCAGAATCTTTCTTTCATATCATCATCTGTTCGCACAAACTTTCTATTCAACTTATAAGTTAGCTACAAGAGTCAGAAAATAGCTGAAAAGCTGCATGCATGTACACTACTGTAGTGTACATGTATGCAGTACACACTGCTAGCCTTTCGACCTATCGTTATTTTAGAGACAAATCGGAACGGACGGCCCTTGGATCTCACCAATTATCCATTGACAAAAATGCAATATAGTTCTACATGCTTCTATCCTCTGGCCTATCCTTTTATCAGGCCATCAGATAGACTTATGTTTCCATTAAGCTCCTCTTCTATAATGACTGTGTCAAATAAATAACATAAATAACATACTTCTCCAACTTTTTGAACGAAAGTAAAACATGGCGAGAGGCATTAGCACATCGTTTATACAGTGCGAACGTGCTCTGATCATCAAAGTGGTCAGTTCCGACTAGTGGATAGGAGGAGCTACAATGAAGGCAGACTGGAGGTGTGTGTGGGCGGTCAGTGGAGAGGGGTCAGCACTACTAGTCTGAGCAACACAACAGCTGGAGAGATTTACACTCGACTGGGCTTCTCTGGAGATGGTGAGTATAAGTTAACTAACTTTATATTACATTTGCTTTAATAATTATTATGAATGTTACCAGAACCCTCTTTGATGAGTTTTGAACTAACTAGAGGAGATGTGTACTGTTGCAATAATGAACTCCACTGCACTCAATGCAATAATTGCAATCAGACAATGAGCGTTGGACTATTAAAGTGTCGTACATATCAAGAAACTTTAAGCAGGCAATCTTTCACTACTATGTCACCAACTACAAATAACCCTCAGACAGTTGACGGTGAGTGCCAATATTCAGTAAATCCAACTGTGATTTCATGTATTTTTCCTACTACTACGCCAGCTACTACAATGATCTCCAGTTTCATTCAGACATGTGACGGTGAGCCTATACAGAGCAAATCCATGCAACTGTCATTGTATGCAACATTATCAGGAACAGTCATCACAGTGTTGAGGGCCACAATTGGTCTTCTGTTGGTACTGCTATTGGTGACAGTTGTTGCACTAGTAAACACTTGTGTTGCTTTGAGAAGGAAGAACAAGCAAATGTACGTCTGGCATCCACTGTACAATAGTAATACACCTTAACATGAGCTGTTTTACACACATGCAACAGCAGACAAGGCGAATCGTACCAATTGGATACACAAGATGGTTCAGTGACAGTGCCTGTCCCTAGTACAGAAGTGAACCCAGCTTATGATGCAGTCAAGTACACTCAAGGAGAGGAGACCTATGAAACTGTGCATTAGATTATGAGAAACATATGTTATTATATAGTATTCGAATGAATTTTTGCTGTGTTATTTATGTCACAATAATATTATTTGTGAGTAGTGAATTAATTAGATCACATGATTGAACTTAGTTTAAGTACTAAACTTAATTATAGATTTATGATGGTAACTATTATGAGCTGCCTGTGGCATTCTGTAATGCATGCAGGTACTAGCAAGGGTCACTAAATAACTTTCTGCAAATTATCATGAATATAATTACAGTTACTGCATGGTCACTAAATAAGTTGCACAGTTGACTACAGTCAAATCTGATGAGCTCTGAAACAATACAGATTGTCATGGAGACTCTTTTTATAGCAGTCTCACTATAGTTATCATCGCTACTGTACAAGGTACCTGTTAAACTGTTTCTCTGTGGAGGCATGCATGTAAATATGTTTTATTGACTGAACCGGTGTCAGAAATTGCACTAATGGAGATGTTGAGCTTATCCAGGACCCAGCTGATACTAGGATAGTTGGTTATGTTCAATACTGCTTCAGAGGTAAATGGGGGAGAGTATGCAGATGGAATGGACACATGACATTGTGGGATGACAGTGAAGTTGCAGTTGCTTGTAGGCAGCTGGGATATACATCTACAGGTGAAGTACTGGACTGTAATATCAATAACAACTGTACAATTTACAGGATATGCATATGTAAGTCATGATAACACCTGGACTGGAGGATTTGTCTCCTTGAATTGTGTGAATGGTTCAGAGAGCTCCCTTGAAGAATGTGATCCGTATAGAGTTATAACTAGCAGAGAGGATACCTGTAGGAGCGGCAATCATGGAAGGCTACTCTGTGAGCCAGGTATGAATTTCCGGAAGAGAATGAATGGTTAAATACATTTTGTGTAGCTGATTGTACTGATGGATAGATAAGACTGGTGGGTGAATCCACTGACAGAGAGGGACGAGTGGAGGTGTGTGTGGGTGGTCGCTGGGGAACTGTACAAACAAATCAGTTTATGAAACTGTTTGCAGAAGCCAATTACAATCATAAATACTGGACTTCCACAACACATCATCTAGTTACGGTTAGCTTTCAATTGTTATGTTACAACAGCATACAGTAACTGTTATTGTAATAGCACATGCAATACTTCACTAAAATAAATTGTATAGTTTCACGGTTTGGCTACACCCTCTCAAAGCCTGTCTACAACTGCTCATCACTAATGGAGGACTGGAATGTCTAAGCTCAACAACCCCTGATGACTATACCAGGGACCTTGGGGTCTCTTGTGAGTTTGAACAAAATGGTGAGTGAAACAATCTTTAGTGCTGAATATTTACGTAGTATAACAGGAAAGCATGTAATGGCACTACTGTTTGAACAGTGCTGACGTGCTCTGACCACTGGGCTTCTCTGGAGAAGGTAAGCTCACCCTGATATTATTTTTGCCATAATTCTTATCATCATACAGAACCGAGCTTTGAACCAACTAAAGGAGATGTGTACTGTTGCAATACTGAACTCAACTGCACCCAATGCATTGATAGCTGCAATGATACAACGAGCAATAGTCTGCTATGTACTACACTTGAGCAAGGTATTACGAAATTATAGCAGATATTGCCCTATCACACAACCTGATACAGGAACATTACCAAGCACCACTGAGACTACTACAGCACAGCACAACCAGAGTACTATTGTACAGAGCACTGGCGATGGTGGAACTATAGCTGCTGTGATTGTTGTTCTAGTGTTGGCAATGGCTACCAGATGCATAATCACATGTGCTGTTGTTGTTTGGAAAAGAATCACTGCTCGCAAAAATAGCATTAAACTGAAGTAAGAAATCTTGACAGCATGCATTCAAATAACTGCCTCACTAGCAATTTAGAAGTCCATAAATAATAAATGTAATCCAAGTTAGTAGTATACTAAAGCTATAGTACCCATCGAACGGTTAACCTGTTTACTTTTAGAAAGGGGGTGACCCTCTTCATAGCGGGTATACATGTAGTATCATTGCTACAAAGTCCGAACTTGACTAAAAATAGTTTCTTTGTACAATAGTTATAATATTAACATTTCCCTGCAGTATACAAGCTACACTGTTTAGCAAGTTGTGGAAGATGAACAACTTGACGATGCAACTGCACTTGTTATGCGTAACTACAGCATGGCAGGTCCTGACTACGAAGATGCATTAGCCATAAATCAGCCAATAATAGACACCTATGATGTAATAATTGGTCATAATCAGCCAAGGTCAAATGAAGCTCAGGTAGCCAACCCACCACCAGTAAGAGATGAATCTATCGAGAATCAAGATGACTTTCACAATGCTGAGCAGCACCTTTACGCAGCTGTCAATAAGAAAGCCAAGAAAAGGTCATCACCAGACGAGAGTCCATATGACAAGACCTCGCTAAAGAAAAAGATACCACCGCAAAGTTTGAGGGAGGAGAAAGCTGAGTCATTAATAACTAGTACAGACTGTCAATGAACATGTGACTGTGGAATGATAATAGTATAGCTGTAGAGATAGCGATAGCCTCATGTGAGTGTTGTGTGTGTGTGTGTGTGTGTGTGTGTGTGTGTGTATGCTGCCTAATCTCATTTTGAACTCTGATAAGAGCATCAACTTACAAACACAATTTAAAGCAGGATGTACAAAGCTAATTAACAAAATACCAGGATGCAACAAGCATAGTCCATGCAGTATATAAATGGCTTGAATTAATACTGCAGTTAGTGCATGATGCAGCATTAACATTTGGTGGGGTTGATTTCCTGCCTGTTCCTAAACTTCCCTGACCTTTACCCACCGCTTATACAGTTTGGCCGGCCAACTGATAGGCAGTCTGATATGCAACCACTGTTAATTCCCATGCATATATCATGCAACCGCAGTAACAAACAGCAGTAACCAGTTATACATTATACAAGAATTAGCTAGGCAAGATCTTCCAGCTTGAGCCTGCACATGGCCCCGCCTATTATTACCATGGTCCCATGCGATCTTACCGCTTGGGTGAGCACAAAGTAATATCCTGACTACCTACCAAGAGCTCAATTAAAATATTTCTACTATTTTCATCAAGAACTAAACGACAATCCATAGGAAATTTAAACACAAACACAAGCAACAACAACAGAAATATAACCGGCTGCCACATGTACAGTCAGCAAGCAACCATTTCTGCGAATTTGAAAAAAACAAACACCAGGTCATGCCTCTGGATAACTACATACGACAGGAGTGCTACAATCGGGCAGAGCGGACCTACCGGACCCATGCATCACAATGCCTACCCCTTTTCTACCTTTGATGCTTCGAGGCAGAGTTTTAGGATGGAGGGGTTTGACAGGTTGTCGATTGACACATCCGCCCAGCTATAGATCATACACTGTGTCTGAAGGTGATTCTCCTCACAAAAAACCCCTGAAGAACGCCACACAGCATGTTGCCCATACCATGATAATTATGGTCAAAATTCTATACCTATCACACTCCCAAACGGCCCATAATTATATCATCAGCAAAATTCCAGAGTAATGGGCAATTGTTCTTATGCTTCAAATGGTACGCTCTGATGCTTCTAATCTCTCCTTCCAAGCAAAATATAGAACTCCATCAAACAGTCAACAAAGCACGATCATAATGAAGTGAAACCATAGATCTACACCAGAGTTATCTAAGAAGATGACGTCAATAGAGAACATTCACAGGATACTGATTTAGACGATGTAAGAGGATTTGAGAATCCAGATTATGAATCGGTGGATGGAGAGGATGAGCCGACCTACTCTGTGGTGGCTAGGAAGATGGTGACCCAGGGAGGTCATGACACAGAGTACAACACACTAGTACGAAGTGATGACCATGGAGACAAGATGCAGTTTGAAAGTGACTCACTTTATACCGAGAAGGAAGTTACTCGAAACTATTGATGTCTCAAAAATCTTGATTTGAATATTTTTATAGTTATCTCCTACACCTGGGTAAGAAATGCACTACATTGTGTGACAAATGTCTTGTTAGCTTCCCCACAGAATTCAATGAATATAAAGAATAGGCCATACAAATGGTGGTTTAGACTAGATATGGCCTGATGTAATACTAGTATATAATTATGAACTTTAGTTCCTGGCTGTCTAAACATCTCTTGACTTGAAGGTATGCAAACTACATAATAGTAACTGGCTATAGTTAATTCAACCATCAGAATGCAACAATGAATAAATATATACCTGAGTTGTTATAGGAATATGTTTTTCTAAGGGATGCTGGGGCCAGGGTAGTCTCGATTCCAGGCCGATTAAAATACAGCCTTGGTACCTATTGCATGGGTGATATTGCGCATGCGCTTCAAAATACTCAGAATATGGGTAATCGTACTACAAACATAAAACCTTAGTAAATTATACCGTCCGTTTACTAAGTTCTGTAATACTTTATCTCCATGACTCAGTTCCGTGAAGCTGTGGCTTATGCCATCTATTGCGTTGGTCTAGAAGGCTTGAATACTAGTCTGGAGGCTCTCATCTACGTCTACGATGGTCGTATAGCCGGACTGTCTTCGCAAGTAGCAGTTAAGAGGCACCATACACTTCCCTTAGCCTGTACAGATCCAAGCTAAGACATCCTGACCACACAACCGTCATAGAGGTAGATGAGAGCCTCTTCTGGCTTCATACTAGTGTGAAAGCCTTCTGGAACAACGCAATAGAGCTAAGCTGATCATCGATAGAAAATAGATGCGAGAAAGATATACCAGGCCGTATTTAAATTGGCCTGGAATCCATGTGACAAACCTTTGCTAAAGAAAACGATGCCACCGCAATGTTTGAGGGAGGAGAAAGCTGATCATGGGTCATTAATAATTACTACAGACTGTCAATGAACACGTGACTGTGGAACGATTTACTAGTCTAGCTGTAGAGATAGCGATAGCCTCATCTTATTTTGTGTGTGTGCATTTGGTACAGGAGCATCGTACCTACAACTTACAAACACAATTCAAAAAGCAGGATATGCTAACAATTCTATACATATACTTCACAAATATTCTGCCAGCTTACAATTATAAATATACACGAGGGATATATGCCATACATCCCAAGTGCACGTGTTATATAACTAGTTTATATCCTGAGGGCATAGCAACATAACACTGTCTTAGTAACACAATAAACTGAAAAAAGTGCATCTCTTCTCTCTTCTAGACGATTATTGTGCAGCGTATAAGATTGGCAGGGACCACAAGAAAAGGGTGCATTAGGGATATTGAGTTACCAACTCTTTTACATAGCTAGCTGTATGGCGTTACTGACTGTAGATTATTGTGGTGGTACTCATAAACTGACACTGGCGTCCTGTACTACAGGTAACCCCTGCATGTCATGAATATAATTAAACTATCAGTGAGTATAATTATGAGTCACTCAATAACTTGCATAGTTGACAGTCAAAACAGATTGTCATGGAGACTCTTTTCATAGCAGTTACACTAGTGCTCATTGCTACTGGCACAAGGTATTTTGGATGTAAAATGTCATTCTGTGGATGCAGTTTACTGACTAAACAGGTGTCAGCAATTGCACTAATGGAGATGTTGAGCTTATCCAGGATCCAGCTGATACTAGGATAGTTGGTTATGTTCAATATTGCTTCAGAGGTGAATGGGGGAGACTATGCAGAGAGTCTGGATACACGCCATTGTGGGATGTCAGTGAAGCTGCAGTTGCTTGTAGGCAGCTGGGATATAGATCTACAGGTGAAGTACTGGACTGTAATATAAATCATAACGACCGTACAATTTACAGGAGATGCGTCTGTAAGTCATGATAACACCTGGACGGGAGAATTTGTCTCTGTGAATTGTATAAATGGTACGGAGAACTCTCTTGAAGACTGTGACCCAGTGAAAGTTATAACTAGGTTAGATACCTGTAAGAGAGGCAATCAGGCAAGGCTACTCTGTGAACCAGGTATGAATTTCCAGAAATGAATGAAAGTTAATGGTTAAAAACATTTTGTATAGCTGATTGTGTTGGAACCCCAAGACTGGTGGGTGGATCCACTAACAGAGAGGGACGAGTGGAGGTGTGTGTGGGTGGTCGCTGGGGAGCTGTGCAAACAGATCAGTCTTTGGAAGTTGCTCAAACTGTTTGCAGGAGCCAATTGCAAATACTTGACTTCTACAGCACATCACCTAGTTACGGTTAGCTTTCAATTGTTATGTTACTATAGCAGTTATTATAAGAATCACTGCATTATAATGTAGTTTCCCAGTTTGGCTACAGCCTCTCAAAGCCTGTCTACATTTGCTCATTAAACACTAATGGAGGACTGGAATGTGTAAAATCAACAACCCCTGATGACCATACCAGGGACCTTGGAGTCTCTTGTGAATTTGTACAAAATAGTGAGTGACACAATCATTATAGTGCTGGATATACACATAGTTTTTAAATGGGATTGAGTTGTGTGCTTATTCAATATAAGAAAGCATGCAGGCACACTAACCAGGTACCTAATTACCCTACTATTTGTACAGTGCTAACGTGTTCTGACCATCAAAGTGGTCAGTTCTGACTAGTGGATGGGAGGAGCCACAACGAAGGCAGACTGGAGGTGTATGTGGGCGGTCAGTGGAGAGGGATCACCACTACTAGTCTGAGCAACACAACAGCTGGAGAGATTTGCACTCGACTGGGCTTCTCTGGAGATGGTAGTAAAGTCATATATAATTAACCACGTATGTTTTGCTTTAATAATTCTTATCAGAACCCACTGTGATGAGCTTTGAACTAACTAGAGGAGATGTGTACTGTTGCAATACTGAAGTCCACTGCACCCAATGCAATAATTACAATCAGACAGCGCTGGTCTCAAGTGTTGTACACATAAAAGTATGTTAGACAGTGAGTGCCAAAACCTATACAGTAAATCCCTCGTCCTTAATTCTTATAATTATACACACAACTTTCAGTCTCAGTCAACACATTGTGGGGGGGCCACAGTTGGTGTTCTGCTGGTGCTGCTATTGGTGACAGTTGTTGCACTAGTAAACACTTGTGTTGCTTTGAGATTGAAGAACAAGCAAAGGTACATCGATCTGCCATCCACTGTACAATAACTAAAGTAATAGATGTTAACATGAGCCGTTTTACTCACAACATTTGCAACAGCAAACATGGTGAATCTTACCCTTGTGGAGACAACACAGATGGTAAAGGTTCAGTGCCTGTCCCCAGTACAGAAGTGAACCCAGCTTATGATGCAGTCAAGTACACTCAAGGGGAAGAGACCTACGAAACTGTGCATTAGATTATTTCATGAAAAACATAATGAATAATTCTTTGGATTCTTTTTTGGGCTATACCTTGTAATTGTCACTATTAATTTGTTAGACATAAAAGGAATACACTAAACTACTAAAATAAATAAAATTATATTATAAAACATTAATTTTGATCAAGATACGGTGTTCTAGGGGAACAGGTGTATGCTTCTCTTGCCTTGCAACACGTTGCACCTTGTATTATTATTATATAGTGTAATAAGTCCTGATATATAGTTGTGCACGATTATAGTGAGTTAGATCACATGACTGAATTACAATTAAATATGATGGTACTATTATTATAAACTGTCACTGGCATCGTATTGCAGTTAGCAAAGTCACTGAATAACTTCCTGCATGTCATGAATATACTTAACACAATATCAGTCAATAGTCACTAAATAAGTTGCACAGTTGACTACAAGGAAAATCTAATTATACCTATGAACCTATGGATTGTCATGGAGACTCTGCTCATAGCAGTTACACTACTCATCACTACTGCACAAGGTATTCTGATCATAAACTGTCACTCTGTGGAAGCATGGGTGTACTTGATATTGTTTTTATTGGCTGAACAGGTGTCAGAAATTGCACTAATGGAGATTTTGAGCTTATCCAGGACTCAGCTGATACTAGGATAGTTGGTTATGTTCAATACTGCTTCAGAGGTGAATGGGGGAGAGTATGCAGATGGAATGGACACGTGACATTGTGGGATGTCAATGAAGCTGCAGTTGCTTGTAGGCAGCTGGGATATACATCTACAGGTGAAATAATTATATACTATATATAATTGTTATGATAATGGTCGTACATTTACAGGAGATGCATATGTAAATCAATGTGATAACACCTGGTCTAGAGGATTTGTAGCGGTGAATTGTAATAATGGTATGGAAAGCTCTCTTGAAGACTGCATACCAATGGAAGAGGTTCGGCCTGGCTGTGACTGTGGCAATCAAGCAAGGCTACGCTGTGAGCCAGGTGTGTGACGAATTTACCGTCAGGATCCATGATACAATAAAATGCTAAACACATTTTGTATAGCTGACTGTACTGATAAAAACATAAGACTGTTGGGAGGATCCACTGACAGAGAGGGACGAGTGGAGGTGTGTGTGGGTGGTCGCTGGGGAAGTGTTCAAACAAATCAGTCTTTGGAAGTTGCTGAAACTGTTTGCAGAAGCCAATCACAAACACTGGACTTCTACAGCACATCACCTAGTTACGGTTAGCTTTCAATTGTTCTGTTGCTACAACACTTATAACAATCACTTCACTATAATCATTATACATGCAGTGTCACAGTTTGGCTACAGTCTCTCAAAGCCTGTTTACAGCTGCTTATTAAACACCAAAGGAGGACTGGAATGTTGTCTAAACTCAACAACCCCTGATGACCATACCAAGGACTTTGGAGTCTCATGTAAATCTGTACAAAATGGTGAGTGACACATTAGTGCTGGATATCCAGGTATAGCAGAGGTTTTAAATGGGATTCAACTTATTTCATAGGTATTAAAGCAAGTACAAACCTAATAGAGTGAATGCACTACTGTTTGTACAGTGCTGATGTGCTCTGACCATCAAAGTGGTCAGTTCCGACTAGTGGATGGGAGGAGCTACAACAAAGGCAGACTGGAGGTGTGTGTGGGTGGTCAGTGGAGAGGGGTCTGTACTAGTCTGAGCAACACAACTGCTGGAGAGATTTGCACTCGACTGGGATTCTCTGGAGATGGTATAACTTTAACACGATACTAATTATGTTTTGCTTTAATAATTCTTATCAGAACCCACTGTGACGAGCTTTGAACAAACCAGAGGAGATGTCTACTGTTGCAATACTAAACTCTACTGTACCCAATGCAATAATGGCAATCAGACAGTGAGCATTGGTCTAAGGTGTCCTACATATCAAGCAACTACAAGTAGTCAGTGCCCTACTACAATAATAAACATACCACAAAACATAGTAACAACAACAGCACAGCAAAATCAGACTGAGAGTACTACCGATGGTGGATCTGTAACTGCTGTGATTGTTGTTCTAGTGTTGGCAATGGCTACCGGATGTATAATTACATGTGCTGTTGTTGTTTGGAAAAGAATCAGTGCTCGCAAAAATAGCATTAAACCGAGGTAAGAAATCTTGACAGCATAAAAAAACACTTGCATTAATTAGACGTTCGTATATAAATCAGTCGCATATACACAAGTCAGTATACAACTATATACAAAAGCATACTACTGTTAACTCTCTCAGCCAAACATTAATATTAAGTAACCCCCTTCATGTCGGGTGTACATGTATATGCATGCATGTATTATAGCTATTGTAACATTGCCACAAAACACTTTAAAGTTGGACATAATAATGTATACTTGATGGTCTGACTTAGCTCAGCTGTACATTTTCATTAACATAGAAAATAGTTGATCTTTCTTCGTACGCTATAGTGCAATGTTAAATATGTTGCAGCAGTGCATCAGGAGCTACTACAATTGCTACAATTCCAAATGAAAGCTACACGTTTCAGCAAGTGCAAGATGAACAACTTTACAGTGAGGCTACACCAGTTACACATAACTACAGCACGGCAGTCCTTAACCACGAAGGTGTAACCATGCATCCCCCGGTCATAGACACCTATGATGTAATCGGTCATAATCAGCCAAGGTTGAATAAAGCTCAGGCAGCCAACCCACCATCAGTAAGAGATGAAGCTATCGAGAATCAAGAAGACTTTCACAATGCTGAGCAGCACCTTTACGCAGCCGTAAACAAGAAAGCCAAAAAAAGGTTATCACCAGACGAGAGTCCATATGACAAGACCTTTGCTAAAGAGAAGGATACCACCGCAATGTTGGAGGGAGGAGAATACTCAAAGCTGAGGCAGTAATTGAACATTCGTTTGTAATTGTGGGAACGATTACTATAACAAAATTCTATACTATTATGGTAACTGTAGAGATAGTAATAGCTTCATGTATTAGATCTAGCAAAAATGGCAATGATATTTATGTGTGTGCAACCTAAAGGGATTTGAGGATCTGGTACAGGAGCATCGTATTATGAGGACATCAACAGCTAACAACATTTCTGCCAGCTTTCAGAAATAATATGATATTGTAGTCATTGATGCAGCATAAAATAATATTAACCCAGTCATCAGTGAAATTATTTCCCCCAAGTACAATAGATTATATGGCTCCTGAAAATAACGTAGATATTGTGTTACTGATACTGAAAAAAAAAAACAGAAAAAGAATCAGGTATAAAAACATTGACAGTATGAACAGTAACTTGATGTTTGCTTTGGTAGATACATATACTTTGATGGCTACAATACGATACTGAAATCAGTTCATGCGTGTACACAAGTCAGTATAAAAACTATGCACTATATCCCCAAGGCAACTCACATTGTAGTCGATATAGCGTACAAAATAACATTCTTAGTACACCAGAAGCTACTGCAGTTGTTAAGAAACTAGCGTATAACCGATAATTTTCGGGGGATAACACATTCGTGGTTGAGCAATATTTAGTCACTTCGTGGATAATATTATCGTGGTTGCTGCTTGCACTGCAGGTAAAGGTAGGCAAGGTCGTGGTATGAGCTCCAACCAAGAATATTTTGTCCCACCAGCTGTTCAGCAAGTGCAAGATGAACAGCTTGACGCTGTAACTGCACTTGTTATAATTATGTAACTACAGCACAGCAGGTCCTGACTACGAAGATGTAACCGTCAGCCAGTAAGGCCACACAAAGTCAATTTTTGTAGTTTCTCTATTCAATTTTAGCAAGCGGATGAACGATAATAGATTTTAATTTGAAAACACACCCTCAATTTCCTTAATAAGCGGAAGTGTATAGTATATTTGTGACATACAAAACATCAATCATCGTAGTTAGGGGTCACGTGATATTAATTTTAACTCTTTTGGAAAGCTGCCAAATTCCAAGCGCATGTCTAGAATTTTAGCACTCCCCCATCATTAACTCTGTTATTATCAACGCAGGTTAGGATTCCCAGGACCTTGGTATTGCAAAGTAAAACACATTGATTTCAGCAAATATCCCATAAATCTGATTACTATACTAAACTATACGCATGTCAGTAGAAAACACATTCAAAATAGCATTTAACACCAAATATTTATGTCATTAAATATTGTGGTGATATTTATGGTACAAAACCTCTGAATAAAGAGCAACCTCTTTATAGAAACAATCATAATATCACACCCCTCAGTGAATACACGCTCAAATGACTGACCTGCTTGTTTATCTACAAAGTTGGCAGCTGCCATTGCGAGGTTAGCCGAGAGTGTTGTCAAGTCGGCAGGTTGTTGAACTATCTCTTGTTTGCCATCCTTACACTCGTACACCGGACAGGGTACGTATTCTGTGGGGGTTGGGTGGAGGGAGTGGCTTGTATAGTGAACACATTCCTCAAAACTTTATATAATTGTATGGTGCATTGGTAATGCTTCCCTTGTTAATCTTAGCTCAGTATGCAGCAGTATCAGCTATAATTATTATAGGAACAACGGTTGATCTTTACACTAAAGCAATACTGCACAATCACAATGACTGCTGACTCAGCAACGTACCTGGACTGCAGCTCGTACTACACCACTGTTTGGGGTAGAAGCAGACATAGCAGGGACACGCATCATGGGTGTACGGTATGCCCTGAGGGATGAGAGAGAGAGAGTTTAATCTAGCCATATAGATGCATGCGTAACAAGTTCATCAAAAGCTTTTTTTTAGTCTACTCTACTAACCATCACTAGATTTTCAATTTGCGTATCTTATATACTGGTTATCCATTGTAACACTTAACACTTTACATAAAATGGCTCTATAGTCCATCAAATTATAGCAAATTAGCACTTATTATCACCCCAGTCATGCATTATTCACCATGTAGTAGTCAAAGCCATGATGGTCGGGTAGGTACTCCCCATCAGCACCAACGCCCTGAGGGGATACAAGAACACGTAAACTGTCATAGCATCATACAAACATTCTCAGTGTTCACATCACGTCCACTACTGACAGAGACAATGAAGACATAGCTGCTAGAATGACTTTGACAGGTACTCACTTGACTAAGCCATGCAATAAATACAGCCAGTGATCTTAACGAGTGCTCCATTGAAAGAATTAGCATATTGTAGCTAGTGAAAGATTAGGTTGTTTGATAACAATCATTGCACACAGCACACATTGCTCTTCGTATTGAAAATGTTGTCAGACATATTTTCAAATGGATTTCAAACACCTCTCACAAGTGGCTACTACAAAGAGCACACGTGTACAACCACTATACTCATTACAGTTCATGCATGTTCTAACCAGATGCCATTTTCCAATCATGCCAGTAGTGTAGCCTATTTCTTTGAGCCCTTCGGCAATCGTAGTCTCATTGTGTGGCAATCCTGTCAGTGGGGGATAGTAGGATGTGTGAATGATGGCAAGTGCCTTAGGGCATTGTGCAGTGCAGTTGCTTAGACAAGCAAACATAAGCAATGGCCAGAATATGTGTTATTCTGACGGGAAAATCAACAAAAAGCACAGAAACAGGTGTCTCTATTTGGTATGCAGTCCTAGTATGCAGTCCTATACTAGGAGGACAGTAAATCACATGAGAAACACACATAATTTTACTGGCTATAAATTATATGCGGAAAGTATGTAATAAATTATATGACGAAATACAAACAGGTAATCTCATGCAGTGCTTCCTCTTACCTCCTAGGTCGTTAGGTTCAAACACCCCCGGATATATCCCGGACCTAGTCTGGTATCGCCCAGTCAGCAGAGCTGCTCGAGACGGACTACATATTGGACTAGTGGTGTAGAACTGAGTGAAGACGAGACCCTGCTCGGCTAGTAACTGGATGTGGGGGGTATTGGAGGTGGGGTGTCCGTAGGGAGTGAGGTCACCGTAGCCAAGCTGTGTGGGCGTGTGTGTGTGTGTGGGGGGTAGTGACAAACAACATAATGAACCAGTAATTGATCCCGCATACATACAGTCAAAAAATTATACAACATTTATTTCATGTATGCATGCTAAGGATATACCACATTCACTAGTTATCTACAAGAACAGAAGAAATTAAATAGGCAAATGAAAGTGAGTGGTGGTCATTCAATTGTCAATCTTATGCACACAACTTTGAAATTTATCACCTCTACATAATAATTATTACACAGATGTACAGTATACACTCACATCATCGACTAGGAACAGCACCACGTTGGGTGGTGTGGCAGCCATGACGACGGCTAGCAGAGAGACCAACAGCAAACTCTCCAGGTGAGGAAACATTGTGCAATTTATAAAGTTGATTTATACACTAGTTTAGTGAGGCTATAATAACCTATACTTGACTCTTGATGTACCTAGCTGGCTAATAAGATTTAGAAACTGAACTGATCGACATTCACTCTAGTGTTGATTAGTTGATTCGATTGTCATGAGTCGCTGAGTGCATTAAGATTTGAATGACAGCCTTTTAGATGGACAAGACAATAAAGGTACAAGACTTACACAAGTCATGTGTGTACAATTACAAGACCCTCCCCCTTCCTTCCTTCTCTGCATGACAGCATTGAAATTGCTGCATGCACATAAGTAGCTGATAATAATCTTGAGTATTTGCCATTTGCCTCGAACAAAACTTAACAAGATACAAATAACGGCAAGACGGCGTATAAAAGAGAGGGCATGCAACAGCAAAACAGCAGAACCCACCATGCATGTAGGCGGATGAATGTACATGCATGCATGAAGTGCGAAATTAGCACTTCATGCAAATGCACATTCATCCGCCCACGAAATGAATTCTGCTCGCTACGTATACTAGAGTTGTATGCCCTTATGAATATACACAATTGTTGAATGTACCGTTTTTAAGTCACAGTTTTCATAATCTGAGATAATTATAAATTGTATGCTTCTATTTTGCATAGAAGCAAAGATCACTTTACAGTACAACATGAAAGTGCTTAGCATACTACTGCTATCTATCTTTACTTCAGTTGTTTGTAGGAGTATTATCAATGCTCAAGGGACAACACACTATTCTATTATATATACAGTTTCCCTAGTTTAGAAGGTATATATCTGCGCATGCTGAAGCAGCAATCGCTTAAATTCACAGAAACGAATCCTAGGCACAACTACTAAAAATGGCATCTCAACTTGACTGCTAGCTGTTAATTTCTTGTTGTGTTATAAATGGCTACATTTGATTGCACTAATCAGTACATGTATTGTCTTTAAGAGGAAACGCAAACAAAATAATGCATTAGTCTCCTAAGCATTGCTTGTGTTCTTATACTCAGGGTGACCACGGTTATATACACAAGCTACACAAGCTGCATGACCTAACAAATGCAGTGGTTGGAGGCACACAAACTGAAATGAAGATAGACCCCAACATAGCTGCTAACCCAGCGTACGAGGCAGTCAAGTGTGACCAGGAGGACCACACCTACGATGTCGTCAGTGAGGGGGTGGCTGGCTTCAAGACAGAGGAAAGGCAATTAATTGTTGCAAAAATATTTATTTGTACTAATGTTTCATTTTGACCTCTGAGATCAAAGGAAACAGTGTACCAATAATTATCTGCATACGGTGAACTGTGCCAGTATCTGGATATTGATATAGTGGTTAGTCCACCCACCTACCCAGCAATACCTGAAATCATCTCTTTTCTAGTTCAGTGGAACCTCTGTTAACAACCATGGACCTCTGAATAAAAGCCAATTGCTATATAACAGCCAGGCACCCAGGTCCCAAATGAACAGTTTGTACAAATGAATAGTTTGTGTACAAAACAACCTCTTAACATTAAAGGCCAAAACATTGTTCCCCAAAGGTGTCCGTTATAGAGGGGTTCCACTGTATATCACAAGGTTGGGGTTTTTGTGGTTGGTATAAGAATTTCATGTATGTACAGCCGACCACAAGTAGTTGCAAACTAAGTGTCCTATAAAACGAGTGAAATCATTAGTTCAACGGTTCACTCTGCGCACATTTATATTGGCTCAGTAGTGACGTATATAGGCCTGAGGGCTGCAATATCCCATGTAGTACTCGTGCACGTGTCCCAACTATTACTTGTCTGTATTAGGTGGTTCTTTGTACAGGAAACTGAATTGAGAAAATCTAACCTATAACCATGCATAATGGGAAACATTCATAGTAGCTGAATACAATACTGGTGAAAATAATGATGGTTTTGTTGCAGGAAAGTTTAGAAGATGCAGGAGGAGGGAAGGAGTGATAGACAACTCAGTTTCACATGTACTACCTTTAGCAGTCAACATCAACGTAGCAAGCTCATTATGCAATGTGAGGTTAAACAACATCCTGTACAATTCGAATCAAGTTTATAATAGCCACTGTAGCCAATGTGCTAAATTAGTATCAAAATGCAAGCCACAAGCTTATTGCTGTTGGTTTCTACTACTGCTATTGCTACAGCTCAGCCACAAGGTATATAGTTATGTACTGAATTAGACCACATTATGAATTATGGAATGCAGAATGCCTCAATAAACAACTTCGTGAATCTATTTCAAATGTCCTTGAGTACTGTTACAATGGAGAATGGAGATGGCTCTGCCTTTCCGCAAACAGCCGATGGGATACTAATATCACAGTGGCTGCTTGCACACAACTGGGCTTCAGTGACTCTGAGAGTAAGTTAGCTGTCGTTATAGTAGTGGATGAATAAATTCAGGTGGCTCTTATTATTTTTAGAAATAACTAGAGGTGTACCACTGACGTGTCATACGCCTCCAATAAAAGTAGTCATTCTGAGTGACTGCAACAGACTGGAACTAACAGAGTGCATGGTGACACCCAGTGACAGCTGTGGTGATACCGGATGCTCTCTTGTGAAATTAGGGTGCAATACAGGTTGGTCTTGATTATATCAGAGTGAATTTACCTAAAACAATTTCAGCTAACTGCACTAAAGGAACTATTAGACTGGTGGGTGGATCCACTGACAGAGAGGGACGAGTGGAAGTGTGTGTGGATGGCAGACGATGGAGGACAGTTTACACTGGCAATCAAAAACTGGCAGGAGCTGTTTGTTCACAAATGGGATACATCTTTGAAGGTAACGGAGGATCAATCACATTACTCTAGCTACATGCATCCAGTATAGAGAGTAGAATATATACCACAAATATGTGAGTAGTTCTGAGTTATACTTATTAAATATCTTGATTAAAAAATCTGCATGCTGATACCATTGTGTACGTAATAAGCTATCAAAAATGTTTCCATGATAACTTAAGGTGCATAGTGGGTTTGTGGTGATTAAAAAAACAGTATAGCTAAACAATTGTAGGGAGTAATCAGTTAGGAAGAGAAAAGACCAACAGTTTCCAGCTAAGGTTTAGGATTTTGTCTCACAACATCTATAGGCATCTTATGAAAGGTTCACATATCTACACATCCTCCGCAGTGATCAAAATTGCTAGTTTTTAGTGCCGTTTCGGTTGAAGAGAGATTTGAAGAAGATCTTACGGCTAAGTTCCAAAAATTACACGGAGTAAGCTTGAATAAATTAGTTCCGGAGATAATTGATGTTACACACAATCACCCCCGTTTCCACCTAAATAGATTTCCCACAATAACTTCTGGGAAATTATTTTTGTAGCTTATTTATTCACCTACAATGGTGTCAGCACAATTTTTTAGAAATGTTTCAATCTTGAGATATACATTTAAGTACAACTACTCACACATTTGTGATATTCTACTCTCTAGACTGGATGCACTGTATATCTATCTACAGGAGGCACGGTGGCAGCACTCAACTCATTTCCTCCAGGAGCAATCCCAGAGTACAGACTAAACTGTAGACAACAAACCAATAGAGCATGGCGCTGTAGTCCAGTTGAAGAACAGTGGGTCGGCTTTGTGGAGCTTGGAGTTGTTTGTAATAATGAAGATATAACGAACATCCGAGAAACTACACAGACGTTGCCTACTACAACATTTACTGACAATTTCACCACCTGTACTGCTGGCAGTGGTGTACTGGCAACTCTCTTACTAGCCATAATTGCTGTTCTTGTTGTCCTACAAGCGGCTACAATGATTGCACTAATCAGCACCTGTGTTGTCTTTAAGAGGAAACTCAAACAAAAGTAAAGCTATAGCTAACAAAATAAACAATAAATAATACAGTATCCTATAAGCATTGCTTGTGTCTTAATATTATTAGAATGACCATGACTACACAACAAGCTGACCTAATCTATGCAGTGGTTGGAAGCTCACAAACTGAAATGAAGATTGACCCCAACATAGCTGCTAACCCAGCGTACGAGGCAGTTAAGTGTGACCAGGAGGACCACACCTACGATGTCGTCAGTGAGGGCGTGGCTTCAAGACAGAGGAGAGGAAATTAATTGTTGCAAAGATACATAACTTCAATTGTTGTATAGCTAAACCTATATTTTTCTGTTTAGTGGCTCTTTTTGTTAAGAACATGTACAGGAAACTAAATTGAGAACCACATGATTTGCTGCTATTTATACATTCTACCGGAATATAACATAATACCCAGAGATGGTAATAATGATAAGCTTCCTATAATTAGTGACTGCTAAAATAAACAACATGCATGTATGTACATAACCCACAAACAGCTGGGGTAGCTAATGCTGCCATTCATTGCCCCAAGTATTGTTCAATATGCAAGCAAGTCTATATACCATTAGACTACATTACATCATCTGTAATTGATCTGATTGGCTAAAAACAGTAGATTACATGGAAGCATAATCTACAAGAAGGTACTTATTCTACAGGAAATGGGCGCATATTCTACAGGAAGTGGACACATATTCTACAGGAAATGGACGCATATTCTACAGGAAGTGACAAATAATTTGCAGGAAGTTCTCAAAAGTTGAAATGAAATTTTTAGTGAAAGTGACAAGAAGATGACAAAAACATTATAAAAACACAGAATGCAATAGTTTGTTCAGTCAATATCCATTCTTTCCATGTCCACTGTTGCTTTGTATTGCTTTTTCCAGTTGGGCATGGGCAAGGGGGGCCAGGAAGCATCAAAAACACTTTAGCAGTCGCTTGACACTTTCTATTGAGTTTTTTAAGGTTCCATGCCGGTCCAGTCTGCTCTATACCCCCTCCACTCCACCACAGAGCTTCATTCTTCTTCTTGTAGTGTTGCAGTCAGTTCTAGCATAGTTCTAGGTTCTTTTTACTTGTCTGTTCTTTCCAGTATCTTCAAGAAGCGTTTCACAAGCTTTACTAAGTTTTTTCATTGTTTTGAAGCCGTCTTCTTATCTTTTTCTGTCAACTGGTGTCTCTCACAGCTCTCCAGCTCGTCCAGCTCGCACAAATTCAATTTCTGTTGCTATACGCACCAAACCTGGCTTTTTATAACCACGCCTCGCACATGCGCAATGAGGTCCAAGTTAGATAGACCACACCTACTCGTAGAATATGCGTCTTAGTAACCACCTTGGTTACGGTTAGATTCCCTCGGCTTTGCGCCTCGGGCTAACCGCAACCGCGGAGGTTACATAGACGCATATTCTACTCTTAGGTGTAGTCTATCCTATACTTGAATTATGCTGACTGGCATAGTAACTAAATGCAAAAAATATTGGTGGAAATAGTATGTTTTTGTACGTACTGCAGTACCGCATAGCGCGAAATTTTTGAGGCACTTATATTTTGTGGATTGGCCTCTATAAAAGCCAATTCGTTGCACAATGTTTGTGGAATGACTGCTTACCGGAAAGCCGCGCCTTTAAATCTTTGCATGATAGCAGGTAATTCTAATTAGACAACAATTTTCGTGGACTTAATTTTCGTGTAGAATTCTAACCCACGAAATCCGCGAAAATTAAGCCCCTAAAAAATTTCGCGCTATATATGGATTCAATTTTAAATTACTATAATTAGACTTAGGTGGCTTCAGGAGGAGGAGTGATTGACAAAGAATGTTTTACTTTCACATTACTTTCACATGTATTACCTTTAGCAGTCAACATCAACATAGCAAGCTTATTTTATGCATGCATAGAATAACATGCAGAGGTAATATATATGCATGAGGTTTAACAACATCCTGTACTGACTACAAGATTGGCCAAATCTAAAGTTTGGAAGTTTATAATAGCCATGCATAGCCATGTAATGTGCAAAATGCAAGCCACAAGCTTATTTTTGTTGGTTGCTACTACTGCTATTGCCACAGCTCAGTCATCAGGTATATAGTTATGTGTATTATACTTACATGTATATATACTGCACATTCTGAATTATGCAATGCAGAGTGTTTCAATGGACAACTTCGTGAATCTAATACAACATCACGTTTACTTGAGTACTGTTATGATGGAGAATGGAGATGGATCTGTTTCAAAGGTAGTCAGGGGGATACTGATATGTCAGTGGCTGCTTGTACAGAACTGGGCTACAGTGATTCTGGTAAGATAACTATCGTAATGGGAATAAATTAACGTGGTTTTTCGTTTTAAAGATAACTGCAATAAGATTAGTGTGTACAGTAAATCCTCCAAAAGTGTTCATTCTGAGTGACTGCAAAGAACCAGGACTAACCAATTGCACAGTGACACCTAGTAACAATTGTGCTACCCCATGCTTTGTTGGGAGTTTACAAACGTGCAACACAGGTTGAGTCATGATTTTCGGAGTGAATATTCACCTGTATAACAATTTTGAATTTCAGTCAACTGTGCTCTTGGAGAGATAAGACTGGTGGGTGGATCTACTGACAGAGAGGGACGAGTGGAGGTGTGTGTGGGTGGTAGGCGATGGAGAACAGTTTGCACTGGCAGTCAAGAACTGGCAGGAGCTGTTTGTTCACAAATAGGATACATCTTTGAAGGTAACACAGTAGATTGATAAAATAATGTGCTGTGAATTGTATAAGATCCACAAACAGGAAGCATTGTGGCAGTAAGTAACACATTTCCTCCTGGAGCATTTCCAGAGTATAGCCTCGAGTGCACACAACTAAGCAATGGATCATGGCACTGTAGTCCAGTTGAACAACAATGTGACAGATTTGTGGAGCTTGGAGTTGTTTGTATAAACTATGAGGAGTATTATGAACGTTCAAGGAACAGCACACTATCTACACACTTTCCTACTAGTTCAGAAGGTAAATTAGATTTTATGCGCGCATGCTGAAGCAGGAATATCACTTTAATTCACAGAAACGTATTCTACTCCTTGGGAAACAACTACTAACAATGGCAGCTCAACTTCACTGCTAGCAGTAATTGCTGTTTTTGTTGTCCTACAAGCGGCTACAATGATTGCACTAATCAGCACATGTATTGTCTTTAAGAGGAAACTCAAACAAAAGTAAAGCTGTAACAAACTATAATACATTAGTATCCTAAGCATGCTTGTGTTCTTATAATTAATACTTGTACATATATATAGGGTGACCATGGCTACACAACAAGCTGACCTATCCTATGCAGTGGTTGGAGGTACACAAACTGAAATGAAAATCGATCCCAACATAGCTGCTAACCCAGCGTACGAGGCAGTCAAGTGTGACCAGGAGGACCATACCTACGATGTCGTCAGTGAGGGGGCGGCTTCAAGACAGAGGAGAGGCAATTGACATTAACTTTAAATAATTGTTTTAGAAGGTTGTATAGCTCCTTATATTTACTAGCCAAGAGTATTAGAAACTAGAAGGCTCATTGTGACGACACGTATATAGAGGAGAGAATCTTACATGTGTAATAGTGAACATCAGAGGAGGTCCGACATGCGTGCACGAATCACTACAAGTTTAGTGCATTTGGCTAGAACTTTATCACGTGACCACAATGACATAAATACACTGAACTTGTAGTGATTCGTGCATGCATGTCGGACCTCCTCTGAGTGGACATTGCTGCATCGTGTACAGGTCATGTGTACATTCTACCAGACGGTAGTCTTACCCCCCCCCCCTCCGTAATAGCCTGCATAATTATGGCAATTATAATAATATTATTATGTATAAATTCATATTCAGTATTTGTTTAGACGTGCAAAATAAACATTGGTTAGGATGTTATTCTGATAGGATGGCCAGGGAAATCAACAGTAGCAAAATTAATGTCTCTATTTGGCAAGAGGGACGAACATAAACTACTGATCATGGAAGCAGCATGCACTTTATGAGTTGCATGAATATATAAGTTTGAAACAATAACACAAAGGTAATCTCCGTGATCCTTTATCTTACCTCCAAGGTCGTTAGGTTCAAACACCCCGGATGTATCCCGGACCTAGTCTGGTATTCGCCAAGTCAGCAGAGCTGCTCGAGACGGACTACACACTGGACTAGTGGTGTAGAACTGAGTGAAGACGAGACCTTGCTCGGCTAGTAACTGGATGTGGGGGGTATTGGAGGTGGGGTGTCCGTAGGGAGTGAGGTCACCATAGCCAAGCTATGTGGGGGGGAGGATATTGATAAAAGTACGGACATTAGAATTAGCAATAATTTTGCTATAGTAATTTTGCTATAATTATAGGCATGCTATAATTATGGATAGCTATTCATTAGCTAAAAGCACAGTAAAACAATTTCACATCCACAAATATTGTTTATGGATTTTACCACACTGCATGATGTACAGTATATACACCCATATCATCAGAACCATGTTGGGTGGTGTGGTGGCCATGACGATAAGATAGGAGACTAGCAGTAAGAGCACCAGAAATTTAAACTCTTCAGTCGAGGCAACGTCGTGAAATTTAATACGTAGTTTAGTGCACATGCACACTAACACAAGCACTCTGTTTTACTGTGTTATTATGCATGTGCACTAACTACGTATTAAATTTCACGACGTTGCAGATTATAATTATGTTGATCTGCAGTTATAATTATAGTTAACAGTGCTGCTGAGTGCATTAAGCTTTAAATTACAGCTTTTTAATTATGTGTATATATATGCAAGGATCGGTACAAGACATGCATAAGTGGGGGGGATAAACAAACTAATAATTATTTTGTTGCTGATGATGTGCATTCTTCAAGAGCCTCCCCCCCCCCCCCCCTTCCCTGTGCATGACAGTATGCAGCATTCAGATTGTTGAATACATAAATAGCAGCAACTATAATTATATAATAATAGTGTTTCCTGTTGACATATACCGATTGCTATACCCAAACAAAGCCAACTTTCATTATCTTAATCATATCTAATTATCTCGACGTTGTAACAAACACAGTACTATGAAAAGAGTGACCATAATGACTGTTCACCGTGCAGTAATCATTGGAATACTGTTGTCAATCACTTCAACTATTGGCACTAATCAACAAGGTATAATTATAATTATAAGTACACTAAGTAGAAAGAAGTTTACTTTGCAAATGTAGAGTGCTTCAATGGACAAGTTCGTAGACTTGTTTCTAATCTCCTTGAGAATTGCTACAATGGAGAATGGAGATTGATCTGTTTCTTGGAAAGTCAGTGGAGCGATCAGATAGAAAAAGCTACTTGCGGACAATTGGGTTATAGTGATTCTTTTGGTAATTGACTACGTACATGAGCCCACTACCAAAATTTTGTACAGTAACAGGAAATTCACTGCACATCCTGTGGAAAATTCATTTGGAAGTTTAGAATAACCATGCACTGCATGTGCATGCAGTCATTGTACATTTATTAATATGCAAGTCACAAGCTTATTGCTGTTGGCTGCCACTACAGCTATTGCTACAGCTCAGCCACCAGGTATAGCTATGTATATGTACTGAATTAGACTACATTCTGAATCATGCAATGCAGAGTGCTTCAATGGACAACTTCGTGAATCTAATTCCAATGTACTTGAGTATTGTTACTATGGAGAATGGAGATTGATCTGTCATGATGACAGCCAGTGGAACATTGATAAGACAGTGGCTGCTTGTACACAACTGGGCTACAGTGACACTCGTGAGTTAGCTATATATCATTAATGGTGGCTGAATAAGTGTTATCCTTATTTAGGGATAAATGTAAATCACACAAGGTGTGAAAGTTATCCAATAAAAGCTGTCACATTTAGTGACTGCAACGGATCAGGACTAATAAATTGCACAGTGACACCCACAGACGAATGTGGTCGCTTCTGCTCTCTTGTGACTTCAGGACAGTGCAACACAGGTTGGTCATGACTGTCAGAAGTGGTTTTACGGCTTGAAACAATTTTGCATTCAGCTAACTGCACTGATGGAGCCCTAAGACTGGTGGGTGGATCCACCGACAGAGAGGGACGAGTGGAGGTGTGTGTGGGTGGCAGGCGATGGAGGACAGTTTGCACTGGCAGTCAAGAACTGGCAGGAGCCGTTTGTTCACAAATGGGATACATCTTTGAAGGTAACAGAGGATCAATAACATTGTTCTCTATACAATTAAAAATCTCTATACAGGAAGCTCAGTGGGAGTAACCAACTCATTTCCTCCTGGAGCATTCCTTGAGTACAGACTAAACTGTGCACAACTAAGCAATGGAGCATGGCTCTATAGTCTAGTCAAAGAACAATGTGACAGCTTTGCGGAGCTTGGAGTTGTTTGTAAGAACTATAAAGATCAACCAGACATCCAAGTTATTACACAGTTGCCTACCACATCATGTGCCCCTCAAAGCAAAGAATATCTTGGATGTATATGTACTAATAATTCCACCACCTTTACTGCTGGTAGTGGTGTACTGGCAACTCTCCCACAAGCCGTAATTGCTGTTCTTGTTGTCCTACAAGCGGCTACAATGGTTGCACTAATCAGCACCTGTGTTGTCTTTAAGAGGAAACGCAAACAAAAGTAACAAAACTATAATGGTATTAACATTAGTAACCTAAACATTGCATGCTCTTGTGGTCTTAATACTCTATAATATAGGGTTACCATGGCTACACAACAAGCTGACCTAACATTTGCAGTGGTTGGAAGCTCACAAACTGAAATGAAGATCGACCCCAACATAGCTGCTAACCCAGCATACGAGGCAGTCAAGTGTGACCAGGAGGACCACACCTACGATGTCGTCAGTGAGGGGGTGGTTTCAAGATAGAGGAGGGGCAATTGACATACAAAACTTTGAACTTTTATTTTAGCCATTAGCATTTAATCATGTCACATGATAGCTAGAGCTATAGTTGTAAATATACAGTTAGTAAGTTGAGAGGCATCAAACTTATTAAGATACATGTACTGTGCCAAGAACATAATAAAGATTATAATTATAGTGTGAAGTTCAGATAGTCACTCTGCTACTGCATGCTAGTATAGTATCATAATGCAAGTCACAATCTGAGTACTGTTAAGGTAACGGAGGATCAATAACATTGCTCTTAGCTACATGCATCCAGTCTATAGAGAGTAGAATCCACAAATATGTGAGTAGTTCTGTAGTTACCCGAGGCGCGCGTGGGCGGCCACGGGTATAGTAGTCGTTAACCCGAGGCGCGTGGGCGGCCACGGGTTATAGTAGTCGTTTGGTTTGTTTGTTAACCCGAGGCGCGTGGGCGGCCACGGGTTATAGTAGTCGTTTGGTTTGTTTGTTTGTTTGTTTGTGACAGGTGAATCTACTCACCTGGATGCCACAGCACTGCGTTTACAGCATGGATAGCCTTCATACAACAAGTTATTAATTTTAATAGTGGCAGAATTTCATGTTAAACCTTCGTTGTCAAATAAAAACGAGCAAAAGCTAAGAAGCTTGTGACTGGGTCTGCTTACCTGGATGCTCTAGCACTGCGTTTACAGCATGGGTAGCCTCCACACAACAAGTCAGTACTTCTAATAGTGGCAGCTTTCGGTGTTAAAGCTTCGTTGTCTAATAAAAGCGAGCAAAATGTAGCTTGAACAGAACTTGCACATGCGTTACTTATAACTGAAGTGATCCTGTACCAGGTCCAGAAACAATGGAACAGGGTCACTAAAGTAGAAAGCTGTATATACCAGGAACAATATTGGAACAGGGTCACTAAAGCAGAAAGCTTGCTTTAGCTGACTGGGATCCATGCAGGACCTGGAGCCATACTTCTCTGAGACTCCATGCTTCTTTGCTGTGATCCTAATCCACAGTGCATATATTTATAGTACTACTACCTGTTCTCAAATGTTTCAGCATGCCTCCAGTCTGGTTTAGTTTTATTGCTCCTGAGTTGCTGTGCAAGTCATGCATGATGATGATAACAACATCACTATAATTATGCACTGCATTATATCAGTCTTCTGGTTTCTTTATAATCATGTCACCAGCCGAGGGTTTGCACTTTAGTGCTCTAGTTTGGTTTGTCTGTTTGTTTGTTTGTTTGTAAGTTCAGGATCTGCTCACCTGGCTGCCACAGCACTGCGTTTACAGCATGGATAGCCTTCACACAATAAGTTATTAGTTTTAACAATAGTAGATTTCGATGTTAGAGCTTTGTTGTCGAATAAAAGCGAGCATAAACTAAGAAGCTTGAACTTGCACGTTGGCAGCTAGCTAGCTCTAACACTATACACGCGGCCTTTATTATTTCCGTATTTACAGCTGAAGTGATCCCGTACCAAAAACAGTGGAAAAGGGTCACTACAATAGAAAGCTAGAATTGTGACTGGTTTGTTGCTCTGTTAGCTGACTCTGTGATCCTACTCCATCCAAGAGTCATACTTCTCTGAGACTCCAGGCTTCTTTGCTGTGATCCTAGACTAGGACCTAGTTCACCTCATGTACCACTAAAACTCTGTTCTCAGCATGTCTCCAGTCTGACGGTTTGGTTAACCGACGGTTTAGTTTTATTGCTCCTGAGTTGCTGTGCATGCTAGACAGCTCAGTCATACATCACTACATGCACTGCATTATATCACTCTTCTGGTTTATTTATAATCATGTGTCACCAGCCGAGGGTTTGCACTTCAGTGCTCTAGTTGTACTTATTAATAAATGTAAATATCTTATGATTGAGTAAGTTGATACCATTGTGTAGGTGAATAAGCTACCAAAAATGTTTCCATGACAACATAAGGTGCATGGTGGGTTTGTGGTGATTAAAAAACAAATTGTAGGGAGTAATCAGTTAGGGAGAGAAAAGGCCAACGGTTTCCAGCTAAGGTTTAGGATTTTGTCACAACATCTATGGATAGTTTGGCTATCTTATGAAAGGTTCACATATCTACACATCCTCCGCAGTGATCAAAATTACTAGTGCCATTTCGGTTGGAGAGCGATTTGAAGAAGATCCATGGAGTAAATTAGTTCCGGAGATAATTTTTTTCAAGCAAGCAAGCACAGATTGACATGTAGAAGCAAATTAAAGAGAGTTGGTTTAATTTTGGTAAGAAAGTTAGTGGCAGAGTGTCTCTGAGGTGGCCAGGTAAATTTGTGGGGTATAGTGATGGTCCGACCCTGCGACGATCTTGCACCTCTAATACATTGAATTGGTGATCCGAGGAGAGCAAATGATAGACGGCATTGCACCTATCAATGATATGCCCCCACCCCCCCCCCCCCACCTGGGGAGCACATGGGGGAAATGTAGTGGAATGGTCAACATATTGACGCCCCGCCCCATAGGTGGGGATTGGTGGGGGAAGTGACTTTCGATTGTAGCCGCCCTCGACCGTTGTTTATAATTATTCATGTTATTGTTCTCTTTATAATACATTTTTTGGCCTACTCAACATGGAGGATGGGGGATGGGGGAAAGTACACAGCTGATACGCCCCATAATACGTCACTAATAGGTTGTCACTTCCCCCACGTTTCCCCATATTGCCCCCGGTGGGGGGGGGGGGGGCATATCATTGATAGGTGCATCTTAATTGATGTTACACACATTTTTTTACAATCACCCCCGTTTTCACCTAAATAGATTTTCCACAATAACTTCTGGGAAAATATTTTTGTAGCTTATTTGTTCACCTACAAAATGGTATCAGCACAATTTCTTAGAAATGTTCCAATCTTGAGATACATTAATTTAAGTACAACTACTCACACATTTGTGATATTCTACTCTCTAGACTAGATGCACTGTATGTATCTCTACAGGAGGCACGGTGGCAGCACTCAACTCATTTCCCTCTGGAGCATTCCCAGAGTACAGACTAGACTGTAGACAACAAACCAATGGAGCATGGCACTGTAGTCCAGTTGAAGAACAATGTGTCGGCTTTGTGGAGCTTGGAGTTGTGTGTAATAATGAAAATATAACGAACATGCGAGAAACTACACAGTTGCCTACTACATCATTTACTGACAATTTCACCACCTGTACTGCTGGCAGTGGTGTACTGGCAACTCTCTCACTAGCCGTAATTGCTGTTCTTGTTGTCCTACAAGCAGCTACAATGGTTGCACTAATCAGCACATGTGTTGTCTTTAAGAGGAAACTTAAACAAAAGTAGCTGTGGCTAACAAAGTAATAACAAAACAATAACAATAAACAATAATACAGTATCCTAAGAATTGCTTGTGTCTTAATATTATTAGGATGACCATGGCTACACAACAAGCTGACGCAAAGGTTGGAAGCTCACAAGCTGAAATGAAAATCGACCCCAACATATAGCTGCTAACCCAGCATACGAGGCAGTCAAGTGTGGACCAGGAGGACCACACCTACGATGTCGTCAGTGAGGGGGTGGCTTCAAGACAGAGGAGAGGAAATACCATTGAATTATAACTTTTGATGACTGTGAAACATTCATAACAACTGAACACAAGAATATTCAGTGAAAATAGTATGGTGATTGACGATTGACAAAATTAATGTATTACCTTTTAATTAGCAGTCAACATCAACATAGCAAGCTCATTTTATGCATGCATAGAAATAACATGCATGCAGTAGTAAATTAAATTAATGTGAGGTTTAACAACATCCTGTGTAAAAAATTGGCCAAATCTAAAGTTTGGAAGTTTAATAGCCATGCAATGTGATGACATCAAAATGCAAGTCACAAGCTTATTGCTGTTGGCTGCCACTACTGCTATTGCCACAGCTCAGTCAACAGGTATATAGTTATGTGTGTATATATACTGCACATTCTGAATTATGCAATGCAGAGTTTTTCAATGGACAACTTCGTGAATCTAATTCAACACTTAGTTTACTTGAGTACTGTTATGATGGAGAATGGAGAAGGATCTGTTCCAGAGACAGTCAGTGGGATACTGATATGTCAGTGGCTGCCTGTACAGAACTGGGCTACAGTGACTCTGGTAAGTCAACTATTCGTATGGTGGATGAATAAATTAATGTGGTTCTTCCTTTTAGAGGCAACTAAAATTCAAACACATTGTTCAAATCAATATCCTCCAATAAAAGTGTTCATTTTAAGTGACTGTAAAAAACCAGGACTAACCAATTGCACAGTGACACCCAGTGACGCTTGTGTTACCTCATGCTTTGTTGTGAGTTTACGAACGTGCAACACAGGTTGGTCATGATTTTCGGAGTGAATATTCACCTGAAACAATTTTCAATTTCAGCCAACTGCTGTTGGAGAGATAAGACTGGTGGGTGGATCTACTGACAAGGAGGGATGAGTGGAGGTGTGTGTGTGTGGGCGGCAGGAAATGGAGGACAGTTTGCACTGGCAGTCAAGAACTGGCAGGAGCTGTTTGTTCACAAATGGGATACATCTTTGAAGTTAACACAGTGGATTGATAAAATAATGTGCTGTGAATTATGATCCACAAACAGAAAGCACTGGGGCAGTAAGTAAATCATTTCCTCCTGGAGCATTCCCAGAGCACAGACTGGACTGTACACAACTAATCAATGGAACATGGCACTGTAGTCCAGTTGAACAACAATGTGACAGCTTTGTGGAGCTTGGAGTTGTTTGTATAAACTATAAGGAGTATTATCAACGCTTAAGGAACAGAACACTATCTACACACTTTCTTACTCGTTCAGAAGGTAAATTAGCTGCACATGTATGCTGAAGCAGCGATCACTTGAATTCACGGAAACGTATTCTACTCCTCGGGAAACAACTACTAACAATAGCAGCTCAACTTCACTGCTAGCAGTAATTTCTGTTCTTGTTGTCCTACAAGCGGTTAAAATGATTGCATTAATCAGCACCTGTGTTGAAAGAACACAAACAAAAGTAGGAACTTATAATGCAACATAAGCATTAGCCTCGTTCCCTGGCCTTACTTTTTCTTGCTGTTGTCACTGTTCATCCATGAAAGACATAGTGCTAGTGAGGCAGCAAAGAAAGAAATGGGCGTACAGTTAAGAAAAAGTAAGGCCTGGTTTGGGAAATCGCGTGATCCACAAGGATTTTTATGAACGTGGGCGATATGTAGCCCACAATCGTGACGTAAGGTATTCTCCCACGCATTCAGAGTTAATAAGACTGTACTGAGACAACCACCAAGCTGTGCTGCAAGTCAGATCAGAGAACCAGCGTGGCCAGCTCTGGTGGCAGTAGCTACCTGCTATATATGATAATGATGACTAACTTAAGCTATTCTTGATCTATACTAGCATGTAGAAAGACACAAGAAAAGGTAATAGTCTGATAGAATCTGAACACACAATCTAGACTAGTAGATCATCTAGCTAAGCCTAAGGTATATAGCTAGCTATAGTGCTTGCAAACTTCCAGTTCCAAGTCCATGTCCAGCTTGCATGCTGCAGGCAAAGTTTTATTAGTCATAGATATCTGTGTGGGCAGTCCAACATCTCTAGCTCAGCATGCCCACGCTCATTTTCACCCTTCTACCACCCTTCTACCCTCACGCGACTTCCCGATACAGGCTCTCCTTTTTCCTAACTCTACGTCTATTTCTTTCTTTATTCCTCTAATTAACTACCGTATTTTATCTCATTGAACGATTAAGACAGTATTTTATCTTATTGAACGATTGTGATAAAGAACAGAAAAAGGAGAGCCTGTGTAGAGGCTACATAAGCATTGCCTGTGTTGTCTTAATACCAATGTGTTCTTATAATACTTGTACATATATATAGGGTGACCATGGCTACACAACAAGCTGACCTAACCTATGCAGTGGTTGGAGGTACACAAACTGAAATGAAGATCGACCCCAACATAGCTGCTAACCCAGCGTACGAGGCAGTCAAGTGTGACCAGAAGGACCACACCTACGATGTCGTCAGTGAGGGAGTGGCTTCAAGACAGAGGAGGGGCAATTGACATTATTTGTTGCAAACATACTTCGATTGTCGTGTAGCTATTATATACTAATTATATGTCATGTGCTAGGTGACTGTTTTTAACGACACATAATTATAGAGGAAACTATATAATAGTGGTCATTTGCTGCATCGTGTACAAAACGTGTATACACTAACTATACATACAATGTTACCTCAACGAGGAGTTTTTTGCTTGCTCTCACTGCTATAATTATAGCTATAATTATAGATAGTGCATGTACATTCTACCAGACACCCCCTGGAATAGCCTGCATGGCAATAATGATAAGCTTTCAGTGACTGCTAAATAAGCATGTTGTTGATACACAGACTGTACATAACCAAACAACTATAATTATGCCATTCACTCTGAATATAGTGACTATCGGGCAACTAAAGTTTCTACTGCAAAATACCATCACACACAATCACCGGTTGTATATAATGTCATAGTACATCGGATAGTTCTATGGAATTTTGATACGAAAATGACATAATGTGTGCATGCACTGAACACTGCATGGCTTAAATTGATTTTGGTAAGTTAGTTATCAAGTGCTGCATGCTACTGTTGATGCCTCGCGGCTTACAGGCATAATTTTGATAGTATGTGCCCTAGGACATACATCTATTCAGTATTTGTTTAGACAAAGAAACATAAACATTGGTCAGAATGCAAAATAGTACTTAGCAAGCTCACGTGTGCATATGAAATTACCTACAGCAAAAGGAATTACAACAGCTAGTGTTAAATGTGCGTTTTATGTAGTGTACACAACAGTATTACCTACCCAAGACTGCATGTATCCTTGGGAGCTGAACTCCCCAATTCATTAAATAATCCTCCCATAAAAATTATTATAGTAGGAGCCATGCAGCGCCAACAAACACCCCTAAAGTATCTACGTCCTTGCGGCGGGTACCTATATTACAGTTTTATCATGTGTTATCCTAGTAAAGAGAGTACCAACTCATCACAAACAACAATAAGTGTCACATGCCCTAAACACACAACTCATGTTTACCCATACTAATGTGTTGTTCCTACTAACGTTGGTTTCTGCAATCTCCACACAGTGTTGATGCAGGTATACTATCTCAACAAGCAATCAGAGCTATATACACAACAGGACATCAACACACAGAGGTCACCCTACACAATCTACACTGGTAGGCTAAACAGAGGTGATAAAGTTAATTGCTACTTTTGCTGGCTAATAAATGTGGAAGTACCTGCCATATTTTTGCAATTTGTTGTTGCGAAGCGATTACCACTTGCAAAATTCAAATACTTTGATATACTCGCAAAACATTCTATTATGGCTGTAGCTTAGAACAACTCAGGTACATTCAGGACTGGGACTAGCCTCGATCCCAGGCCGAGTTTTCGCTTTTATAACGGTTAGGCGAACAACTGGGCCTGGTACTAGTTGTCTGCGCATGCGTCAGTCGTTCGTCAGATTCTGACGAATGGATATTCTCGTTCACTTTCGTGACATTTATATTTGTGTACTATCGTGTACTAGAAGTCAGTTCCCGTTTTATCATTATTTGGAATGGCTCTTAGCTGAAGCTTCTCTCTTCTCTGAAGCTTATTCTGAAGACTGAACAACAAGGGAAGAGGTATAAAGCTTTGTCAAGCTTGTTAAGGTCAGATATTTTGTGTGGGCCCTATGGCCGGCTATGCTATCAAGTCTTGTTCATGTTTGGCAAGAATGTAGGTAGACTATAGTTTCATCATTAATATGGTGGATCAAGTGAAGAGTGTGAGCTAGAGAACTTGGTGCTGCCATCATCAGCTCGTCGACAATGACACTATAACCGAGAAATTTAATATGTATAGATCTACACGTATTTAAAATGTCTACTTCTCTGTACAGGAGCAATGGCTAATATCCAGCTATCCCAACAGTGCTCCTCTTGGCTATACTAACGGACGAGACTGGACAGTTTGAGGTAAGGGTTTAACCGTCTTTGGTTTCTTTTAATATTGTCCTATACTCACAGACACAGGACTGGAGTATGACCTGCTCATTCGAGCGTTGCTGGGTAGCTCAGAGACATCAAGAGAATCTACGTTTTCTCAAGCAATGAGTTACGAGTTGGGGCCTAGAATCAGAGAAGTCCAGCAGCCTGCTAAATCTTTTTGAAACGTAATTTGAAGGCATTCAATCATCCTGAAGTTGCCCTGGGTCACTGTAATTGTGCTGCAGCACAACTGGCAACTCCCCAGGCCTTTGTGAAGCAGCTCCCTATGTGCATCTTTTGTGTACTCACTCTGTGCATTTTCTGTGTACAAATTTCGATTATTGATTTATTAAATATTTTTGCCGACCACAAATATACAATGAAAATTTGACGCATGCGCAGACAACTAGTACCAGGCCCAGTTGTTCGCCTAACCGTTATAAAAGCGAAAACTCGGCCTGGGATCGAGGCTAGACTGGGACCAGCAATTATTGCTGATTCAGCGGAAACGAAGCTCCGCCCACGATTTTTACTATCAATTGTGCAGTAAAAATGGAGTTTTGCTGCTCTAATCTTTAGCTCAAATTCCGGAGCGTAAAACATTAGTTAAAGTGTTTACTTTTTAGTGCAGTAGTTAGTTCAAAGCTATATACAGGCACTACCGTTAGCGCCTAACAGTGGGATCAGCTAAAGGTGAGATTTTCTAAATAAAGTACTTTTTCAGCTTAATATTTTGCATGTAAAGGCTAATAACTTACTTTTCATTGATCCCACTGTTAGGCGCTAACGGTAGTGCCTGCATATAGCTTTGAACTAACTACTGCACTAAAAAGTAAACACTTTAACTAAGGTTTTACGCTCCGGAATTTGAGCTAAAGATTAGAGCAAAACTCAATTTTTACTGCACAATTGATAGTAAAAATCGTGGGCGGAGCTTCGTTTCCGCTGAATCAGCAATAATTGCTGGTCCCAGTCCTTAATGTACCTGAGAAGGACACAGCCTAACTTTTTATACAAAACACTTCGACAGGACATTCAGAACATGCATTATTCAGGGGAAACTACAATCAATGTGAGGCGAAGTATATTTATATTGAACGTTAATTTCCCTCCCTATAATGCGTAAGTGTGATCCTCCTGCATGCATGACCAGGTCACTTAGTTTGTGTGAGCTTCCTATAGGTTAAACATATTAAGCTCAAAACGTTTATGCTGACTATACGGGAGTGAAAAACATGTCAATCCTATATACCTTTGTATACAAAAATGAGCGCAGTGATTGAAAGGATGAAATTGCCGATAAAGTGCAAAAAGGGCATTAATTCTCATAACAAAATATATTCTACTGAGTGTCTCCAAAGCACCATTCTCCGTTGTATATATCCGTATACTCAGTGAGTATAATTATAGGAACGTGAAGCATGTGATTGAAACATTTGCAGGCTTGTTATCATGACAGAGGAAACTAAATTAAATATACATCCATTTGCGTGCATGTAAGCATCAAAACTACATCCTGTATACATAATAAAACTTGGATATAGCTAGAATCTATTCTATTGCTACTATCAAAATGCAGGTCTCAAAGATATTGGTGTTAGCTGTTGCTACTATCGCTACAGCTCAATCATCACGAGGTAGCAATAATTGTGTACATGCTAAATCAGACTTAACTATCAATGAATATAGAATGCTTCAATGGACAAATTAGTGAAGGTACTACTAATTTCCTTGAGTATTGTTACAATGGAGAATGGAGATGGATTTGTTACCAAGACAGTCAGTGGAACCACGAGAAGACAATATCTGTATGCACACAACTGGGTTACAGTGCACTCGGTGAGTTATTATCAAGTAAAGAGTAGATAGCTCGTAATATCTTTATATACAGGAGTAGCAGACGAGCAATGTGGGACTATACAAAGAAAAGTTGTCACATTGACTAACTGCAATGAACAGCATCTCACAGAATGCATAGTCACGGCCAGTGACAACTGCACTACCTGTTCTTACTTGTATTTAATATGTTCCGCAGGTTGGTGCATATAATGTTGCCATGCGGTTTTAGCATACTAAATTTATTTCAGCCGTCTGCACTGATGGAGAGATAAGACTGGTGGATGGATCCACCGACAGAGAGGGACGAGTGGAGGTGTGTGTGGGTGGCAGGCGATGGAGGACAGTTTGCGCTGGCAGTCAAGAACTGGCAGGAGCTGTTTGTTCACAAATGGGATACATCTTTGAAGGTAACACTAAAACAATGTAATGTGGATATAATTATCTACCAACAGCAAGTGTTGTTGCACTACCAAACTCATTTCCTCCTGGAGCATTTCCTGAGTACAGACTAGACTGTACACAACTAAGCAATGGAGCGTGGCACTGTAGTCCAGTTGAACAACAATGTGACAGATTTGTGGAGCTTGGTGTGGTCTGTAAGAACTATGAAGATCTATACAATGAATGTTCAATGAACTGTACACTGCCAGTAGCTACTACACTGTCGACAATATTAACCAATATGCAAGTAACTACTCAGACGCCTACTAGTTTAGATGAAGGTAACATTTGTTTATCTGCATGTCGATGGAAAAATTGCTTGATTTTTTCGTTCACACAGAAATTTATTCGACTCCTCGGGCAACGACTAATAACAATGGCAGCTCAACTTCACTGCTAGCAGTAATTGCTGTTCTTGTTGTCCTACAAGTGACTACAATGATTGTACTAATCAGCACCTGTGTTGTCTTCAAGAGGAAACTCAAACAAAAGTAAAGCTGTAACAAACTATAATACATTTGTCTCCTAAACATGCTTGTGTTCTTATAATACTTGTACATATATACAGGGTGACCATGGCTACACAACAAGTTGACCTATCCTATGCAGTGGTTGGAGGTACACAAACTGAAATGAAGATCGACCCCAACATAGCTGCTAACCCAGCGTACGAGGCAGTCAAGTGTGACCAGGAGGACCACACCTACGATGTCGTCAGTGAGGGGGTGGCTTCAAGACAGAGGAGGGGCAATTGACATTAAGTATTATTTAGAACACACCTAGCCAAGATTAAGTGTTTTAATCTGCGTGCCGTGGATGGCCTCAAGGTTAACGTGGTGCTCGAGGCGCAGCCGAGTGCATTACGTAACCGAGAGGCCATCCGAGTGCACCAGCATTAAAACACGTGACTTGGCTACGTGTATTCTAAAGGATTTAGTGCTGTCACGTGAGCTCTATAGCCTCGTGGCAGCTAGATCTAGCTACATTTTAAATCAGTTGCTGGTGGCTAGCTATAGCTAGCTAGACGTAATAGCAAGTTTTAGTAGGTTTGTAGATCCAGTAACTGATGCAAAGGAGAAGGAGATACGATCTAAAGCTATCTGGACTGACTGGGCATGTTCTCGACTTATTTCTCCTGCTGACCAACAGTCCCGATTTCACTACTGGATATGCCTCCAGCTGATCTGGCTTACTGGATGGGAAACTTTGTGCGCAAACTATATGGCAATGAGTATCTGGTTTGCTCTTTTGGAAAGCTATGATATTCGAACCACCTTTGATGAAACGATTATATGGATCTGGCTTAGGTACAGGTATGTACATCTTCGAAGCAAGCTGAGCCTATTTCTCCAGACGAAAAAGCGATGCTATAGTCAAGTCAGCAATTTGGTACACTTACTACACATGAAACAAGTCGAAACAATAACATTCAACTTTCTCAGCTTTGCTTGTGTACATATTCAATCTGCTTGTATTATTATGATGACATTCAGATTCAATCTGCTTGTATTATGATTGTTTGATAAAAAGTGTGCATTAACAAACCAACTTAAAGCACACTTAAGTGTGGATTAAGTTATTTAATCCATGGTCACCTGACTACATTCAGATAAGCTGATTGGCTGGAGATCATGTGATCAGCACTAACTTTAAATAGAAGGTTGTGTGTGTAGCTCCTTATATTTACTAACCAAGAGTGTTAGAAACTAGAAGGCTCATTATTATGACGACACGTAGAGGAGAGAATCTTACATGTGTAATAGTGGACAATTACTGCATCGTGTACAGGTCATGTGTACATTCTTCATATAATAGCCTGCATAAATATGGCAATAATAACATGTATAGATTCATATTCAGAGGTTTAGACGGTGCAAAATAAACATTAATTGGTTAGGATGTTATTCTCATAGGATGGCCAGGGACAGTAACAAATGTCTCTATTTGGATGTACGCTATAAGAGAGACGAGCATAAACTACTGATCATGGAAGCAGCATGCACTTGATGAGTTACATGAATATATAAGTTTGAAACAATAACACAAAGTGACCCTTCATCTTACCTCCAAGGTCGTTAGGTTCAAACACCCCCGGATATATCCCGGACCTAGTCTGGTATCGCCCAGTCAGCAGAACTGCTTGAGACGGACTACATACTGGACTAGTGGTGTAGAACTGAGTGAAGACGAGACCCTGCTCGGCTAGTAACTGGAGGTGGGGGGTATTGGAGGTGGGGTGTCCATAGGGAGTGAGGTCGCCATAGCCAAGCTGTGTGGAGGGGGAGGTAGTGACAAACAACATAAATAAATCAGCAGCTATATACATACAGTCATATATATTAGTAAAACCAGTAGGTTTTACATAGGATTGGCAGTGGGTTTGCCCATGTTTAGCAATATTTCAATTATTTTGACTCCTGTTCAAACTGTTCTATCTCTGCAGGGAAAGGCCACATCAAGGAACTGGCTAGACAGATAGTTTATTTAGCCTTTTCTCTCTTTGTATCTCTCATTTCATAATCCATGAACATTTTAATGAACGAATATTATCATTTTAAAAATTGCACTATTTCGACGTTTCACCGCTCTTTGTCTGACTGACTAAGTAGATCTAAGTAAGTAGACTAAGTAAGTAAGTGAGTAAGTTTCTTGCCCAGCATTTTCTCCAAGTACAGCCATCTCCAGGACATTCTGCACAGGGTTTCCAAACGACTACAACCTGGATTACAAAGCGCTTCTTCAGATTTGCGATTGCTTCCACAAGGCAGATGACCTCTCAGTATCTATTTCTCTTACCTAGACAATTCCGCCATCTTTAATGACTCAGCAATTTCGTTGTGGCCAATTAATAATAGATAGGCGTGGCTAAGAAACCGTGTGTGCCTAGCGCCTAAAATCAGTGCAGCAGTGCTTTTCCAGAGCCTGAGGTGTTGTTTTCTTCACACTGTTCAGCTCTAGCTCCCTTTCTCTGACAGGCATGCTATATGCACTGGCATATAGCATGCTCTTAAAATGGCTGTCATTTATAATACTGATTCACAAGTTCAACATATCAAGAACATAACTCATTACTATAATTATTAGTCCAGAGATATTCGAGAAGATATCTGATTAGTCCTGTCTTCTCTTCTTGAACTTCTGTACTGCCTCTTGACGTTCCACTTATGCATGTCATAATACGTAAATTTATACTTCTGTACTGAAAAAGAAAGGGAATCCGACTAGAAAAACATTTGCAATGTGAAAAATTGCTAGGATTGGCCAGGGGAACCACAAAAAAGCGTGGAAACAAGAAATCAGACGAGAGCATAACTCCAATCCGTTACAACGTCATGAACATGCACAATGCATATATAGACTGTGTTCCAGATCCATCTACCATGCAGCTTCCATCCACCACATCATTCCATGCAGGTCACCAGTACGGTCCGTGCATGTTACTACGCATGGATGGACTGTGTGTACCTGTGCTCAACACTGCATGTATTAGGAACATCAATTCAGTACAAATCATAATGATTATATGCCCGCACATTCCAAAATGGATATATAATAAATAGCTATATAGGGATTGCATGGTCATCACTCCACCAGTAAAAATTGCGTGGTATATTGGCCAGGAAAACATAGAAAACTACCAGTACATATGATTGACGTTGTAACGGATTGGAGTTATGCTCTCGTCTGATTTCTTGTTTCCATGCTTTTTTGTGGTTCCCCTGGCCAATCCTAGCAATTTTTCACATTGCAAATGTTTTTCTAGTCGGATATATATATATATAGGTCTACTTATGTTATACACTAAGCTAAGGATACACTCACTACTTATATCTACAGGCACAGAAGAAGTGAGTGCATGGTGGTCATTTCACTCATTCAATTGTCAATGCAAGCACGCACATGCACACAACTCGTATTATAGCTACTGAATTTGACACAACTACATATTACACAGATGTACAGCATACACCCACATCATCGACTAGGAACAGCACCACGTTGGGTGGTGTGGCGGCCATGACAACGGCTAGCAGAGAGACCAACAGAAAACTCTCCAGGTGAGGCAACATTGTGAAATTTATAAAGTTGACTATAGTTCAGTGAGACTATAATTATGCAACCTGTACTCTTGATATACATAGCTGGTTATATTTAGAAACTGTGCTGGCATTCACTCTAGTGTTGATTAGCTGATTCCATTGTCATGAGTCGCTGAGCGCAGTAAGATTTGAATGACAGACTTTTAGATGGACAAGACAATAAAGGTACAAGACTTGCACAAGTCATGTGTGTATACAATTACAAGACCCTCCCCCTTCCTTCCTTCTCTGCATGACAGCATTGAAATTGCTGCATGCACATAAGTAGCTGATAATAATCTTGAGCATTTCCCCTTTACCTTGAACAAAACTTAGCAAGATACAAATAACGGCAAGACGGCATATAAAAGAGAGGACATGCAACAGCAAAACAGCAGAATCCATGCACCATGCATATATGGCGGTAGCCTCGATCCCAGGCCGCACTTCACTCAGGGAAGTGGGCCTGGTATCGACTGCTTGCGCATGCGCTAATATCCCCCGGTAACTGGGGGCTTTGGATTACATCGTATATTATGCTCAGTAAAATTATGAATCACAACGAACGGAAGTGGATTAAAGGAAGTAGATAGAAAGTTCGATTGAAGGCCATCGGATAGCATTCTCTGATAGCTACCCTTAGCCTGCTATGCTAACAACAGACTCACAGCCGGCAACAGTGTGGATAACGATCGTCTAAACGGAGTGAAAGCTGACAAGAGCCTATATGTACAGGCCACGCCCATTTAACACTAACTTTGGTGAAAGTCTACAGACAGTAAATATACAACTGCTACTAATTCTGAAAGTCTACTATACAACTGCTACTGATTCTATCAGAAGAAAATAACTGTACAACAAACCTACACAGCTCTGTCTCTAGCTAGCTAGCTAGCTATAATTATAGCTCTGTGTATGATTTTTAGTCTCTGATGAATCAGTATTATAGGAAATTTTACGGGGAAAAATATCCCAAAATTTTGCGCATGCGTAAGCAGTCGATAGCAGGCCTTCTTTTCTATGAAGGCCGGTGAAGGAGGCTAGTAGGGCGGATGAATGTACATGCATGCATGGAGTGCGAAATTAGCACTTCATGCAAATGCACATTGTTCCTCCCACAAAGTGAATTCTGCTTGCTACGTGCATATACTAGAGTTGCATACCTTTATGAATAATTTGTTGAAGGTACCGTTTTTAAATCACAGTTTTCAAAAGGAAGTAATAATTTCTAGTTTGCATATACGTAGAAGCAAAGATCACTCTACAGTACAACATGAAAGTGCTTAGCATACTACTGCTATCTATCTTTACTTCAGTTGTTTGTAGGAGTATTATTAACGCTCAAGGGACAACACACTATTCTATTATATACACAGTTTACCTAGTTTAGAAGGTATATCTGCGCATGCTGAAGCAGCAATCGCTTGAATTCACAGAAACGAATCCGGACACAACTACTAAAAATGGCAGCTCAACTTCACTGCTAGCAGTAATTGCTGTTCTTGTTGTGTTACAAGCGGCTACAATGATGGCACTAATCAGCACCTGTGTTGTCTTTTTGTGTTGTCTTTTTTTTTTCTTTTTTTTTTTAACAACCTCTCAACATTAAAGGCCACCTTTGTATAAAGGCCAAAACATTGTTCCCCAAAGGTGTCCGTTATAGAGGGGTTCCACTGTATATCACAAGGTTGGGGTTTTTTGTGGTTGGCATAAGAATTTTATGTATGCACAGCCGACCACAAGTAGTTGCAAACTAAGTGTCCTATAAAACGAGTGAAATCATTAGTTCAACGATTCACTCTGCGCACATTTATTATGCCTCGGTGCGCATGCGCAAGCGAGGTATATACGGTAGTGTGTCTGTGTGTCTGTCTGTGTGTGTAGACTGTTTCAGCTGCTCAAGGATCAATGAAGTACAAGTAAGAGTTTCTATAGGCTTCTAGTCATGTTTTCTTGGCTTGGTATTTGTGGATTTGCAAAATAAAGCTTCATTGTCGAGTTATGCCTAGTTTTGCTTACTTGGAATGCCATTGCAGCCTTTTCAGAAGAGCACGTAGCAAAACTTGTTCACCGAGTATTGCTACTCTACTTAGTAGTTAGCTATGCACTAGAACGCTAGCTATTGATAGCTGCAAGAGTGAGAAGAGAGCTGCAAGGCTCGCTGACTTAACTTAGACTCGCAAGCCGTCACTGTTGCAGGCGAACAGTAGACTGGTCAAACTCCGTGTTGAGACTTGTGTAACGTTTGCCACGATATTTGTGGCAACTAACCGCATGCGGTTACCACAAGATCAATGATAGTGACGTTTCACTAGAAAACTCTACGTATCACATGCAGTATACTGACGTCACGAAAACCGCAGCCACTTAAAATATTTTCTGATATGCTGACTGTGCAACACGAGTCTCAACACGGAGTTTGACCAGTCTACTGTTCGCCTGCAACAGTGACGGCTTGCGAGTCTAGACTTAACTTGCAGCCATTAGACTTGAACTTTTGGCGTCGATCGTTATTAACAACAATCATCGTCGATCATTACCCACTCTTTGAGTTTCCCTGTGATTCTGGATTCTGCATGCAGCAAAATTAAAATGTTCATCATCATAATTATATAATCAATGTGTGTATAAAAGCTAGCTATAGTAGCTTTATGTTATGTAGCTTTGGCACCTCCACCGAGGCATCAGCACCCGCGGTGCTTTCATATTGGCTCAGTAGTGACGTATATAGGCCGGAGGGCTACAATATCCCATGTGGTACTCGTATATACACGTGCATGTCCCAACTATTACTTGTTCTGTATTAGGTGGTTCTTTGTACAGGAAACTGAATCGAGAAAATCTAATCTATAACCATGCATAATGGGAAGCATTCATATAGTATAGCTGAATACAATATTGGTGAAAATAATGATAGTTTTGTTGCAGTATTCAATTGAAAGTTTAGAAGATGCAGGAGGAGGAGAGGAGTGATAGACAACTCAGTTTCACATGTACTACCTTTAGCAGTCAACATCAACATAGCAAGCTCATTATGCATAAAATTAATGTGAGGTTAAACAACATCCTGTACAATTCGAATCAAGAAGTTTATAATAGCCACTGTAGCCAATGTGCTAAATTAATATCAAAATGCAAGCCACAAGCTTATTGCTGTTGGTTGCTACTACTGCTATTGCTACAGCTCAGCCACCAGGTATATAGTTATGTACTGAACTAGACCAGATTATGAATTATGGAATGCAGAATGCCTCAATATACAACTTCGTGAATCTATTTCAAATGTCCTTGAGTATACTGTTACAATGGAGAATGGATATGGCTCTGCCTTTCCGCAAACAGCCGATGGGATACTAATATCACAGTGGCTGCTTGCACACAACTGGGCTTCAGTGACTCTGGGAGTAAGTTAGCTGTCGTTATAGTAGGGGATGAATAAATTCAGGTGTGGCTCTTATTATTTTTAGAAATAACTAGAGGTGTACCACTGACGTGTCATACGCCTCCAATAAAAGTAGTCATTCTGAGTGACTGCAACAGACTGGAACTAACAGAGTGCACGGTGACACCCAGTGACAGCTGTGGTGATACCGGATGCTCTCTTGTGAAATTAGGGTGCAATACAGGTTGGTCTTGATTATATCAGAGTGAATTTACCTAAAACAATTTCAGCTAACTGCACTAAAGGAACCATTAGACTGGTGGGTGGATCCACTGACAGAGAGGGACGAGTGGAAGTGTGTGTGGATGGCAGGCGATGGAGGACAGTTTATACACTCGCAATCAAAAACTGGCAGGAGCTGTTTGTTCACAAATGGGATACATCTTTGAAGGTAACGGAGGATCAATCACATTACTCTAGCTACATGCATCCAGTATAGAGAGTAGAATATACCACAAATGTGTGAGTAGCTCTGTAGTTGTACTTATTAATAAATGTAAATATCTTATGATTGAGTAGATCTGCATGCTGATACCATTGTGTACGTAATAAGCTACCAAAAATGTTTCCATGATAATTTAAGGTGCATGGTGGGTTTGTGGTGATTAAAAAAACAGTAGCTAAACAATTGTAGGGAGTAATCAGTTAGGAAGAGAAAAGACCAACGGTTTCCAGCTAAGGTTTAGGATTTTGTCACAACATCTATAGATAGTTTGGCTATCTTATGAAAGGTTCACATATCTACACATCCTCCACAGTGATCAAAACTGCTAGTTTTTATGCCGTTTCGGTTAGGGAGAGATTTGAAGAAGATCTTACGGCTAAGTTCCAAAAATTACCTTAAATAAATTAGTTCCGGAGATAATTGATGTTACACACAATCACCCCCGTTTGCACCTAAATAGATTCCCACAATAACTCCTGGGAAAATATTTTTGTAGCTTATTTAAATGGTGTCAGCACAATTTCTTAGAAATGTTCCAATCTTGAGATACATTTAAGTACAACTACTCACACATTTGTGATATTCTACTCTCTAGACTGGATGCACTGTATGTATCTCTACAGGAGGCACTGTGGCAGCACTCAACTCATTTCCCCCTGGAGCAATCCCAGAGTACAGACTAAACTGTAGACAACAAACCAATAGAGCATGGAGCTGTAGTCCAGTTGAAGAACAGTGGGTTGGCTTTGTGGAGCTTGGAGTTGTTTGTAATAATGAAGATATAACGAACATCCGAGAAACTACACAGTTGCCTACCACATCATTTACTGACAATTTCACCACCTGTACTGCTAGTAGTGGTGTACTGGCAACTCTCCCACTAGCCGTAATTGCTGTTCTTATTGTCCTACAAGCAGCTACAATGATTGCACTGATCAGCACCTGTGTTGTCTTTAAGAGGAAACTCAAACAAAAGTAAAGCTATAGCTAACAAAATAAACAATAAATAATATAAGCATTGCTTGTGTCTTAATAATATTATTATTAGAATGACCATGACTACACAACAAGCTGACCTAACCCATGCAGTGGTTGGAAGCTCACAAACTGAAATGAAGATTGACCACAACATAGCTGCTAACCCAGCATACGAGGCAGTCAAGTGTGACCAGGAGGACCACACCTACGATGTCGTCAGTGAGGGCGTGGCTTCAAGACAGAGGAGAGGCAATTAATTGTTGCAAAGATACATAACTTCAATTGTTGTATAGCTTTACCTATATCGTTCTGTTTAGTGGCTCTTTTTGTTAAGAACATGTACAGGAAACTGAATTGAGAACCAACACATGATTTGCTGCAATCTACCGGAATATAATATAATACCCAGAGATGGCAATAATGATAAGCTTCCTATAATTAGTGACTGCTAAATAAACAACATGCATGTATGTACATAACCCGCAAACAACTGGGGTAGCTAATGCTGCCATTCATTGCCCCAAGTATTGTTCAATATGCAAGCAAGTCTATATACCATTGAATTATAACTTTTACTGACTGGCATAGTAACTAAATACAAAAAATATTGGTGAAAATAGCATGTTTTTGTACGTACTGCAGTACCGTATAGCGCGAAATTTTCGAGGCACTTATATTTCGTGGATTGGCCTCTAAAAGCCAATTCGTTGCATAATGTTCGCGAAATGGCTGCTTACCGGTATCCACGCCTTTAAATCTTTGCATGATAGCAGGTAATTCTAATTAGACAACAATTTTCGTGGACTTAATTTTCGTGTAGAATTCTAACCCACGAAAAATCCGCAAAAATTAAGCCCCTCAAAAATTTCGCGCTATACGGATTCAATTTTGAATTACTATATACTTAGGTGGCTTCAGGAGGAGGAGTGATTGACAAAGAATATTTATTATTTTACTTTCACATTACTTTCACATGTATTACCTTTAGCAGTCAACATCAACATAGCAAGTGCATGCATAGAATAACATGCAGTATAGTAATGTGCATGAGGTTTAACAACATCCTGTACAAAATTGGCCAAATCTAAAGTTTGGAAGTTTAAAATTGCCATGCAATGTGATAATATCAAAATGCAAGTCACAAGCTTATTTTTGTTGGTTGCTACTACTGCTATTGTTACAGCTCAGTCATCAGGTATATAGTTATGTGTATATATGTACTGCACATTCTGAATTATGCAATGCAGAGTGCTTCAGTCGACAACTTCGTTCTAATTCAACACTTAGTTTACTTGACTACTGTTATGATGGAGAATGGAGAAGGATCTGTTCCGGAGACAGTCAGTGGGATACTGATATGTCAGTGGCTGCCTGTACAGAACTGGGCTATAGTGAATCTGGTAAGTTAACTATTCGTATGGATAAATTAATGTGGTTCTTCATTTTAGAGGTGACTACAATTCAAACATTTTGTCCAAATCAAAATCCAATAAAAGTGTTCATTAAATTCTGAGTGACTGTAAAGAACCAGGACTAACCAATTGCACAGTGACAGCCAGTGACGCTTGTGTTACGTTTACGAACGTGCAACACAGGTTGGTCATGATTTTCAGAGTGAATATTCACCTGAAACAATTTTGAATTTCAGCTGACTGTACTGATGGAGATATAAGACTGGTGGGTGGATTCACTGACAGAGAGGGGCGAGTGGAGGTGTGTGTGGGTGGCAGGCGATGGAGAACAGTTTTCACTGGCAGTCAAGAACTGGCAGGAGCTGTTTGTTCACAAATGGGATACATCTTTGAAGGTAACACAGTGGATTGATAAAATAATGTGCTGTGAATTGTATAAGATCCACAAACAGGAAGCATTATGGCAGTAACTAACTCATTTCCTCCTGGAGCATTCCCAGAGTACAAACTGGACTGTACACAACTAAGCAATGGAACATGGCACTGTAGTCCAGTTGAACAACAATGTGACAGCTTTGTGGAGCTTGGAGTTGTTTGTAAACTATGAGGAGTATTATGAACGTTCAAAGAACAGCACACTATCTACACACTTTCCTACTAGTTCAGAAGGTAAATTAGATTTTATGCGCGCATGCTGAAGCAGGAATATTACTTTAATTCACAGAAACGTATTCTACTCCTTGGGAAACAACTACTAACAATGGCAGCTCAACTTCACTGCTAGCAGTAATTGCTGTTTTTGTTGTCCTACAAGCGGCTACAATGATTGCACTAATCAGCACCTGTGTTGTCTTTAAGAGGAAACACAAACAAAAGTAAAGCTGTAACAAACTATAATACATTAGTATCCTAAGCATGCTTGTGTTCTTATAATACTTGTACATATATATAGGGTGACCATGCATGGCTACACAACAAGCTGACCTATCCTATGCAGTGGTTGGAGGTACACAACCTGAAATGAAGATCGACCCAAAAATAGCTGCTAACCCAGCGTACGAAGCAGTCAAGTGTGACCAGGAGGACAACACCTACGATGTCGTCAGTGAGGGGGCGGCTTCAGAGGAGAGGCAATTGACATTGACTATTGTTTTAGAAGGTTGTGTAGCTCCTTATATTTACTAACCAAGAGTGTTAGAAACTAGAAGGCTCATTATGACGACACGTATATAGAGGAGAGAATCTTACATGTGTAATAGTGAGCATCAGAGGAGGTCCGACATGCGTGCACGAATCACTACAAGTTCAGTACATTTGGCTAGGACTTTATCACGTGACCACAATGACATAAATGCACTGAATTTGTAGTGATTCGTGCATGCATGTCGGACCTCCTCTGAGTGGACATTGCTGCATCGTGTACAGGTCATGTGTACATTCTACCAGACGGTTCTGACCCCCCCCTCCGTAATAGCCTGCATAATTATGGCAATAATAATTATAATAATATTATAATAATATTATTATTAAATTCATATTCAGTATTTGTTTAGACGTGCAAAATAAACATTGGTTAGGATGTTATTCTCATAGGATGGCCAGGGAAATCAACAGTAGCAAAATTAATGTCTCTTTGGCAAGAGGGATGAACATATAAACTACTGATCGTGGAAGCAGCATGCACTTTATGAGTTACATGAATATATAAGTTTGAAACACAAAGGTAATCTTCGTGATCCTTTATCTTACCTTTAAGGTCATTAGGTTCAAACACCCCCGGATATATCCCGGACCTAGTCTGGTATCGCCCAGTCAGCAGAGCTGCTCGAGATGGACTACACACTGGACTATTGGTGTAGAACTGAGTGAAGACCAGACATTGCTCGGCTAGTAACTGGATGTGAGGGGCATTGGAGGTGGGGTGTCCGTAGGGAGTGAGGTCACCATAGCCAAGCTGTGTGGGGGGGGGGTGATAAAAGTACGTACATTAGAATTAGCAATAATTTTGCTATACTAATTTTGCTATAATTATAGGCATGCTATAATTATGGATAGCTATTCATTAGCTAAAAGCACAGTAAAACAATTTCACATCCATAAATATTGTTTATGGATTTTACCACACTGCATGATGTACAGTATATACACCCATATCATCAGAACCATGTTGGGCCCGTGGTGTGGTGGCCATGACGATAAGATAGGAAACTAGCAGTAAGAGCACCAGAAATTTAAACTCTTCAGTCGAGGCTATTTTGTTGCTGATGATGTGCATTCTTCAAAAGCCTCCCCCTAGACACAGGTGCCTCAGTATCTCTAGTATCAGAGTCACAGTACAAACAGTTGTGGCCAGGGAGGAGCTTAGATCCATCTGATATCAACTTACAGACCTACTCAAAGGAACCCCTTGTAGTAATGGGAAGTTTTGATGTTGAGGTTGTGTATGATAACAAAAAGGTGACCTTACCTCTTGTTGTTGTTCAAGGGAATGGACCTTTGTTGTTTGGCAGGAACTGGCTAAATGCTATTAAGTTGAATTGGTCTAACATTCACTATACCCAAGCTCCAGGTTTACAGGACTTACTGGCCAAGTACCCCGATGTGTTCCAGAAAGGACTGGGTACGTACCAGGGACAAGAAGCCTCCCTTGTAGTGGACGCTGATGCTGTTCCCCGTTTTAACAAAGCCAGACGTCTTCCATATGCTATGCGAACGAAAGTTGAAGAGGAACTGGAGAGGCTGGTTCAGGAAGGCACTCTGAAGCCCGTGGACTATGCTGAATGGGCCGCACCAATTGTGGCAGTGTTAAAGAGTGATCGAACGAGTGTGAGAATATGTGGCGATTTCCGAATGACAGTTAACCCCGTTTCTAAACTCCATCGTTACCCCCTGCCGAAGGTGGAAGATTTATTTGCAACCCTGGCTGACGGAAAGATCTTTACTAAATTAGATCTGACACAAGCTTATCAACAGTTAAAGCTTGACACCCAATCTCAGAACTATGTGGTAATCAACACCCTAAAAGGGTTGTTCCAATACACGAGATTACCTTTTGGAGTGTCATCAGCCCCTGGAATTTTTCAGAAGACCATGGAGACCCTGCTACAGGGTATTGCTGGGGTAGTGGTGTATTTGGACGACATTTTGATCTCTAGTGCAACCGAAGCGGAGAACCTGAAATCACTCGAGGAAGTGTTGAAACGCCTATCCGAAGCTGGTTTGCGAGCCAAACGAGGCAAGTGCACGTTCATGGCTCCATCTGTCGAGTTTTTGGGTCACCTGGTTGACGCTAAGGGTATCCGACCCTTACCTGAGAAAGTCCGTGCTGTCCAGCAAGCACCTACCCCTACCAATGTGACGGAACTGAGGTCCTACATTGGATTGATTTCTTATTATGGGAAGTTCCTACCGAATCTAGCCACTCGCTTAACACCATTGTACAAGCTGTTAAACAAAGATGTGCCATGGGAATGGTCATCTGAGCAAGAACTTGCTTTTAACAGGTCGAAACAGCTGCTGACATCAACAAATCTGTTAGCTCATTACAACCCCCAATTACCTATTGTTCTGGCCTGCGATGCCTCTGCATACGGAATTGGAGCCGTACTTGCTCACCAAATGCCTGATGGTACCGAGAGACCGATAGCCTATGCTTCTAGGACTTTGAATTCGGCTGAAAGAAATTACTCGCAACTTGAAAAGGAAGGACTGTCCTGTGTTTTCGGAGTAAAGAAATTCTATGCATACCTATTTGGTCGAAAATTCACTCTAATTACGGATCACAAACCGTTATTGAGCCTGCTGAGTGGACAGAAACCAACCTCATTACAAGCCTCCGCAAGGATTCGTCGATGGTCATTGGCACTGTCGATGTACGAGTACGAGCTGAAGTTCCGAAACACTACAGCTCACGGTAACGCAGATGCTTTGAGTCGTCTGCCCTTAACTGACACTGTTCCTGATGACCGAACACCACCAGAACTGGTGCTCTTACTGGAACATCTCGATTCCTCACCGATCACGGCTGCACATATCAAAGAGGCTACCAGACGAGACCCAGAACTCTCTACTATTCACCAGTATGTGCAACAAGGATGGCCACACCGTTCCGCCATGGAAACCAGTCTAATGCCCTTTTATGAGCGACGAGAAGAACTTTCAGTACATGATGGTTGCTTGCTGTGGGGAAATCGTGTGGTGGTACCCAAGACCTACCGAGGTGATGTGCTCGTACAACTGCACGAAGGACATCCTGGCACCACTCGCATGAAAGGACTATCGCGTATGTATGTGTGGTGGCCTGGTATTTCGAAAGACGTCGAAGAGACGGTACAAGATTGCATTCCCTGTCAACAACAACAGTCAAAACCACCTGTTGCCCCACTCCATCCTTGGGCTTGGCCTACACGCCCGTGGGCCAGATTGCATATCGATTATGCTGGTCCCATTCACGGACAAATGTTTTTGATTATCATTGATGCCCATTCAAAATGGATTGAAGCAATTCCAACATCTGGCTCGACATCCCGAGTAGTGATCGAAGAACTACGGTTTTTGTTTTCTCAATTTGGCCTACCAGAGTGTGTTGTGTCTGACAATGGCACATGTTTCACTAGTGCAGAATTCAAAGGATTCCTGAAGAAAAATGGTATCAACCAAATTCTGTCTGCCCCTTATCACCCCTCTACAAATGGCCTGGCTGAACGAGCAGTGCAAGTAGTTAAGAAGGGACTTAAGAAGGAAACAAAAGGTTCGATGCGCAGTAGACTTGCAACGGTGTTATTTGCTTACAGGTTAACTGCACAGTCAACCACTGGACAATCCCCAAGTGAACTTTTGTTAGGTCGTCGACCACGATCTCGTCTAGATCTGCTTAAACCGAACACAGCAGAGAGAGTTGAACGTCAACAAGCAAAACAGGTGAAACAACACGACAACCGTGCTCGCGAAAGAAGTTTTGAGCCCGGAGATCTGGTGTATGTCAGAAATTACCAGTCAGGAAATCGTTGGTTACCGGGTGTGATACAGGAAAAGACAGGACCAGTATCGTTTCGAGCGAAGATGCAGAATGGTCAAGTGCGAAGGTGTCATGTGGACCAGGTTCGGAACCGAACAGTAGACGAACCTACCGAGCCAGAAGAGGTCCCTATTCCGAATGCAATTCTTCCTGACGAATTGACCACACCGTATGCACCTCAAGCTGATAGTACTCCTGGAAACAGCTCCCCTTCACCTGAAGTTGGTGTAGAACCACCTGTCGACGTCCCTAGTCAAGGTGTTGTCTCAAAACCTGCAACTGCGATTAAAGTATATCCTAAGCGTAACCGTAAGACTGTGGATCGATATGAACCTAAATGGTAGTTATTGATTGGAAACTGGTATTTTATTGGTATTGTTTTGTCATTAGTTGGATGATTTTTGTCATTAGTTAATTTTGTGAGTCCTCACTAAAGGAAGGAGGAATGTTGTGGTTTAGTTTACTTCCTGTTCTATGTGTACTATTTATGTACGTGTGTTCTCAATGTTTTTAGTCTCTATTAAACTGTCAACTGTAAACCAGTACTGAGTTGGTAACTTAGCGGTGAGTCCAGACCTAGCTAAGTTACGACAGCTATATCATTAATAGTGGCTGAATTAATGTTATCCTTAATTCAGGGATAAATGTAAATGACACACAGTGTGAACGTTATCCAATAAAAGCTGTCACATTTAGTGACTGCAACGGATCAGGACTAATAAATTGCACAGTGACACCCACAGACAAATGTGGTCGCTTATGCTCTCTTGTGATCTCAGGACAGTGCAACACAGGTTGGTCATGACTGTCAGAAGTGGTTTTACGGCTTGAAACAATTTTACATTCAGCTAACTGCACTGATGGAGCTCTAAGACTGGTGGGTGGATCCACCGACAGAGAGGAACGAGTGGAGGTGTGTGTGGGTGGCAGGCGATGGAGGACAGTTTGCACTGGCAGTCAAGAACTGGCAGGAGCCGTTTGTTCACAAATAGGATACATCTTTGAAGGTAACAGAGGATCAATAACATTGCTCTTAACTATTCTCTATACAATTAAAAATCTCTATACAGGAAGCTCAGTGAGAGTAACCAACTCATTTCCTCCTGGTGAGTACAGACTAAACTGTGCACAACTAAGCAATGGAGCATGGCACTGTAGCCTAGTCAAAGAACAATGTGACAGCTTTGCGGAGCTTGGAGTTGTTTGTAAGAACTATAAAGATCAACCAGACATCCAAGTTACTACACAGTTGCCTACCACATCATGTACCCCTCAAAGCAAAGAATATTCTGGATGTATATGTACTAATAATTCTACCACCTTCACTGCTGGTAGTAGCGTACTGGCAGCTCAGTTACTAGCCGTAATTGCTGTTCTTGTTGTCCTACAAATGGCTACAATGATTGCACTAATCAGCACCTGTGTTGTCTTTAAGAGGAAACGCAAACAAAAGTAACAAAACTATAATGGTATTAACATTAGTAACCTAAACATTGCATGCTCCTGTGTTCTTAATACTCTATAATATAGGGTTACCATGGCTACACAACAAGCTGACCTAACATTTGCAGTGGTTGGAAGCTCACAAACTGAAATGAAGATCGACCCCAACATAACTGCTAACCCAGCATACAAGGCAGTCAAGTGTGACCAGGAGGACCACACCTACGATGTCGTCAGTGAGGGCGTGGCTTCAAGACAGAGGAGAGGCAATTAGTTGTTGCAAAGATACATAACTTCAATTGTTGTATAGCTTTACCTATATTGTTCTGTTTAGTGGCTCTTTTTGTTAAGAACATGTACAGGAAACTGAATTGAGAACCAACACATGATTTGCGCCATTTATACATTCTACCGGAATAATATAATACCCAGAGATGGCAATAATGATAAGCTTCCTATAATTAGTGAGTGCTAAATAAACAACATGCACGTATGTACATAACCCGCAAACAGCTGGGGTAGCTAATGCTGCCATTCATTGCCCCAAGTATTGTTCAATATGCAAGCAAGTCTATACCATTGAATTATAACTTTTACTGACTGGCATAGTAACTAAATACAAAAAATATTGGTATGTTTTTGTACGTACTGCAGTACCGCATACCGTGAAATTTTCGAGGCACTTATATTTCGTGGATTGGCCTCTAAAAGCCATTTCGTTGCACAATGTTCGCAGAATGACTGCTTACCGGAAGCCACGCCTTTAAATCTTTGCATGATAGCAGGTAATTCTAATTAGACAACAATTTTCGTGGACTTAATTTTTGTGTAGAATTCTAACCCACAAAATCCGCGAAAATTAAGCCCCTCAAAAATTTCACGCTATATTGATTCAATTACTATAATTAGACTTAGGTGGCTTCAGGAGGAGGAGTGATTGACAAAGAATGTTTTACTTTCACATTACTTTCACATGTATTACCTTTAGCAGTCAACATCAACATAGCAAGCTTATTTTATGTAAAGTGCATGAGGTTTATAACAACATCCTGTACAAGATTGGCCAAATGAAGTTTATAATAGCCATGCAATGTAGCCATGCAGTGTGATGATGTATCAAAATGCAAGTCACAAGCTTATTGTTGTTGGCTGCCACTACTGCTATTGCTACAGCTCAGTCATCAGGTATATAGTTATGTGTATATATATACTGCACATTCTGAATCTTGCAATGCAGAGTGCTTCAGTCGACAACTTCGTGAATCTAATACAACACTTAGTTTACTTGAGTACTGTTATAATGTCTAGCGTCAGGAGTTCATATGAACTCCTGCAGTTAATAATTATTAGTCTACCTTGGTACGGTAGATGTCTGTGTAGTAGCTACTGGCTGTTCAGAACAATCATTGTATAGATTTTCATAGCTTTTACAAACAACTCCAAGCTCCACAAAGCTGACACATTGTTGTTCAACTGGACTATACAGTGCCATGCTCCATTGCTTAGTTGTGTACAGTTTAGTCTGTACTCTGGGAATGCTCCAGGAGGAAATGAGTTGGTTACTGCCACCGAGCTTCCTGTAGATTTTGTGCATGAGCTGATGCATAGAATTAGAGCAATGTTATTCATCCTCTGTTACCTTCAAAGATGTATCCTATTTGTGAACAAACGGCTCCTGCCAGTTCTTGACTGCCAGTGCAAACTGTCCTCCATTTCCTGCCACTCGTACACACCTCCACTCGTCCCTCTCTGTCAGTGGATCCACTCACCAGCCTTATCTCTCCAATTATGCAGTTGGCTGAAATTCAAAATTATTTTAGATGCACTCTGAAAATCATGACCAACCTGTGTTGCACGTTTGCAAACTCACAACAAAGCATGGGGTATCATCACAGCTGTCACTAGGTGTCACTGTGCAATTGGTTAGTCCTGCATGGTTCTTTGCAGTCACTCAGAATGAACATTTATAGAGAATGTTCATGACACACTGTTCTAATTGCAGTAATCTCTAAAATGAAGAATCACGTTAATTTATATCTATATACGAGTATATAGTTGACTTACCAGAATCACTGTAGCCCAGTTCTGTACAGGCAGCCACTGACTGTCTCTGGAACAGATCCTTCTCCATTCTCGACATAAACAGTATTTTACTTCACTATACATCCCATATATATTCAACTGAGGCACTAATCACTCCAGTGGCATGCACATGTACTTATGACGACAAGTCTACATGTACTGATAATTCCATCGCCCTAACTGCTGGCATTGGTGTACTGGTGGCTCTGTTACCAGCTGTATCAGTTGTAATAATGAATTTCATAAACAGAATATTATTACAGAATGTTTGAATGGACAAATTCAAGAAACTATTTCTAATTCCCTGGAGTACTGTTACAATGGAGAATGGAGCCTGATCTGTCATGATGACAGTCAGTGGAACCGAGAGAGGACAATATCTGCATGCACACAACTGGGTTACAGTGACTCCGGTAAGTTAGTTATCAAGTGAGGAGTAGATAGCTTGTATGTATGTATCTTATATGTATGTATCTTATAGGAATAGGAGGAAGGTCATGTGGGACTACTCAAAGAAAAGTTGTCACACTGACTAACTGCAGTGAACCAGGACAGCATCTCACAGAATGCATGGTCATGGCCAGTGATAGCTGTACTACCTGTTCTATATTGTCTTTAACATGCTTCCTAGGTGCGTTCATATTATTATATATAACAAGGTTGCCATTTAATTTTATTTATTTCAGCTACCTGCACTCATGGAAAGACAAGACTGGTGGGTGGATCCACTGACAGAGAGGGACGAGTGGAGGTGTGTGTGGGTGGCAGGCGATGGAGGACAATTTGCACTGGCAGTCAAGAACTGGCAAGAGCTGTTTGTTCACAAATGGGATACACCTTTGAAAGTAAGAGAGTGGATTGATAAATGTGCTATGAATTTTATGATCTATCAACAGAAAGTACTGTGGCGAACCCATTTCCTCCTGGAGTATTTCCAGAGTACAGACTGGACTGTACACAACTAAGCAATGGAACATGGCACTGTAATCCAGTAAAACAACAATGTGACAGCTTTGTGGAGCTTGGAGTTGTTTGTAAGAACTATGAAGATCTATACAATGACTGTGCTCTGTCAACCAACATGCAAGTCAATACACAGATGCCTATAGCTACTAGTTTAGAAGGTATATAGATTTTATCTTCGTACCAAAGCACCAATTGCTAGATCTCCATGCACACAGGACTGTCTTCTACTCCATGTGAAACAACTACTAACAATGGCAGCTCAACTTCACTGCTAGCAGTAATTGCTGTTCTTGTTGTGTTACAAGTGGCTACAATGACGATACTAATCAGCACCTGTGTTGTCTTTAAGAAGAAACTCAAACAAAAGTAAAGCTGTAACAAACTATAATACATTTGTCTCCTAAGCGCTTGCACGCATGTGTTAATTCTTATAATACTTGTATATATGTAGGATGCTTATGGCTACACAACAAGCTGACTTAACATATGCAGTGGTTGGAGGCACACAAACTGAAATGAAGATCGACCCCAACATAGCTGCTAACCCAGCGTATGAGGCAGTCAAGTGTGACCAAGAGGACCACACCTACGATGTCGTCAGTGAGGGGGTGGTTTCAAGACAGAGGAGGGGCAATTGACATGTATTTGTTTTGCAAAGATACTTCGATGGTTGTGTAGCTAGCTATACCTTACTTATTAATTATATGTTATGTGCTAGGTGACTGTTTTTAACGATACATCATTAGAGGAAACTATATAAGTGGTCATTTGCTGCATCGTGTACAAAACGTGTATACACTAACTATACATACAATGTTACCTCAACGAGGAGTTTTTTGCTTGCTCTCACTGCTATGATTATAGCTATAATTATGCTATAGTGTACATTCTACCAGACACCCCCTGGAATAGCCTGCATGGCAATAATGATAAGCTTTCAGTGATTGCTAAATAAGCATGTTGTTGGTACACAGACTGTACATAACCAAACAACTAGAGTAATTAGCTATTCACTCTGAATAGTGAGTGACTATCGGGCAACTAAAGTTTCTGCTGCAAAATACCATCACACACAATCACTGGGTGTATAATGTCTCATCATAGTGCATCGGATATAGTTCTATGGAATTTTGATACAAAAATGACATAATGTGTGCAATGAAAACTGGGTTAAATTGATTTTGGTAAGTTAGTTATCAAGCGCTGCATGCTACTGTGTGATGCCTCGCGGCTTACAGGCATAATTTTTATAGTATGTGCCCTAGGACGTAGATCTATTCAGTATTTGTTTAGACAAAGAAACATAGACATTAATTGGTCAGAATGTTCTTCTAAGGAGTGATGTTCATAGGAGGTGAGGTCTGTCACTCATAGCCAAGCCGTGGTGATGGTGATAACAAGTACGGACATCAATGAATTTAGTACTATGACAGCCATACTAACAGAGTAGGTATAGCTAATAATGTTATATTAGATTAACATTTAGTGCATTAGCTACAAGTATATAGTGTAAAACAAATTGAATGGGTCACGGCTATTTCATGCACTCATTTTATAACTCCGCATATTGCATGTATATATTCTCCAAGACCCCCCCCCCCCTTCTCTGCATGACAGACAGCAACTAGTGTTTCCTGTTGACATAATATTATACTAAATGCTGTACTCAACTTTTAGTCTCTTGAGCATTACAATTATATAGTTCTCTCTAAGTTGAAACAAACAAAGCACTATGACCAGCATGACTGTTCACCACGGAGTACTATACTGTTGTCGATCATTTCAACTATCGGCACTGCTCAACAAGGTATGTTCATAAGTAATCTTAGTATAGATAAGCAGTTTACTGTGCAAATACAGAGTGCTTCAATATGGGCAAATTCGTAAACTTCATTCCAATCTCCTTGAGTATTGTTACAATGGAGAATGTAGATTGGTCTATTACTCAGCGAGTCAGTGGAGTCTGGATATGACAAGGGCTGTGTGTGCACGACTGGGTTACCGAGATTTTTTTGGTAGTTATAATAATTATACAGCGTGTATGAAGTATACACAGTCTGCATATTTCTAATAGTAACACTGAAAGGGTCACGTCAGAGTGGTGCAGGAACATTTATCACTCTGAGTGAATGCAACGAACCAGGACTAACAGGATGCATATAGTGATGCCCAGTGACGACAACTATACTGAGTGCTCTCTTGTGTTTCTACGGTGTATCGAAGGTTAATCTCAGTTTTACCAATAAAATTTTGGACGTTATTCTCTTGTCGTATAGAAATAATAAAGTATAGCACGAAATTTTCGAGGCACTTAAATTTTGTGGAAAAAAAAGCATTTTGTTGAATACGTTTTGTGGGTTGACTGCTTACCGAAAGCCACGCCTTTAATATTTGCACGTTATAATTCTAATTAAAGAACAATTTGGAACCTTAATTTTCGTAGAATTACTATTAACTCACAAAAACAGCGAAAATTAAGCCCCTCGGAAATTTTGTGCTATACGGTAGTTACCATAATTATGGAGGGTAATTTTAGTTAGTGCACATTTTCGTATGAACTACTCAATTAAATTTTAACAATTCGTACAGCTCAGGATAGTTATGTTGAACGTATTGCGGTAGAATAATTTCATAGTTAACTTTTCGTATGATTCTCTATGCGAAATTTCCACTATACGAAAATAACCCGCTATTACGGATAATGTATACAGCTAACTGTGCTGATGGAGAGATAAGACTGGTGAGAGGATCCACTGACAGAGAGGGACGAGTGGAGGTGTGTGTAGGAAGTCCCCCAACTTTATGGAGGACAGTTTGCACTGGCAGTCAAGAACTAGCAGGAGCCGTTTGTTCACAAATGGGATACACCTTTGAAGGTAAGAGAGTGGATTGATAAATGATTTTATGATCCATCAACAGAGAGCACTGTGGCCAACTGATTTCCTCCTGGAGCATTTCCAGAGTACAGACTGGACTTTACACAACTAAGTAATGGAACATGGCACTATAGTCCAGTTGAACAAGAATGTGACAGCTTTGTGGAGCTTGGAGTTGTTTGTAAGAACTATGAAGATTTATACAATGAACGCTTGAAGGACTGTGCTCTGTTAACCAACATGCAAGTCACTACACATATGCCTATATAGCTACTAGTTTAGAAGGTATATAGAGTTTATCTTCGTACCAAAGCACCAATTGCTAGATATCCATGCACACAGAACTGTCTTATACTCCATGTGAAACAACTAATAACAATGGCAGCTCAACTTCACTGCTAGCAGTAATTGCTGTTCTTGTTGTCCTACAAGTGGCTACAATGATTGCACTAATCAGCACCTGTATTGTCTTTAAGAGGAAACACAAACGAAAGTAGGAGCTATAACAAACTATAATGCATTAATAATCTAAGCACTTGTGTTCTTATAACAACTTGTTTAGGGTGACCATGGCTACACAACAAGCTGACCTAACCTATGCAGTGGCTCATGACGACACGTATATAGAGGAGAGAACCTTACATGTGTAATTGTGGACAATTGCTGCATCATGTACAGGTCATGTGTACATTTTACCAGACGGTAGTCTGACCCCCCCCCCCCCCCGTAATAGAGTTGCATGAATATATAATTTTGAATAAAGGTAATCTCCGTGATCCTTTATCTTACCTCCAAGGTCGTTAGGTTCAAACACCCCCGAATATATCCCCGACCTAGTCTGCTGCTCGAGACGGACAACACACTGGACTAGTGGTGTAGAACTGAGTGAAGACGAGACCCTGCTCGGCTAGTAACTGGATGTGAGGGGTATTGGAGGTGGGGTGTCCGTAGGGAGTGAGGTCATCATAGCCAAACTGTGTGGGCGTGTGTGTGTGTGTGTGTGTGTGTGTGTGTGCATGTAGGTGTGTGGGTGGGTGTAGGGGGATAGTGACAAGCAACATAAATGAACCAGCTATATACACAGTCATTGGGGCGAGCGTAGCGAGCCCTATCTTAGTGACCTCGGTAGACAATTTCTCTGTATGTATGTATGTATGTATGTATGTCATGGTACGTGCGGCCTGATAGCCGGTTTTTACACACGCGGTCCTTACCAATTTCGTGTATTTGTCGTGTATTTTGCACAATTGGAGGCATAAGAAAAAGTTGCATAAAATGAATCCTGACAATGAACGCAAACAAGAAAGACTTCGAATAAGGAGGGATCGAAACAGACAAGCAAGAGCCCAAGAAACAGCTGAAGAGAAAGAAGTCAGGCTAGCCAAACGCAGAGAAAAGCACAGGGCACTCAAATTCAATTGCACTGGATGCCAATAGAGCATCCCAGCAACTGAGACGGGACACAGAGATTCCTGAGGCTAGGCAGGCACACCTACAGCAAATGGCTGCTTCCACCCAAACCAGCAGAGCTTCAGGTAAGTACAGGTGGCGTACAGGTGATATAAGCCAGTGTAATTTTCATTACAGATACTCCTGAGGCCAGACAGGCACGCCTACAGCAAATGGCTGCTTCAACTCAAACCAGCAGAGCCTCGGGTAAGTGCCACTTGTCAGTGGCGTTCATGATGATAAACCAGTGTTTTTTTCTACAGACACTCCTGAGGCCAGACACGCACGCTTAGAACAAGACAGGCATAGGTATTCACAACACATAGATGTGAACCACCTGTACTGCGCTCACGCTCGCCCCATGACACCTTGTGTCACCCTAGTTATAATTATAATCATAGGTCTACCCATGTAGTAAGGATGTACCACACTCACTACTTATATCTGCAGGCACAGAAGAAAAAGCAGTGGTTATTATGCCTCGGTGCGCATGTGCAAGCGAGGTATACGGTAGTGTGTTTGTGTGTCTGTGTGTGTGTCTGTGTAGACTGCTACAGCTGCTCAAGGATGAATCAAGTGCAAGTAAGAGTTTTTATAGGCTTCTAGTCATGTTTACTTGGATTTTAATTCGTGGATTTGCAAAATAATGCTTTGTTCTCGAGTTATGCCTAGTTTTGCTTACTTGGAATGCCATTGCAGCCTTTTCAGTAGAGCACGTAGCCAAACTTGCTTACCGAGTGTTGCTACTCTACTTAGTAGTTAGCTCTGCACTAGAACGCTAGCTATTGGTAGCTGCAAGAGTGACAAGAGAGCTTCAAGGCTCTGCGAGCTGCTAATGCAGCCATTAATTTTAGACTTTAACTTTTGGCATCGATCGTTTTTAACAACAATCATGGTCGGTCATTACCCACTCTGTGAGTTTTTGCATGCAGCAAAATTAAATTGTTTTATCATGATTGTGTATAAAAACTTTATGTTATGTAGCTTTGGCATCTCCACCGAGGCATCAGCACCACCTGTGGTGCTTTCATTTCATGCAAGCACACCCACAACTCACACAGCTACACAACTACATAATTATTACACAGATGTACAGTATACACCCACATCATCAACTAGGAACAGCACCACGTTGGGTGGCGTGGCAGCCATGACGACGGCTAGCAGAAAGACCAACAGAAAATTCTCCCGTTCTGGCAACAAAGTTGATTTCCACACGATAATCAAACACTCCAGTTAGACTATAATTATGCAGCCTATATATAATTATACTAACTTGATATATAGCTGGCTAATAAAATATGGAGTATATAGCTATACTTAAGATTCAAAAACTGCCTGTGCTGAACGTTCACTCTATAATTATCTGTGTGTATTAATTATTGATTATAGCTGATTGTCATGAGTCACAGAGTGCATTAAGATTTGATTGACAGCCTTTTATTAATTATGCCTCGGTGTGCATTTTTAATCAGTGAAACATTAATCATCTTGTCCTGGGTTCTTGACCTTTGCTTGGATTATAGCAGATACCGTTTCTGTTGCTCTTGACCGTTTATTTGCTTGCTTGGAAAGCTTGCTATACCTAGTTCTATCCAGTGCAGCAAACTAGTACATCATAATTTATACCCTAGCTACAGAAGGCTAATTTTCCATATCTTGTGGTTTCAAAGAATGCAATCAAAGGTCAAAGGTTGCAATTAAATCTGAGATCTCTTTTCTCAAGCTGTTTCGTCTGGGGCGCGATAGCTCAACTGATTTCTGCTATGATTATAAAAAGGATGAAGCTATAGTGGTGGTGTATAAACCCAGGGGCGTGAGGGTAAACTCAGTTTTACATGTAAAACATAAGCCCACGTGATGTTTTAATTAGTGACCTTTTGACATTGGTGTACCTCCTCTGGGCTCTGCTAATGCAGCCATTAATTTTAGACTTGAACTTTTGGCATCCATCGTTTTTAACAACAATTATGGTAGATCATTACCCACTCTGTGAGTTTTTGCATGCAGCAAAATTAAATTGTTGATCATGTGCATAAAAGCTATTAGTAGCTTTATGTTATGTAGCTTTGGCATCTCCACGAGGCATCAGCACCCACGGTGCTTTCATTATACACATGACTTGTGAATATAGATGGACAAGACAAATGATGGACAAGACTTGCACAAGTCATGTGTATAATTAAAATATCCATCCCCTTCCTTCTATACATGACACTCGCAGCATTGAATTGCTGTTGTGCACTTATTAGTAAATAATTAGCTGATAATCTTAAGCATTTCTCTTCGCCTCGAACTATAAAAAACGTACAAATGATAAGACCTAGTATGTGTACTATAATATATACTGCGACTGTATATTTGCATAGCTCAATGAGGTATTATTATACCAAAGATCTGTGACAACGTATAATCGAACCCCGCTACCGAATATTGATCCATGAGTGCCTCGACAGAAACCCTCACTGCATAGCCGTGCAAGCACGTTGCAACTCCAAATTTGGGGACTTCTTATAAGCATATATATCTTATCTCAGCAAATCCCCTTCAGGAGAAACGGTAAGCTATGTCCAATGATCGATGTTGTTGTCTAATTTTGCGTAAGGTCAGACATGTATATGGCGATGTTTTATAATTATCACATCCAGTAGAAAAAGCTATAGATCTATCAACACAACAAATGAACTCTCATTGAGTCTTGACATAGAATGTATGGTGAAATACATGATGAATCATAAACCGCCAGTAAAACAGTATAACATTACGTCACAATGATAGCAAGCTATAATTATATAATTAGCGCCTCGGATTATAGTAGTCGGTCAGTCTGTCTGTTTGGTTTGTCGTTTTGTGTATTCCATCTGCTCACCTCGATGCGATAGCGCTGTGTTTGTACCATAGATAGCTTCAAAAGGTATAGTGAATTTGGCAGATTTTGATGCTTTGACTCGAAGCTTTAGATTACACTAAACGCCAAGGGTTTGCACTCAGTGCTCTAGTTGTTCCATATTCCACTTACACATTAGCATATTCTCAGTTCTTGAATACTTGGTAGTATAAATAAAAATAACTGATGGTGCAAACGACCGCTTGTTTCCTTAGATGAACGAACATCCATATTGTGTCGGATTATTGATACCTTAAATTAAGCTATAGCATAATACTCTATAATTATAGCTGGAGAGTGAACAAATAATTGTTTAAGGTACTTTTAAGTGGCAATTTTCAATAGGAAGTAAATCATGTAACTTATAAGATTGTCATTTCCTGTAAAATTGTATGACCTATAAACAGATGCCTACAAAGATCACTCTAGCTCTTATAGTCAACATGAAAGTGTTTAGCGTACTGATATCTATCTTTACTACTATTTCAACTCAACAACAAGGTATGTATGTAATTATAATGCTATATATAGACACCTATATACAATGAATTTCATGAACATGCAGAATATTTGAATGGAAAACTTCAACATACTATTTCTGATATCCCTGTGTACTGTTACAATGGAGAATGGAGATGGATCTGTTACCAAGATAGTCAGTGGAACCAAGAGAGGACAATATCTGTATGCACACAACTGGGTTACAGTGCACTTGGTGAGTTAGTTATCAAGTTAGGAGTAGATAGCTTGTAATATCTTTTATATACAGGAGTAGCAGACGAGATATGTGGGACTATTCAAAGAAAAGTTGTCACACTGACTAACTGCAATGAACAGCATCTCACAGAATGCATGGTCACGGCCAGTGACAGCTGCACTACCTGTTCTTACTTGTTTTTAAGATGTTCTGCAGGTTAGTGTATATAATGTTGCCATGCCGTTTTAGCATACTAAATTTATTTCAGCCATCTGCACTGATGGAGAGATAAGATTGGTGGGTGGATCCACTGACAGAGAGGGACGAGTGGAGGTGTGTGTGGGTGGCAGGCGATGGAGGACAGTTTGCAATGGCAGTCAAGAACTGGCAGGAGCCATTTGTTCACAAATGGGATACATCTTTGAAGGTAACGTGAAATTGATATTTAATTTACTGTGAATGTACTACAATTAACAGCAAGTGCTATTGCACTACCAAACTCATTTCCTCCCGGAGCATTCCCAGAGTACAGACTAGACTGTACACAACTAAGCAATGCAACATGGCACTGTAGTCCAGTTGAACAACAATGTGTCAGCTTTGTGGAGCTTGGTGTTGTTTGTAGAACTATGAAGATCTATACAGTGAATGTTCTAGGACTAGTACACTGTCTACATTGTCAACCAGCATACAAGTTAGATAAATGTGCATCATTATACATATTCGGTAGTGTACAAAATAATATTCCCCCACCCATGACTGTGCACAAACCCAGTGGCAGATCTAGAAAAAGTGGTAGGTAGGTGCTGAGTAAGAGAGGCAAGGAGTATTCCGCATAGTAGCGCGCGAAAATAGAGAGTTACACCCCCTTTGATATCATTTCCGGTGGGTGCGGGTATCAGTGTGACATTAATAATTTTGTGTGGTTTGCATTGCCGCTGGTGCTTGTTGAAACACTCTTACCAACAAGATAATGGTGCTGTTTGCTGTCTTTAACATGAGGTAGTAATAATTTATGTACAGGCTTAATCAGACCTAAGTATCTCACGTGCTGGCAATTCCATGCACCACCTTCATTGCTGTCATTGGTGTACTGGTGGCTCTGTTACTAGCTGTATCAGTTGGTTGGATAGTGTCCTGTGTTATTCTACTCATGCAGGAGAGGACAGACTGTGCACAAACAACAGTGAGTGGTCCTAAACACACACCTCATGTTTACCCATACTAATATGTTGCTCTTACTAAATGTTGTTCACTGCTATTCCCACACAGTGTTGATGGTACTATCTCAACAAGGAGCAATCAGAGCTACACACAACAGGACATCAACACACAGCTCTAGTAGAGTGAACAGAGATGATAAACAGATGGAGGAAAATATGCTACCCTTTTGTCGTTTATTAGTATTAGTGAATCACTGAGTGCATTAACATTTTAACTAGAGCACTAAAGTGCAAACCCTCGGCTGATGACATATGTATTAGTTAATGTACAGTGTAGAGGGGTCCGACTACGAGGGCGTAAGCCCGAGGGGGAGGTGTGGTTTACTGTCATAAACCCCGAGGCACTGTGTATTAACTGATATATATCCCATCTGATTGGTTGCTGCATGACCACCATAACTACCGGGTATATAACAGCAACATACTACTTGACAACCACATTCAAAACGAGAAACGGCAAAAAACAATGGCTTGTCAATACTCCGAGTCTTGCATTGGTATGTGCGAATGGACAGGCTGCCCAGGAATTGCGGGAAGTCAGCCACTCCCTCTCCAAGGAAGCCAAGTGAATGCTCCCCCTCTCTCTTACAAGCATTGAGCCCGCCCTTCCTTGCTCTCCTTCTAATTCTATGGCTGACCAGGCAAGCGAAGGTAAACTCCACTGCAAAAAAATTAATACTGCACAAAAATTTGAATTATGACTATCTAGTATTGACTCTACAATAACTTCTTTTTAGGACATGGAGACCTTCAGCCCCTCCCCCAGTCTCGTTTTGAGTTTTCATCTGCCAGCACACTGGCAGAATTTTCGAAAGGGCTGATTCCACAGAACACCTCCAAGAACACCAAGTGGGCAATGACCAGTTTTGAGGCCTGGAAATCTACCAGGAATGCCATTCACCCTGAAGACCAAGTTCCTGAAGACTTCCTGCAGTGCACTGATCCAGACACCATCAACAACCAACTTTCTAAATTCATTGTCGAAACAAGGAAGACAAACGGAGCTCAATATCCACTGGCAACTCTTCACTCCCTCCTTTGTGGCGTCTTGAGGTGTATGCGTGAATCAAACCCTGTCGGATGCCCAAATTTCCTCGACAAAAAATACACCCGGTTCAGACCACTTCAACGTACACTTGACAACTACTTCAACAAGTTGCATTCTGATGGTGTTGGAAGAAAGGTGAAGCAAGCTGAGACCATCTCATTGGAGGAAGAAGACAAAATCTGGGGTAGTGGTTTCATGGACTTGAATACACCAAAAGGTCTCCAAAATGCTGCTTTCTATAGTGTTGGAAAATTTGTCTGTTTGCACGGAGGTCAAGAACACAGGCGTCTTAAACTCAGCCAAATACAACGTGGCGACGGCAAGTACATATACCACGAAAACGTGTCGAAGAATCAAAATGGAAGCTTTATATATTTTTTAGCTATTTATATTGTTCGTCCACCCAATTGGGCTACTCTCCTAACAATGAGGCTACAAAGAAGAAGAAAAAGTAGCTAGTTAGCTAGCTGCCAACGTGCAAGTTCAAGTTTCTTAGCTTTTGCTCGACAAAGAAGCTTTAACGTCAAATTCTGCCACTATTTAAACCAAGATAATAAGCCTAAACTTCTTGCAGAAATGGGTGGGCATATTTTTGCGAGGGTACGGTAATTACGAGAGTAAACGTTCTAAGTCGCAGTTTTCAGAAGGAACTATTAAATTACTATAGATTGTCATTTCCTGTATAAAAATTAACAGATGCCTATATATATATATATGCATAATTATAGTAAAGATCATGCACTCTAGCTCTTATAGTCACCATGAGAGTTTTGAGCACACTACTGCTATCTATCGTCACTATTGTTTCAACTCAACAACAACAAGGTACGTATGCTATAGACATCCTATAATTATACATGCACGGCTTTAATCATTATGACAGAATGTTTGAATGGACAACTTCAACAGACTATTTCTAATATCCTGGAGTACTGTTACCATGGAGAATGGAGATGGATCTGTCTCCAAGACAGTCAATGGAACCACGAGAGGACAATATTTGTATGCACACAACTGGGTTACAGTGGATCTGGTAAGTTAGTTACCAATTAAGTGAGAAGTAGATAGCTTGTATGTATTTTATAATTATAGTAAGAGCAAATGGACCGTGTGGGACTACTCAAAGAAAAGTTGTCACACTGACTAACTGCAGTGAACCAGGACAGCATCTCACAGAATGCATGGTCACGGCCAGTGACAACTGCATTACCTGTTTTTATTTGTCTTCAACATGTTTCCCAGGTTGGTGTATAATGTTGCCAGCATGCTTGCGACGATATACATTACTATGCCTCGGTGCGCATGCGCAAGCGAGGTATACAGTAGTGTGTTTGTATGTCTCTGTGTGTGTGTGTGTGTAGACTGTTTCAGCTGCTCAAGGATCAATGAAGTGCAAGTAAGAGTTTCTATAGGCTTCTAGTCATGTTTTCTTGGCTTGGTATTTGTGGATTTGCAAAATAAAGCTTCGTTCTCGAGTTATGCCTAGTTTTGCTTACTTGGAATGCCATTGCAGCCTTTTCAGTAGCAAAACTTGTTCACGAGTGTTGCTACTCTACTTAGTAGTTAGCTCTGCACTAGAACGCTAGCTATTGGTAGCTGCAAGAGTGAGAAGAGAGCTGCAGCAAGGCTCTGATCTGCTGACTTGCAGCCTGATTAATTTTAGACTTTAACTTTTGGCATCGATCGTTATTAATAACAATCATCGTCGATCATTACCCACTCTTTGAGTTTCCCTGTGATTCTGGATTCTGCATGCAGCAAAATTCATCATGATAATTTTATAATTAATATGTGTATAAAAGCTAGCTATTAGTAGCTTTATGTTTTATGTAGCTTTGGTACCTCTATCGAGGCATCAGCACCCGCGGTGCTTTCATTTATTTCAGCTGTCTGCACTGATGGAGAGATAAGACTGGTGGATGGATCCACTGACAGAGAGGGACGAGTGGAGGTGTGTGCAAACAGGCGATGGAGGACAGTTTGCACTGGCAGTCAAGAACTGGCAGGAGCTGTTTGTTCACAAATGGGATACATTTATTTTGAAGGTAACGGAGGATCAATTGTGACAATTCTCATTAGTTACCATCTACAGGAGGCACGGTGGCAGTAACTAACTCATTTCCTCCTGGAGCATTTCCGGAGTACAGACTAGACTGTACACAACTAAGCAATGGAACATGGCACTGTAGTCCAGTTGAAGAACAATGTGACAGCTTTGTGGAGCTTGGAGTTGTTTGTAAGAACTATGAAGATCGGTGCAGTGAATGTTCTAGGACTAGTACACTGTCCACCAACATGCAAATTACTACACAGTTGCCTACTAGTTTACAAGGTAATTTAAAACTGCAAAACGCATAACTTGAATTCCATGCATATATACAGAAATGTATTCTACAACTAATAACAATGGCAGCTCAACTTCACTGCTAGCTGTAATTGCTGTTCTTGTTGTCCTACAAGTGGCTACAATGATTGGACTAATCAGCACGTGTGTTGTCTTTAAGAGGAAACACAAACAAAAGTATGAGCTAATACAAAGTATAACATTAAGCATATACATGGCTTGTGTCCTTAAATAGGGTGACCATGGCTACACAACAAGCTGACCTAACCTATTCAGTGGTTGGAGGTACACAAACTGAAATAAAGATCGACCCCAACATAGCTGCTAACCCAGCGTACCAGGCAGTCAAGTGTGACCAGGAGGACCACACCTACGATGTCATCAGTGAGGGGGTGGCTTCAAGACAGAGGAGAGGCAATTGACATACAAAACTTTGAACTTTTATTTTAGCATTAGCATCAACTTATTAAACGAGTATGTTGGCTTTAATTACCGCATTAGCCACTTCCGGATCCCAGAGCGAGTTTTGAGTATAAAAGAGCTGCCTAGGACGCGACCTTTGACCCCGAAAATTTCATTCAAGCCTTAGTAACGAGCTGTTTTTTTCTCTTGCGCAAAAGCGCTCAGAACCCATTCATACACACAGTGAACACTAAAAAAAATACACAGAAGGGAGGGGAATACATTCCTGGTGGGTTTTCTTCTTTACCAGAATCAAAAAGACAAAAATAAAATTTATGATTATGGCTGACAAATAAATAATGCTCAGGTAGGTCTGTAGGTACAGTAAAAGGCTATGTCTATTCAGCTCCAGGTTAGCTACAGTGAGCATTACTCCAGTGAACTCTTCCAAAGAGTTTTCCTTGCTTTCTTGCATATAAATAGACGGCATTGAGACTTGAGACTACGCCATTGTGCATTGTAGAAAGTTGACGAAATTGATTCTGAAAAGGAATTTATATCAGCATTAATTAATGTCAGTATATCAAACAAATCTTAGCTATCATTTAGAGTTGTAGAGTGGGGTGCAAACAAGTGAGAGCTCTCCCGGGTAGGGGTTGGTAGTGCTGGCAGCATAATTTTTGGGGAAGAATTATGCTGATATCATGGCCACATTAGTGAGAATAATAGGCAGGTTTTGGAAATACAGGTCAGTCGAGTCAGTAGTATAAACATCTGTAGGCCTGATGGAAGTTAGAGTACATGGGATGTGGTCTATGTTATGCTTTGGAGGAATAATGTGGGAATGAATAATAGAACTACCAACCCCTAGCAGTGAGTCTTTCCAGAAAAGAGGCCAGAGAGGTAACGATATAATTATTGCTTGATACAGTAGTAAGACTTACATTTTCTATATACATAGGTTGTGATGCCAAGAAGACTGTCAACAAGCGAGGGTAGTCCTTCAAAGCGACTTGAGAAAAGATGAACGTTGTTAATAATAATGACTCCATGTACGAAGGTTATTATACAAATGTCATGGTGGCTATGAGCATGATGACCCACTAGTAATTGAACGGAAAAACACTCGTCCATTTTGTCACTAGTCCCCCACTCTTCACCACAGCCACAACACCCAGCTGCTGTTTGTGCGATATTTTAAACTTACAATACTAGTACAATCAATTTCCGTTCTTCAGGAGGTGCTTGGACGATACCCGAACCCACTAGGTGTTCCCTGGCCCTACAGACTTTCAACACTTCACTTTGTTACTTTATCCATGTAAAATGAAATGTTAATGTTAAAAAGCACTCGCAGGTTGATAAAGTCACATTACTGTATACTATATATACTACTTACTTTTATAGACTATACTACTTACCTTCTTCAACAACAACATCAGTTTGCCAAATCTTCATGTTTTCCAAGGCCAATGAACAACTGGCAGCAAGAAAATTAAACGCTTAGCACTGTCAATTCTATCAACAAAGATCTGTTTGGTATCTTCAGTCTCGTGGAACCCCAGTAGGCTTCTTCTGAGGTTGAGAACACTTCTTGAAAATAAACTTTTGACAGCCATTTTTTTGTTAATTCAGTTTATGTCACGTCTACTATCTTGTGAGAGAGCGGAAGAAGCCGTATCAAAAGAAGACTGTAAGAATGTAAAGAATGTGCATTATACTGTCAAGGACGTCTTTTTGCAAGACTCAAGCAAATTCATTTTTTCATTTTCGCCATTTCCCGTTGCATCCGGTGAGCTGTCCTGGGCACGCCTTTTTATAGTCAGCATGCTCGTTTAAGATGCAGGCTCATGCACTGTGCACAAGAAATTCTTTGTTTCGTATTAAATTATGGGTTTAACAATTATTGTGAAGCTCAGATAGTCACTCCGCTAGTATCATAATGCAGGTCACAAGTTTAGCTGCCACAACTGATTATTGCTACAACTCACAGCTCAGCCACCAGGTATTAGTGGCTGTGCAATTATCTTCTCAATTATGGAACTATTTCTGATCTCTTGGAGTACTGTTACAATGGAGAATGAAGATGAATGATCTGTTCCAGAGACAGCCAGTGGCTACTTGTACAAGAACGTTTAGCTGAAATAAATATTTTAGCGATCGCACCTAAAAATTACGTGACAGGAATACAGGAGAATACATAGTACAGACAGACAGAGTGGTAAACGCATCATTATACATAATTATCCTGAATACATGTAATATTTCCCACCCATGCAAAATCATACAGGGCTGAAGCCTCCCCAAACTAGTCCTCCCTTATTAGTTTGTGGTAAGATCGCCAACGTCAGAGCCACCTTACTTGTCTAAAGTTGCCTACACAGTGGCAGATCCCGGAAAAAGAAAGGGGGATTCCAAACCAACTAGTACGCAGAACGAAGGCGAAACATTTTCTGGGGGGGGGGAGGTTATGCTTACTTCCGGTCATACGTTGTGCAGAAGACTAGGGAAAATCCCGTTCACAGGATATAGTGTCCTATAGCTGTGTTATTATTCTACTCAGGAGAGGACAGACTGTGCACAAACAACAGTGAGTGGTCCTAAACACATACCTCATGTTTACCCATACTAATGTGTTGTTCTTACTAGATGTTGTTTACTGCTACTCCCACACAGTGTTGATGCAGGTACTATCTCAACAAGGAGCAATCAGAGCTACACACAACAGAACATCAACACACAGCTCTACGCTGAAGCCACTCCTCCTGATACAACCTACAGTAGACTGATAAACAGACGGAGGAAATTGCTACCTACGATTACGCTGATCCCAACCAGATAAGAGTAGAGCATTCCCAAGCAACCAATCCACCACCATGCAGTGAGTGGTGAAGCTATTGTGAGAGAAGAGGAGTTCTACATTGCTGAGGATCACACGTACGCAGCTGTCAATAAAAAAAACCAAGCCAAAGTTGGATGAATCTGATAGAGAGGGAGAGAGTGAAGCCCCACCTCCTTTTGTCAGCACCCTGGCTGAAGTGTAGAGTGGGGTGACGGAACACTGTGAACTGAGAGTGAGTTAGACATTAATTGAACTTTAATGACTGTAAAACATTCATAGTATTAATTTATAGAGATTGAATACACGATCGATATTACACCAAAAGTTAGGAACATATTTACTAAAATTTCTCCCACCTAATTGCATGCTACAAAGCAGTTACAGGTGGGATGGGCTTACATGCTTTAATCATATACTCATGCATTAGTTTATAACATTGCTATTGTTAATGAAATATTCATACTGAAATGAAATAATAAATACCATGCAGCGGGAAATTTTCGTGAGGTGCAACATTTCGCGTGTTTCGAGGGCAGACAAAATTAAAACTGGGATAAACCCACGCACCAGTATTTCAAAGCTATTGGCCATGGAGGGTGTGGTTTCCTGGCATTGAAACGCAAATATTAGAACTCACAAACATGATGCTGAGGGCTCTAGAGCCAAACAAGAACCCGCGAAAATTCCCTATAATTATAAATACGGTATATTAATAAAAAATTGTCAAAGCCTCGGTTTGAGGCCGTGGGTGGGCGTATATTCGAGTGAAAAGTCACCTTTCGGGATTAAACGCTCAGTCCCCTAATAAGCCTAAATTTCTTGCAGAAATGGGTGGGCATATTTTTGCGAGGGTACGGTAATTACGAGAGTAAACGTTCTAAGTCGCAGTTTTCAGAAGGAACTAAATTACTATAGATTGTCATTTCCTGTACAAAAATTAACAGATGCCTATATATATATATATGCATAATTATAGTAAAGATCATGCACTCTAGCTCTTATAGTCACCATGAAAGTTTTGAGCACACTACTGCTATCTATCGTCACTATTGTTTCAACTCAACAACACCAAGGTACGTATGCTATAGACATCCTATAATTATACATGCACGGCTTTAATCATTATAACAGAATGTTTGAATGGACAACTTCAACAGACTATTTCTAATATCCTGGAGTACTGTTACCATGGAGAATGGAGATGGATCTGTCTCCAAGACAGTCAATGGAACCACGAGAGGACAATATTTGTATGCACACAACTGGGTTACAGTGGATCTGGTAAGTTAGTTACCAATTAAGTGAGAACTAGATAGCTTGTATGTATTTTATAATTATAGTAAGAGCAAATGGACCGTGTGGGACTACTCAAAGAAAAGTTGTCACACTGACTAACTGCAGTGAACCAGGACAGCATCTCACAGAATGCATGGTCACGGCCAGTGACAACTGCATTACCTGTTCTTATTTGTCTTCAACATGTTTCCCAGGTTGGTGTATAATGTTGCCAGCATGCTTGCGACGATATACATTATTTATTTCAGCTCTCTGCACTGATGGAGAGATAAGACTGGTGGATGGATCCACTGACAGAGAGGGACGAGTGGAGGTGTGTGCTAACAGACGATGGAGGACAGTTTGCACTGGCAGTCAAGAACTGGCAGGAGCCTTTTGTTCACAAATGGGATACATTTTTGAAGGTAACAGAGAATAATTAATTAATATACTATGGATATAATGATCTATACCAACAGCAAGTGCCGTCGCACTACTACCAAAAACATTTCCTCCTGGAGCATTCCCAGAGTACAGACTAGACTGCACACAACTAAGCAATAGAACGTGGCACTGTAGTCCAGTTGAAGAACAATGTGACAGCTTTGTGGAGCTTGGAGTTGTTTGTAAGAACTATGAAGATCTATACAATGATTGTTCAAGGAACTGTACAACGTCAATATTGCCAGTAACTACTAAACAGTCACCTACTAACAAGCAAGGTAAACTATAGAGATTACACTCCACTACATTATAGTACTTAATTCGTGTCAGTAACCATTCCTACTGATGACGCGAGTTTTGACAATTCCACCACCATCATTGCTGGCATTGGTGTACTGGTGGTTCTATTACTAGTTGTATCAGTTGGTTGGATAGTGTCCTGTGTTATTCTACTCAGGAGAGGACAGACTGTGCACAAACAACAGTGAGTGGTCCTAAACACACACCTCATGTTTACCCATACTAATGTGTTGTTCTTACTAGATGTTGTTTACTGCTATTCCCACACAGTGTTGATGCAGGTACTATCTCAACAAGGAGCAATCAGAACTACACACAACAGGACATCAACACACAGCTCTACGCTGAGGCCACTCCTCCTGATACAACCTACAGTAGGCTGAACAGAGGGGATAAACAGACGGAGGAAATTGCTACCTACGATTACGCTGATCCCAACCAGATAAGAGTAGAGTGTTCCCAAGCAACCAACCCACCACCAGTGAGTGGTGAAGCTATCATGAGAGAAGAGGAGTTCTACATTGCTGAGGATCACACGTACGCAGCTGTCAATAAGAAACCCAAGAAGAAAAAGAAGCCGAAGAATGCAGAATCTGATGGAGAGGGAGAGAGTGAAGCCACGCCTCCATTTGTCAGCACCCTGGCTGAAGTGTAGGGTGGGGTGAGGGAACACTGTGAACTGAGAGTGAGTCAGACATTGAACTTTACTGACTGAAATTAAATGTAAAACATTCATATAGTAGCTTTAGTATAATCATTATGATTATGTACAGAGAGAGATTGAATACACGATTCATTACACCAAAAAGTTAGTACAATTATATTAGAGAGTATACCTAAGTCGCAGTTTTAAGAAGGAAGTACATAAAGATCACTCCAGCTCTTAATTATAGTCAACATGACAGTTTTGAACATATATACTGCTATCTATAATTATGATAGTGTCCCTATTACTTCAACTCAACAACAACAAGGTATGTAAACCATACACCTACAGGCTTTGAATTTCCATGAATTGTTTACAGAGTGGACAACTTCGAGAAACTACTTCTACTTCTCTGGAGTACCTTTACCATGGAGAATGGACATTCATCTGTCATGATGACAGTCAATGGAACCAGGAGAGGACAATATCTGTATGCACACAACTGGGTTACAATGACTCTGGTGGTAAGTTAGTTATCAAGTGAGGAGTAGAATAGCTTGTGTATGGAATAGCGAGCCATGTGGGACTATTCAAATGAACCAGGACAGCATCTCACAGAATGCATGGTCACAGCCAGTGATAGCTGCACTAGAGTAGACTACCTCAGACGTCAATAATCGTTAGCTCAAAGTGCGTATAATGCACAAACAAGACGAGATTCTAACTAACTGCACACACCAATAGGTGGCTATGGGACTACTAACCAGCGAACATTTGGATGGGCCAAATCGCTTCCAGTTGGAGCTGTGATCACTATAAAAACTGTCCAATCATTTGATTTTCGGCGAGTGTAATCTTATAGCTAAATCTAGTTAAATGTGTTGCTGCATGAACTGTCACTCTGCATGTTGATTAGCTGATTGTTATTTGTTTGAGTGCATTATAATCAAGACTTGAACGACAGTCTTTTAAATGTGAATAGACTATGAAAAGGTACACTAAACATGCATTTACAACTCATGTATATTCTCCAAGACCCTCCCCTTCCTTCTCTGCATGACAGCAGGTAATAACATGAACTACCGCAACTAGTATTTCCTGTTGACATGATTATATCAAATGCTGTACCCAACTTTTAGGCTCGCATTACAATTATCTACTTCTCTCTAAGCTGAAATAAACAAAGCAGTATAAAAGAGTGATTCACTGTGACAAGCGTGACTGTTCACTGTGCAGTAATAATTGGAATGTTGTTAATCATTTCAACTATCGGCACTGCTCAACAAGGTATGTTCATCAAGTAATTCTATAGTACATGAGTTTACTGTGTAAATACAGAGTGCTTCAATGGACAAGTTCGTAAACTTCATTCCAATCTCCTTGAGTATTGTTACAACGGAGAATGGAGATTGATCTATTACTCAGAGAGTCAGTGGAGTAGTTGGGAAATGACAAAGCCTGTGTGTGCACAGCTGGGTTACCAGGATTTTTTTGGTGATAATAATATTGACAATAGCGTGTAAGAAGTATACACAGGTCTGCATATTTCTAATAGGAATGATGCGAGGGGAAAGTCGCAGTGGTGCAGGAAAATTAGTCACTCTGAGTGAATGCAATGGACCAGGATTAACAGGATGCATAGAGACGCCTAGTGACGACAACTGTACTGAGTGCTCTCTTGTGTTTCTACTGTGTACCGCAGGTTCATCCAATATACTGTCATTCTCATGCAGAAAAAAAATGTATTATACAGCTGAATGCACTGATGGAGAGATAAGACTGGTGGGTGGATCTACTGACAGAGAGGGACGAGTGGAGGTGTGTGTGGGAACTTCTCTAACTGTATGGAGGACAGTTTGCATTGGCAGTCAAGAACTGGCAGGAGCCGTTTGTTCACAAATGGGATACATCTTTGAAGGTAACAAGGATCAATAACATTGCTCTTAATACCAATAGCTCTACCTACAGAGAGTATTGTGGCAAATAACTCATTTCCTCTTGGAGCATTTCCAGAGCACAAACTAAACTGTACACAAACCAATGAAGTATGGCACTGTAGTCCAGTTGAACAACAATGTGACAGCTTCGTGGAGCTTGGTGTTGTTTGTATAAACTATGAGGAGTTTTATGAACGTTCAAGGAACAGCACACCATCTACACAGTTGCTTCCTATAGAATGCACCCCCAGCAATGAAAGAGGCACTACTAGTTCTACATGTGCTGACAATTCCACCACCTTCATTGCTGGCATTGGTGTACTGGTGGCTCTGTTACTAACCCTAACCCTAACCCTAACCCTAACCCTAGCTGTATCAGTTGGTTGGATAGTGTCCTGTGTTATTCTACTCAGGAGAGGACAGACTGTGTACAACCAACAGTGAGTGGCCCTAAACACACACCTCATGTTTACCCATACTAATGTGTTGTTCTTACTAGATGTTGTTTACTGCTATTCCCACACAGTGTTGATGCAGGTACTATCTCAACAAGGAGCAATCAGAGCCACACACAGCAGGACATCAAGACACAGCTCTACGCTGAGGCCACTCCTCCTGATACAACCTACAGTAGACTGATAAACAGACAGAGGAAATTGCTACCTACGATTACGCTGATCCCAACCAGATAAGAGTAGAGTGTTCCCAAGCAACCAACCCACCACCAGTGAGTGGTGAAGCTATCGTGAGGGAAGAGGAGTTCTACATTTCTGAGGATCACACGTACGCAGCTGTCAATAAGAAAGCCATGAAGAAAAAGAAGCCGAAGAATGCAGAATCTGATGGAGAGGGAGAGAGTGAAGCCACGCCTCCTTTTGTCAGAACCCTGGCTGAAGTGTAGGGTGGTGGTGACTGAACACCGTGAACTGAGATATTGACACTAACTAATGCTGCCTGTAAAACGTCCATGCATAGTAGTTAGAGAGTGAATACACAAAATGGGTGATATATTGTACTGTAGTACACACACATAATTATTATAACATTATGAGAGTGCCTTTTCAGTTTCATAAGGAAGTTAAAGATAAAAATGTTGGCAACTAGGTGATTCGTTTTATAATACGTATACAGGAAACTGAATTGAGGATCAAATAAGAATAACAGTGGACATTTGCTGCATCAAGTACATCAAGTAAGAGTCATGGAAACTGACCAATCCGAGTGCCTGGAGACTTGCCTCGAGGTAACAATACCAAATTGTCATTATTAATCACACATTTCAGACAGAAATACTGAATACATCATTATTATGCATGCGTTTGCTCTCTATAATTATAATTATGCGACCCCCAAACCCTGCCAGCTAGAATAGCCTACATGGCAATTAGGACAAGATTTCTCAGTGATTGCTAAATAATTAGGCATACATGTTGATACAGGTTGTTGATGCAGGATGTATAGATTCAATTGACATAACCAACAACTGGGTATAGCTATTATATGCCATTCCCTCTAAGAACTGACGACTCTCGGTCATCATGCAAGTCTCAAATTTCATTCTGCTATTAACTGTTGTCACCACTGTCACAGCACAACCAGGTATACAATACTTATGACTGTAGATCAGAGCAACACTCTGAGAATTGCGTACAGAATGTTTAGACGGACAAATTCGTCTTCCTGAAGTAACAGACACACTTCTTGAGTACTGTCACCATGAAGAATGGAGATGGATCTGTCATGATGAAAGTCAGTGGAATATCGAGAGATCAGTAGCTACCTGTGCACAATTGGGATATTCGGATCAATTTGGTAAGTAAGATGTGTCCTAAAGTTATACAAAGAGTAAAGTACCTCTGCTTAGTTTATAAGATCAAATTAATAGGACTAGCAACCAGGAATTCTCAGAATGGTTCAAGAAGAGTAGTCACTCTGAGTGACTGCAATGGACCAAGACTAACAGAGTGTATGGTGACACCCAATGACAGCTGCAACTCTCTTGTGCATCTATTATGTTCCAAGGGTTAGTATAACTATTTGTAGAGATGCATAATGTTATGCACTACTAAATGTACATACATAATAAGTTACCTGTGCTGCTGGTAGAGAGACAAGACTGGTGAATGGATCCACTGACAGAGAGGGACGAGTGGAGGTGTGTGTGGTTGGTCCTGCCAGTCGATGGAGGACAGTTTGTACTGGCAGTCAAGAACTGGCAAGAGCTGTTTGTTTACGAATAGGAATTGAAAGTTTAGTGTTAGAAGGTGATGATCATAAATTATTATAATTATAAGCCATTTATTTAAATCAATGACTGCTGATAGCACAAGTACATATATAATTATATACAGGAAGCACTGTGGCAGTAACTAACTCATTTCCTCCTGGAGCATTTCCAGAGCACAGCCTGGAGTGCAAGCCGGCATCAAATGGAGATTTGCGCTGTAGCCCAGTTAAAGGATGTGACAGCTTTGTGGAGCTTGAAGTTATTTGTAAGAACTACGAAGATCTACGCAATGAATGTTCTAGGACTAGTACACTGCCTACATTGTCAACTAGAGCACATGCAAATACACTGTTGCCTAATACAACAAGTGGCCCTATCAAATCAGACTTTGACAATTCAACCACCATCATCATTGTTGATAATTCCACCACCTTCATTGCTGTCATTGGTGTACTGGTGGCTCTGTTACTAGCTGTATCACTTGGTTGGATAGTGTCCTGTGTTATTCTACTCAGGGGAGGACAGACTGTGCACAAACAACAGTGAGTGGTCCTAAACACACACCTCATGTTTACCCATGCATACTAATGTGTTGTTCTTACTAGATTGTTGTTTACTGCTATTCTCACACAGTGTTGATGCAGGTACTATCTCAACAAGCAATCAGAGCTACACACAACAGGACATCAACACACAGCTCTACGCTGAGGCCACCCCACCTGATACTACTGCAACCTACAGTAGACTGAAGAGAAGTGATAAACAGACGGAGGAAATTGCTACCTACGATTATGCTGATCCCAACCAAATAAGAGTAGAGCTTTCCCAAGCAACCAACCCACCACCAGTGAGTGGTGAAGCTATCGTGAGAGAAGAGGAGTTCTACATTGCTGAGGATCACACATACGCAGCTGTCAATAAGAAAGCCAAGAAAAAAAAGAAGCCGAAGAATGCAGAATCTGATGGAGAAGGAGAGAGTGAAGCCCCGCCTCCTTTTGTCAGCACCCTGGCTGAAGTGTAGATAAGGGTGACGGAACATTGAATGTGAACTGAACATCGTACAGGCTGTAAGACGTCCATAGTAGTAGTATAGAGAGAGTGAATACACAAAATCAGTTATTTATATAATTATGTATACTGTATTACGCTAAAATGTGATAGTTCACTTCAGTTTTAAATTCATACATTGCCATTTCTTGACAAAAGCATATTTCCCAATGGTGTCTGGAGGTACCACTGTAAAAGGTAATACACGTGATAACAATTCCACCACCTCCATTGCTGGCATTGGTGTACTGGTGGCTCTGCTACTAGCTGTATCAGTTGGTTGGATAGTGTCCTGTGTTATTCTACTCAGGAGAGGACAGACTGTGCACAAACAACAGTGAGTGGCCCTAAACACACACCTCATGTTTACCCATACTAATGTGTTGTTCTTACTAGATGTTGTTTACTGCTATTCCCACACAGTACGTACGTGTTGATGCAGGTACTATCTCAACAAGCTATCAGAGCTACACACAACAGGACATCAACGCCTTGGATTTTGCATAATAATTTATGAGCAAAATGATAAATTGTCTCGTGTCATAGTTAAAAATGAAAAAGTCTACTCTATATACTGCTATCTAGCAATACAATGATTAAAGTGATTACATCAGCAATGATATGCATCAAGTGCATTTCTCATAGAGCCGAAACTACTGGCTATAGCTTACAGGAACAGGAAATTACTGCAGTGGTAAATATACGTAAGGTGTATACATCCTGTACACAATTGCATGATACTTGAATTCAACTTGAATAGCCACTGCGTACAGCCATCAAAATGCAAGTCACAAGCTTATTGCTGTTGGTTACTACTGCTATTGTTACAGCTCAGTCATTAGGTATATAGTTATGTGTGTACTCAATAGACCACATTCTGAATATTGCAATGCAGAATGCTTCAATGGACAACTTCGTGAATCTAATGCAACATTTGTTGAGTACTGTTATGATGGAGAATGGAGACAAATCTGTTCCAGAAACAGTCAGTGGGATACTAATATGTCTGTGGCTGCCTGTACAGAACTGGGCTACAGTGAATCTGGTAAGTTAACTATCGTAATGGGAATAAATTAACGTGGTTTTTCGTTTTAGAGATAATTACAATTAGAACAGTGTGTCTAGATGAAAATCCTCTAAAAGTGTTCATTCTGAGTGACTGCAAAGAACCAGGGCTAACCAATTGCACAGTGAAATCTAGTGACATTTGTACTACCCCATGCTCTGTTGGGAGTTTACGAATATGCAACACAGGTTGGTCATGATTTTCAGAGTAAATATTCACCTGAAACAATTTTGAATTTCAGCTAACTGCACTGATGGAGAGATACGACTGGTGGGTGGACCCACTAACAGAGAGGGACGAGTGGAGGTGTGTGTGGGTGGCAGGCGATGGAGGACAATTTGCACTGGCAGTCAAAAACTGGCAGGAGCCATTTGTTCACAAATGGGATACATATTTGAAGGTAACAGAGGATCAATGACATTGATCCAAAATTATACTTCTCTAACAGGAAGCGCTGTGGCAGTAACTAACACATTTCCTCATGGGGCATTTCCAGAGTACAGACTAAACTGTACACAACTAAGCAATACATGGCACTGTAGTCTAGTTGAACAACAATGTGACAGCTTTGTGGAGCTTGGAGTTGTTTGTAGGAGCAATGAAGATATATACAATGAATGTTCAATTTGCAACACACTATCTCCACTGTGTACTAATATGGGAGAAACAAATTTGCTTACCACATTAGGCACCACCGATAATGAAAGAGGCACTACACGTGCTGGAAATTCCACCACCTTTATTGGCATTGGTGTACTGGTGGCTCTGTTACTAGCTGTATCAGTTGGTTGGATAGTGTCCTGTGTTATTCTACTCAGAAGAGGACACATTGTGCACAAACAACAGTGAGTGGTCCTAAACACACACCTCATGTTTACCCATACTAATGTGTTGTTCCTACTAAATGTTGTTTACTGCTATTCTCACACAGTGTTGATGCAGGTACTATCTCAACAAGGAGCAATCAGAGCTACACACAACAGGACATCAACACACAGCTCTACGCTGAGGCCACCCCTCCTGATACAACCTACAGTAGACTGAACAGAAGTGATAAACAGACGAAGGAAAGTGCTACCTACGATTACGCTGATCCCAAACAGATAAGAGTAGAGCTTTCCCAAGCAACCAACCCACCACCAGTGAGTAGTGAAGCTATCGTGAGAGAAGAGGAGTTCTACATTGCTGAGGATCACACGTACGCAGCTGTCAATAAGAAAGCAAAGAAGAAAAAGAAGCCAAAGAATGCAGAATCTGATAGAGAGGGAGAGGAGGAAGTCCCGCCTCCTTTTGTCAGTACCATGGCTGAAGTTTAGGGTGGGGGTGACTGAACACTGCATGTGAACTGAGATATTGAACATTACTGGCTGTAAGACGTCCATAGTAGTAGTATAGAGAGAGTGAATACACAAAATCGGTTATTATGTACTGTAGTACGCTCAATTTAGAAGGAAGAAAATTATAATTGACATTTCTTGACAAAAGGCTATTCCCCAATAGTATCCATTTTATGGATGTACCACTGTACGGCAATTCGTATTAGTGCCCTTGTAGTGATCTCAGTCCTTAACCACTACGAGCCAATACATTGCTTTGTGGCACTCATTGCCATATGTAATCTAATGTCGTAAAGCGTGAAATTTTATATTTCGTCTAATGGCCTCTCAAGGTATTTCGTTGAATAAATTCGTGGGTTGACTGGTACTGAAAGCACTTCCAGGCCACGCCTTTAATCTTTGCATATTAAGCAGTAATTAGGAACCATTTTCGTGGAATTAATTTTTGTGTAGGATTGCTAACACTATCTACACAGTTGCCTCCTATAGAATTTACCCCCAGAAATGAAAGAGGCACTAGATCCACACGTGCTAACAATTCCACCACCTTCATTGCTGGCATTGGTGTACTGGTGGTTCTGTTACTAGCTCTATCAGTTGGTTGGATAGTGTCCTTTGTTATTCTACTCAGGAGAGAGGACAGGCTGTGCACAAACAACAGTGAGTGGCCCTAAACACACACCTCATGTTTACCCATACTAATGTGTTGTTTCTACTAAATGTTGTTTACTGCTATTCCCATACAGTGTTGATGCAGGTACTATCTCAACAAGGAGCAATCAGAGCTACACACAACAGGACATCAACACACAGCTCTACGCTGAGGCCACCCCTCCTGATACAACCTACAGTAGACTGAACAGAAGTGATAAACAGACGGAAGAAATTGCTACCTACGATTACGCTGATCCCAACCAGATAAGGGTAGAGTGTCCCAAGCAACCAACCCACCACCAGTGAGTGATGAAACTATCGTGAGAGAAGAGGAGTTCTACATTGCTGAGGATCACACGTACGCAGCTGTCAATAAGAAACCCAAGAACAAAAAGAAGCCAAAGAATGCAGAATCTAATGGAGAGGGAGAGAGTGAAGCCACGCCTCCATTTGTCAGCACCCTGGCTGAAGTGTAGGGTGGGGTGAGGGAACACTGTGAACTGGGAGTGAGTCAGACATTGAACTTTACTGACTGAAATTAACTGTAAGACATTCATAATTATAGTATATATTATATAGAGAGAGATTGAATACACGATTCATTACACCAACAGATTAGTACAATTATATTAGTATTAGAGAGTAAACCTTCTAAGTCGCAGTTTTAAAAAGGAAGTATATAAAGATCACTCAGCTCTTATAGTAGTCAACATGACAGTTTTGAACATACTACTGCTATCTAGATAGTGTCCCTGTTACTTCAACTCAACAACAACAAGGTATGTAAACCATACACCTATAATAGGCTTTGAATTTCCATGAATTGTTTACAGAATGTTTGAATGGACAACTTCGAGAAACTACTTCTAATTCCCTGGAGTACTGTTACCATGCCATGAAGAATGGACATTAGTCTGCCATGATGACAGTCAGTGGAACCAAGAGAGGACAATTGTATACACACAACTGGGTTACAGTGCTCTGGTAAGTTAATTATCAAGTGAGGAGTAGAATACTTTGTGTATATATGGAATAGCAAATGAGCCCCACTACACAAAGGAAATGTGTCACACTGACTAACTGCAGTGAACCCAGGACAGCATCTCACAGAATGCATGGTCACGGCCAGTGACAACTGTACTAGAGTAGACTACCGAATTTCGTCACACGTCAATAATTGTCAGCTAAAAAGTGTGTATAATGCACGAACAAAACAAGATTGATTCTAACTAACTGCACACACTAATAGATGGCCATGGGACTACTAACTAGCGAAAAATTTGGATGGGCCAAGTTACTTCCAGTAGGAGCTGTGATAACTAGAAAAACTGTCCAATCATTTGATTTTCATCTTATAGCTAAATCTAGTTAAATGTGCTGCTGCATGAACTGTCACTCTGCATGTTGATTAGCTGATTGTTATGATTCTTTGAGTGCGTTAATACTTGAACGACAGCCTTTTAAATATGAATAGACTATGAAAAGGTACAGAACTTGCATTTACAACTCATGTATATTCTCTAAGACCATCCCCTTCCTTCTCTGCATGCATGACAGCAGGTAATAACATGAACTAACGCAACTAGTATTTCCTGTTGGCATGATTATATCAAATGCTGTACTCAACTTTTAGTCTCGCATTACAATTATATAGTTCTCTCTAAGCTGTAACAAACAAAGCAGTATAAAAGAGTGACACACTATGGCCATCATGACTGTTCACTGTGCAGTAATCCTTGGAATGCTACTGTTGTTAATCATTTCCACTACTGGCACTGCTCAACAAGGTATGTTCATAAGTAATCTCAGTAGATAAGCTTTTTACTGTGCAAATATAGAGTGCTTCAATGGGCAAGTTCGGAAACTTCATTTTGATCTCCTTGAGTATTGCTACAATGGAGAATGGAGATTGGTCTATTACTCAGAGAGTCAGTGGAGTCTGGATATGACAAGGACAGTGTGTGCACGACTGGGTTACCACAAGTTTTTTGGTAACTATAAAAATTATAGCGTGTATACACAGTCTGCACAATATTTCTAATAGGAGTGGTGCGAGGGGTAAGTCAGAGTGGTGCAGGAAAATTTGTCACTCTGACTGAATGCAATGAAACAGGACTAACAGGATGCATAGAGACACCCAGTGAAGACAGCTGTACTGAGTGCTCTCTTGTGTTTCTAACGTGTATCGCAGGTTCATCTCAGTTTTACCAATACATTTTTAGATACAAACCATGTTATTCTCATGCAGTATAGTTATATGTATTTAGCTAACTGTGATGATGGAGAGACAAGACTGGTGGGTGGATCCACTGACAGAGAGGGACGAGTGGAGGTGTGTGTAGGAAGTCCCCTAACTTTATGGAGGACAGTTTGCACTGGCAGTCAAGAACTGGCAGGAGCTGTTTGTTCACAAATGGGTTACATCTTTGAAGGTCTGAACAGATAAATTCATGTATTGCAATGTAATTACTACCTACAGGAGGCACTGTGGCATTGCCTGACGTATTTCCTCCTGGAGCATTTCAAGAGTACAGACTAAACTGTACACAACTAAGCAATGGAACGTGGCACTGTAGTCCAGTTGAACAACAATGTGACAGCTTTATGGAGCTTGGAGTCGTTTGTAAGAGCTATGAAAATCTGTACAATGACTGTTCAAGGAACTGTACACTGTCAAAATTGTCAGTAACTACACAGTCACCTACTCAGCAAGGTAATTTTATATAGACAATAAACTAGTATTTTACTGCATGACATCCCTAATATATAGTTACTACTCAAAGGGAAGCTGTTTGTGCTAACAATTCAACTGTGGCAGTAACCACTCCAATGGCATGTACTGACAATTCCACAACCTTCATTGCTGGCATTGGACTGGTGGCTCTGTTACTAGCTGTATCAGTTGGTTGGATAGTGTCTTGTATTATTCTGCTCAGGAGAGGACAGACTGTGCACAAACAACAGTGAGTGGCCCTAAACACACACCTCATGTTTACCCATACTAATGTGTTGTTCCTACTAAATGTTGTTTACTGCTATTCCCACACAGTGTTGATGCAGGTACAATCTCAACAAGGAGCAATCAGAGTTACACACAACAGAACATCAACACACAGCTCTACGCTGAGGCCACTCCTCCTGATACAACCTACAGTAGGCTGAACAGAAGTGATAAACAGACGGAGGAAATTGCTACCTACGATTACGCTGATCCCAACCAGATAAGAGTTGAGCGTTCCCAAGCAACCAACCCACCACCAGTGAGTTGTGAAGCCATCGTAAGAGAAGAGGAGTTCTACATTGCTGAGGATCACACGTACGCAGCTGTCAATAAGAAAGCCAAGAAGAAAAAGAAGCCAAAGATTCAAGAATCTGATGGAGATGAAGAGTGTGAAGCCCCGCCTCCTTTTGTCAGCACCCTGGCTGAAGTGTAGGGTGGTGGTGACGGAACACTGTGAACTGAGATATTGACATTACTGAGTGTAAGACGTCCATAGTAGTAGTAGTATAGAAAGAGTAGATACACAAAATCGGTTATTTGTACTGTATAGTATACGTACGCTCAGTTTTAGAAGAAAGTAAATTACACTTGTTATTTCTTGACAAAAGGCTATTCCCAATTACAGTGTCCATTTTATGGAGGTATACAGCTGTATGGCAATTTGTGCCAAAACAGATTAGTGCCCTTGTAGTATAGATAGTGATCTCAGTCCTTAACCAGTATATGACTACGGGCCAATACACTGATCATGGCACTAATCAGTGCCATATGTAATTTAATGTTGTAAAGCGCGAAATTTTATATTTCGTCTAATGGCTTTTCAAATCATTATTTTTGTGAATAAATTCGTGGGTTGACTACTACTGGAAGCACTTCCAGGTCACGCCTTTCATCTTATTTCTCACATTATAGCGAATAATTAGGAACAATTTCGTGGAATTAATTTTTGTGTAGGATTGCTAACTCTATCTACACAGTTGCCTTCTAAAGAAAGCACCCCCAGCAATGAAAGAGGCACTAGATCCACACATGCTGACAATTCCACCACCTTCATTGCTAGCATTGCTGTACTGCTGGCTCTGTTACTAACCATATCAGTTGGTTGGATAGTGTCCTGTGTTATTCTACTCAGGAGAGGAGAGAATGTGCACAAACAACAGCATAAGTTAGTGTCAATATCTCAGTTCACACGATGTGTTCCGTCACCTCCACCCTACACTTCGGCCAGGTGTGTTGTTCCTACTAAAATAATGTTGTTTACTGCTATTCTCACACAGTGTTGATGCAGGTACTATCTCAACAAGCAATCAGAGCTATACACAACAGGACATCAACACACAGAGGTCACCCCTACACAATCTACAGTACACTGAACAGAGGTGATAAGCTACTTTTTCTGGCTAATAACTGTGGAAGTACCTGCATATTATTTTTTGCAATTTTGTGCTGCGAAGCGATTACCACCCACAAAATTCACATAGTAATTTGATACTCGCAAAACAATTGTATAGATAGCATGGCTGTAACTCAGAACAAGGACACAGCCTAATTTTTATATACAAAACACTTCTACGGGACATTCATCTTCCTAATTACACTAATAATTTATACCCCTGAGTATACGGATATACAATGGAGAATGGTGCTTTGGAGACAGTCAGTAGAATATACTTTGTTATGAGAATGCCCTTTCTACATGCACTCTATCGGCAATTTCATCCTTTCAATCACTGCGCTCATTTCCGTATACAAAATAATGTATAGGAGTGACCTGTTTTTCACTCTCGTATAGTCAGCAGCTTGAGCTTATATATGCCTAACCTATAGGAAGCTCACACAAACTAAATGACCTGATCATGCAGGAGGATCACACTTATGCGTTATAGGGACGGAGATTAATGTTCAATATAAATACACTTCGCCTCACATGGATTGCAGTTTCCCCTGTGTTCTGTGATCGAAAAATTTACAGGCTTGTTATCATGACATAAGAAATAATTATACATCCCCTATATACATGCGTGTAGGCATCAAAACTACATCCTGTATACATAAAAGGATATATATAGCTAGAATCTATCCTATTGCTACTATCAAAATGCAGGTCTCAAAGATATTGGTGTTAGTTGTCGCTACTATTGCTACAGCTCAATCATCACAAGGTAGCAATAATTGTGTACATGCTAAATCAGACTTAACTATCAGTGAATGTAGAGTGTTTCAATGGACAAATTAGTGAAGGTACTACTAATTTCCCTGAGTACTGTTACAATGGAGAATGGAGATGGATCTGTTACCAAGACAGTCAGTGGAACCACGAGAAGACAATATCTGTATGCACACAACTGGGTTACAGTGCACTCGGTTAGTTATTATCAAGTGATAAGTAGATAGCTCGTAATATCTTTTATATACAGGAGTAGCAGACAACCAATGTGGGACTATTCAAAGAAAAGTTGTCACACTGACTAACTGCAATGCACAGCATTTCACAGAATGCATGGTCACGGCCAGTGACAACTGCACTACCTGTTCTTACTTGTCTTTAAGATGTTCCGCAGGTTGGTGCATATAATGTTGCCATGCCGTTTTAGCATACTAAATTTATTTCAGCCATCTGCACTCATGGAGAGATAAGACTGGTGGGTGGGTCCACTGACAGAGAGGGACGAGTGGAGGTGTGTGTGGGTGGCAGGCGATGGAGGACAGTTTGCACTGGCAGTCAAGAACTGGCCGGAGCCGTTTGTTCACAAATGGGATACATCTTTGAAGGTAACACTCAAATAATGTACTGTGGATATAATTATCTACCAACAGCAAGTGCTGTTGCACTACCAAACTCATTTCCTCCTGGAGCATTCCCAGAGTACAGACTAGACTGTACACAAATAAGCAATGGAGCATGGCACTGTAGTCCAGTTTATCAACAATGTGACAGCTTTGTGGAGCTTGGAGTTGTTTGTAAAAACTATGAAGATCTATACAATGAATGCTCAAGGAACTGTACACTGTTAGTTACTACACAGTCACCTACCACCCAGCAAGGTATAGACTAATTAATACAGTTAGAGGAGATTAAGCAACATTTCACTTCACAACATCCCAACAGTTACTCAAGGGGAAGCTGTTTGTGCTAACAATACGACCGTGGCAGTAATCAATCCACTAACATGCACATGTACTGACGACAGTTCTACCAAGGGGCCAAAATATACATCTAAACCTGCTGACATTTCCACCCTCACTGCTGGCATTGGTATACTAGCGGCTCTGTTACTAGCTGTATCAGTTGGTTGGATAGTGTCCTGTGTTATTCTACTCAGGAGAGAACAGACTGTGCACAAACAACAGTGAGTGGCCCTAAACACACACCTCATGCTTACCCATGCATACTAATGTGTTGTTCTTACTAAATGTTGTTTACTGCTATTCCCACACAGTGTTGATGCAGGTACTATCTCAACAAGGAGCTACACACAACAGAACATCAACACACAGCTCTACGCTGAGGCCACCCCACCTGATACAACCTACAGTAGACTGAACGGAGATAATAAACAGACGGAAGAAATTGCTACCTACGATTACGCTGATCCCAACCAGATAAGAGCAGAGTGTTTCCAAGCAACCAACCCACCACCAGTGAGTGGTGAAGCTATCGTGAGAGAAGAGGAGTTCTACATTGCTGAGGATCACACGTACGCAGCTGTTAATAAGAAACTCAAGAAGAAAAAGAAGCCGAAGAATGCAGGATCTGATGGAGAGGGAGAGGGTGAAGCCCCGCCTCCTTTTGTCAGCACCCTGGCTGAAGTGTAGGGTGGTGGTGACGGAACACTTCGTGTGAACTGAGATATTGACACTAACTTAAGCTGCCTATAAAACGTCCATAGTAGTATATATAGAGAGTGAATACACAACATGGGTGATACTACAATATATTGTCCTGTAGTATGCTCATATAATTATTATAACATTATGAGAGTGCCCTTTCAAGGAAGTTAAAAAAAATAATGTCAGCAACTAGGTGATTCGTTTTATAACATGTATACAGGAAACTGAAAGAGGATCAAATAAGAATAACAGTGGACATTTGCTGCATCAAGTACATCAAGTAAGAGTCATGGTAACTGACCAATCCGAGCACCTGGAGACTTGCCTCAATTAAGGTAACAATACCAAATTGACATTATTGATCACACGTTTCAGACAGGAATACCGAATATATCATTATTATGCACAGTATGCATGCATTAGGCGTGATGATGCAGGTTGTTAACAGGATGTAGATTTAATTGACATATAACTGGGTAGCTAGTAAATGCCATTCACTCTAAGAACTGACAACTCTCGGTCAATATGCAAGTCTCAAACTTCATTCTGCTATTAACTGTTGTCATCACTGTCATAGCACAACCAGGTATAATTACAATGACTGTAGTTCAGAGCAACACTCTAGAATTGTGTACAGAATGTTTAGACGGACAACTTCGTCTTCCTGATCATGAAGTACCCACACTTTTTGAGTACTGTCACAATGGAGAATGGAGATGGATCTGTCATGATGAAAGTCAGTGGAATATTGAGAGATTAGAGGCTACTTGTGGACAACTGGGATATTCGCATGAATTTGGTAGGTGAGATGTGTTCTAAAATAAACTAAGACAAATAATTATTGTTACTTATATAGGACTAGTAAATACCGGGGATTCTCAGAATGGTTCAAGAAGAGTAGTCACTCTGAGTGGCTGCAATGGACCAAGACTAACAGAGTGTATGGTGACACCCAATGACAGCTGTAACTCTCTTGTGCGACTAGTGTGTACCACGGGTTAGTAACAATTTGTTAAGATGCATAATGTTATGCACTACTAAATGTACATACACTATAATAGCTAACTGTGCTGGTGGTGGAGAGACAAGATTGGTGGGTGGATCCACTGACAGAGAGGGACGAGTGGAGGTGTGTGCTAACAGACGATGGAGGACAGTTTGCACTGGCAGTCAAGAACTGGCAACAGCTGTTTGTTCACGAATAGGAATTGACAGTTTAGTATTAGAAGGTGATGATCATATAACTTAATAAGTATAACGACTGATAGCACAACTATATATACAGGAAGCACTGTGGCAGTAACTAACTCATTTCCTCATGGAGCATTTCCAGTGTACAGCCTGGAGTGCAACAGGCAGCAATTCGATGGAGATTTGCGCTGTAGTCTAGTTGAAGGATGTAACAGCTTTGTGGAGCTTGGAGTTGTTTGTAAAAAGTATGAAGATCTACGCAATGAATGTTCTAGGACTAGTACACTGTCTACATTGTCAACTAGCGTACAAGTTACTACACCTTTGCCTACTACTACAACATGTGGCCCTATCAAATCAGATTTTAAATCAGACTTTAAATGTACTGGTAATTCCACCAACCTCACTGCTGGCATTGGTGTACTGGTGGCTCTGTTACTAGCCGTATCAGTTGGTTGGATAGTGTCCTGTGTTATTCTACTCAGGAGAGGAAAGACTGTGCACAAACAACAGTGAGTGGTCCTAAACACACACCTCATGTTTATGTGTTGTTCCTACTAGATGTTGCTTACTGCTATTCCCATACAGTGTTGATGCAGGTACTATGTCAACAAGCAATCAGAGCTACACACAACAGGACATCAACACACAGCTCTACGCTGAGGCCACTTCACCTGATACAACCTACAGTAGGCTGAACAGAAGTGATAAACAGACGGAGAAAATTGCTACCTACGATTACGCTGATCCCAACCAGATAAGAGTAGAGCGTTCCCAAGCAACCAACCCACCACCAGTGAGTGGTGAAGCTATCGTGAGAGAAGAGGAGTTCTACATTGCTGAGGATCACACGTACGCAGCTGTCAATAAGAAAGCCAAGAATAAAAAGAAGCCGAAGAATGCAGAATCTGATGGAGAGGGAGAGAGTGAAGTCCCGCCTCCTTTTGTCAGCACCCTGGCTGAAGTGTAGGGTGGGGGTGACGGAACACTGTGAACTGAGAGTGAGTCAGACAATTAACTTGATACTGACTGAATTAAAACATTCATAGTAGCTTTAGCTAGAGATTGAAAACACAATCGATTACACCAATACGTTAGTACACTATTATTGAGACAGTAAACTTTCTAAGTCACAGTTTTCAGAAGGAAGTAAATTTTAATTGTCATTTCCTGTACAAAAATACAATAGTTGCATGTCTTAGACAATATTATTTGCATATAGAAAGATCAGTCTAGCTCGTAGTCAACATGAAAGTTTTGCACGTACTACTGCTATCTATCGTCACTATTGTATCAACTCAACAACTACAAGGTATGTATTTGCTATAGACATCTACTGCTTTAAGTTTCCTAATTACGAAACGTTTACAGAATGTTTGAATAGACAACTTCAACAAACAAACAAAATCTCTGGTATCTCTGAGTACTGTCACCATGGAGAGAATGGACATTCATCTGCCATGGTGACAGTCAGTGGAACCAAGAGAGGACAATATCTGCATGCACACAACTGGGTTACAGTAACTCTGGTGGTAAGTTAGTTACCAAGTGCATAAGGAGTAGATAGCTTGTATGTATCTTATAGGAATAGCAGGAGGAGGGCAATGTGGGTCTACTCAAAGAAAAGTTGTCACACTGACAAACTGCAGTGAACCAGGACAGCATCTCACAGAATGCATGGCCACGGCCAGTGAAAGCTGCACTAGTACCTGTTCTATATTGTTTTTAACATGCTTCCCAGGTTCGTTCATATAATTATAACAAGGTGGCCATTTATTCATTATTTATTTATTTATTTCAGCTATCTGCAACTGGTGGGTGGATCCACTGACAGAGAGGGACGAGTGGAGGTGTGTGTGGGTGGTCGTGAGGGTGGTCGTTGGAGGACAGTTTGCACTGGCGGTCAAGAACTGGCAGGAGCCGTTTGTTCACAAATGGGATACATCTTTGAAGGTAAGAGAGTGGATTGATAAATGTGCTATGAATTTTATGATCCATCAATAGAGAGTACTGTATCAAATTCATTTCCTCCTGGAGCATTTCCAGAATATAGACTAAACTGTACACAACTAAGTAATGGAGCAAGGCACTGTAGTCCAGTTGAACAACAGTATGACAGCTTTGTGGAGCTTGGAGTTATTTGTATAAACTATGAGGAGTATTATGAACGTTCAAGGAACAACCCACTATCTACACAGTTGCCTTCTATAGAATGCATCCCAGGCAATGAAAGAGGTACAACGCACACTAGCAATTCCACCACCATGGCCAACATTGTTGATGATTCCACCACCTTCAACACTGTCATTGGTGTACTGGTGGCTCTGTTACTAGCCGTATCAGTTGGTTGGATAGTGTCCAGTGTTATTCTACTCAGGAGAGGACACACTGTGCACAAACAACAGTGAGTGGCCCTAAACACACACCTCATGTTTACCCATGCATACTAATGTGCTGTTCTTACTAAATGTTGTTTATTGCTATTCATTCCCCCACAGTGTTGATGCAGGTACTATCTCAACAAGGAGCAATCAGAGCTACACACAATAGGACATCAACACACAGCTCTACGCTGAGGCCACTCCTCCTTATACAACCTACAGTAGACTGAACAGAAGTGATAAAAAGACGGAGGAAATTGCTACCTACAATTACGCTGATCCCAACCAGATAAGAGAAGAGCGTTCCCAAGCAACTAACCCACCACCAGTGAGTGGTGAAGCTATCATGAGAGAAGAGGAGTTCTACATTGCTGAGGATCACACGTACGCAGCTGTCAATAAGAAAGCCAAGAAGAAAAAGAAGCCGAAGAATGCAGAATCTGATAGAGAGGGAGAGGGGGAAGTCCCGCCTCCTTTTGTCAGCACCATGGCTGAAGTGTAGGGTGGGGTGATGGAACACTGTGAACTGAGATATTGACACTAACTTATGCTGCCTGTAAAACGTCCATAGTAGTATAGAGAGAGTGAATACACAAAATGGGTGATATATTGTACTGTAGTATGCTCTCATAATTCATTATGACAGTGCCCTTTCAGGAAATTAAGAAAATACTGTCGGCCACTAGGTGATTTGTTTTATAATACGTATACAGGAAACTGAATTGAGGATCAAATAAGAATAACAGTGGACATTTGCTGCATCAAGTACATCAAGTAAGAGTCATGGTAACTGACCAATCCGAGAGCCTGGAGACTTGCCTCGAGGTAACAATAATTATTGATCACGCGTTTCAGACAGGAAGTCACGTTATTTATCGAATACATCTTATGCACAGTATATGCATGCGTTTGATATTCTCTCTAGCTATAGCAATTCATATAATTATGCATTCTACCAGACCCCCCCCCCCCCACCCTATCAACTAGAAAAGCCTGCATGGCAATTTCGATAAGATTTCTCAGTGATTGCTAAATAATTAGGCGTGTTGTTAATACAGGATGTATAGATTACATAGACATAACCAACAACGGGGTAGCTAGTATATGCCATTCACTCTAAGAACTGACGACTTTCAGTCAACATGCAAGTCTCAAGCTTCATTCTTCTATTAACTGTTGTCACCACTGTCACAGCACAACCAGGTATACAATAATTATGACTGTAGTTCAGAGCAATTGCAACACTCTAGAATTGTATACAGAATGTTTAGACGGACAACTTCGTCTTCCTGAAGTAGCCACACTTCTTGAGTACTGTCACCATGGAGAATGGAGATGGATTTGTCATGATGCAAGTCAGTGGAATACTGCGAGATCAGTAGCTACTTGTGTACAACTGGGATATTCGGATCAATTTGGTAAGTAAGATGTGTCCTGAAATTAAAGTATTTCTGCTTAGTTTATAAGATAAAATGAATATAGAACTAGCAACCGGGGATTCTCATAATGGTTCAAGAAGAGTAGTCACTCTGAGTGACTGCAATGGACCAGGACTAGCAGAGTGTACAGTGACACCCAGTGACAGCTGTAACTCTCTTGTGCGACTAACGTGTGCCATGGGTTAGTAACAATTTGTTGAGATGCATAATGTTATGCACTATACTAAATTTACATACATACATACACTAACAGTTAAATGTGCTACTGGTAGCAACTAGTTAGAGCATGCAAAGACTACCAACCTACAATCTTGTACTGTGGAGATGCGCGTAATGTTATGAACTACTAAATGCAAATAAGTTATATACAGTTACCTGTGCTGCTGATAATAGCGAGACAAGACTAGTGGGTGGATCCAATGACAGAGAGGGACGAGTGGAGGTGTGTGTGGGTGGTCGCTGGAGGACAGTTTGCACTGGCAGTCAAAAACTAGCAGTTCTGGCAAGAGGCGTTTGTTTACGAATAGGAATTAAAAGTTTAGTGTTAGAAGGTAATGATCATAATTATAATAGCCATTTATACTTATAGTATAACGACTGATAGCACAAATATTATTATATACAGGAAGCACTGTGGCAGTAAATAACTCATTTCCTCCTGGAGCATTTCCAGAGTACAGCCTGGAGTGCAGGCAGCTACCTGATAAGGAATTGCGCTGTACTCCAGTGGAAAAACAATGTATTGATTTTTTGGAGCTTGAAGTTGTTTGTAAGAACTATGAAGATCTACGCAATGAATGTTCTAGGACTAGTACACTGCCTACATTTTCAACAACCGTACATGCAACTACACCGTTGCCTAGTACAACATGCGGCCCTATCAAGTCAGACTCTACGTGTAATGACAATTCTACCACCATCATTGTTAATAAATCCACCACCCCCATTGCTGGCATTGGTGTACTGGTGGCTCTGTTACTAGCTGTATCAGTTGGTTGGATAGTATCCTGTGTTATTCTACTCAGGAGAGGACAGACTGTGCACAAACAACAGTGAGTGGTCCTAAACACACACCTCATGTTTACCCATACTAATGTGTTGTTCCTACTAAATGTTGTTTACTGCTATTCCCACACAGTGTTTATGCAGGTACTATGTCAACAAGGAGCAATCAGAGCTCCACACAACAGGACATCAACACACAGCTCTACGCTGAGGCCACTCCTCCTTATACAACCTACAGTAGACTGAACAGAAGTGATAAAAAGACGAAGGAAATTGCTACCTACGATTACGCTGATCCCAACCAGATAAGAGTAGAGCGTTCCCAAGCAACTAACCCACCACCAGTGAGTGGTGAAGCTATCATGAGAGAAGAGGAGTTCTACATTGCTGAGGATCACACATACGCAGCTGTCAATAAGAAAGCCAAGAAGAAAAAGAAGCCAAAGAATGCAGAATCTGATGGAGAGGGAGAGAGTGAAGCCACGCCTCCTTTTGTCAGTACCCTGGCTGAAGTGTAGGGTGGGGGTGACGGAACACTGTGAACTGAGATATTGACAGTAACTTATGCTGCCTGTAAAACGTCCATGCATAGTAGTATAGAGAGAGAGAGTGAATACACAAAAATGGGCAATATATATATTGTACTGTAGTACACACATAATTATTATAACATTATGAGAGTGCCTTTTCAGTTTCATAAGGAAGTTAAAAATGTCGGCAACTAGGTGATTCGTTTTATAATACGTATACAGGAAACTGAATTGAGGATCAAATAAGAATAACAGTGGACATTTACTGCATCAAGTACATCAAGTAAGAGTCATGTAACTGACTAATCCGAGCGCCTGGAGACTTGCCTCGAGGTAACAATACCACAGTGATCACACGTTTCAGACAGAAATACCGAATACATCATTATTATGCACAGTATGTATGCGTTCGATACTTTCTCTATAATTATGACTCTTGTACTATATAATTATGCTTTCTACCAGACCCCCCACCCTGTCAGCTAGAGTAGCCTGCATGGCAATTACGATAAGATTTCTCAGTGATTGCTAAATAATTAGGTGTGTTGATACAGGTTGTTGACAGGATGTAGGTTAAATAGACAAAACCAACAATGGGGTAGCTAGTAAGCTAGTATAATTATTTTCTGAGAAGTGACGACTTTTGGTCAACATGCAAGTCTCAAGCTTCATTCTGCTATTAACTGTTGTCACCACTGTCACAGCACAACCAGGTATACAATACTTATGACTGTAGATCAGAGCAACACTCAGAGAATTGTGTACAGAATGTTTAGACGGACAAATTCGTCTTCCTGATCATAAAGTACCCACACTTCTTGAGTACTGTCACCATGGAGAATGGAGATGGATTTGTCATGATGAAAGTCAGTGGAATATTACGAGGTCAGTAGCTACTTGTGTACAACTGGGATACTCAAATGGAGTTGCATTTGGTGAGTGAGATGTGTCATTAAATTACAAAGAAATTCTGCTTAGTTTATAAGACAAAATTAATAGGACAAGTTATTGAGGATTCTCAGAATGGTTCAAGAAGAGTAGTCACTCTGAGTGACTGCAATGGACCAGGACTAGCGGAGTGTATGGTGACACCCAGTGACAGCTGTAACTCTCTTGTGCAACTACTGTGTCTCACGGGTTAGTAACAATTTGTAGAGATGCATAATGTTATGCACTACTAAATGTATATACATAATTATACACTAACAGCAGCTGCCTGTACTAACGGAACTATAAGACTGGTAGGTGGATCCACTGACAGAGAGGGACGAGTGGAGGTGTGTATGGGTGTTCGCTGGAGGACAGTTTGCACTGGCAGTCAAGACCTGGCAGTTCTGGCAAGAGGCGTTTGTTTACGAATAGGAATTGAAAGTTTAGTATTAGAAGGTGATCATCATAATTATAATTACATACCGACTGATAGCACAACTATATAATTATATACAGGAAGCACTGTGGCAGTAACTAACTCATTTCCTCCTGGAGCATTTCCAGAGCACAGCCTGGAGTGCATGCAGCAATCTGATGGGGAGTTGCAATGTAGTCTAGTTAAACAACGATGTGACAGCTTTGTGGAGCTTGGAGTTGTTTGTAAGAACTATGAAGATCTATACAATGAATGTTCTAGGAATAGTACACTCTCTACATTGTCAACTAGCGTACATGCAACTACACAGTTACCTAATACAACATGCACCCCTGACTCTACACGTGCTAACAATTCCACCAGCTTCATTGCTGGCATTGGTGTTATTGGAGTACTGGTGGCTCTGTTACTAGCCGTGTCAGTTGGTTGGATAGTGTCTTGTGTTATTCTACTCAGAAGAGGACAGACTGTGCACAAACAACAGTGAGTGGTCCTAAACACACACCTCATGTTTACCCATACTAATGTGTTGTTCCTACTAAATGTTGTTTACTGCTATTCCCACACAGTGTTGATGCAGGTACTATCTCAACAAGGAGCAATCAGAGATACACACAACAGGACATCAACACACAGCTCTACGCTGAGGCCACCCAACCTGATCATATAACCTACAGTAGACTGAACAGAAGTGATAAACAGATGGAGGAAATTGCTACCTACGATTACGCTGATCCCAATCAGATAAGAGTAGAGTGTTCCCAAGCAACCAACCCACCACCAGTGAGTGGTGAAGCTATCGTGAGAGAAGAGGAGTTCTACATTGCTGAGGATCACACGTACGCAGCTGTCAATAAGAAAGCCAAGAAGAAAAAGAAGCCGAAGAGTGTAGAATCTGATGGAGAGGGGGAAAGTGAAGCCCCGCCTCCTTTTGTCAGCACCCTGGCTGAAGTGTAGGGTAAGGGTGACGGAACACTGCATGTGAACTGAGATATTGAACGTTACAGGCTGTAAGATGTCCATAGTTACTGTAGTATAGTATAGAGAGAGAGTGAATTATGTGATGTAGTATGCTCAGTTTTAGTAAAATTAATTATAATTGACATTTCTTGATAAAAGGGTATTCCCCAATAGTGTCCATTTATGGAGGTATACCACTGTATGGCAATTCGTGCCAAAACAGATTAGTGCCCTTGTAGTATTAGATAGATATAGTGATCTCAGTCCTACACCAGTATATGACTACGGGCCAATACATTGCTTGTGGCACTCATTGCCTTGTAATCTAATGTCATAAAGCGTGAAATTTTATATTTCGTCTAATGGCCTCTCAAGGTATTTCGTTGAATAAATTCGTAGGTTGACTGGTACTGGAAGCACTTCCAGGCCACGCCTTTAATCTTTGCATATTATAGCAGTAATTAGGAACCATTTTCGTGGAATTAATTTTCGTATAGGATTGCTAACACTATCTACACAGTTGCCTCCTATAGAATGTACCCCCGGCAATGAAAGAGACATTAGTTTTACACGTGTTGATAATTCCACCTCTCTCATTGCTGGCATTGGTGTACTGGTGGCTCTGTTACTAGCCGTATCAGTTGGTTGGATAGTGTCCTGTGTTATTCTACTCAGGAGAGGACAGACTGTGCACAAACAACAGTGAGTGGCCCTAACACACACCTCGTGTTTACCCATACTAATGAGTTGTTTACTGCTATTCCCACACAGTTTTGATGCAGGTACTATCTCAACAAGGAGCAATCACAGCTATACACAACAGGACATCAACACACAGCTCTACGCTGAGGCCACTCCTCCTGATACAACCTACAGTAGGCTGAACAGAAGTGATAAACAGACGGAGAAAATTGCTACCTATGATTATGCTGATCCCAACCAGATAAGAGTAGAGCGTTCCCAAGCAACCAACCCACCACCAGTGAGTGGTGAAGCTATCGTGAGAGAAGAGGAGTTCTACATTGCTGAGGATCACACGTACGCAGCTGTCAATAAGAAAGCCAAGAAGAAAAAGAAGCCGAAGAATGCAGAATCTGATGGAGAGGGGGAAAGTGAAGTCCCGCCTCCTTTTGTCAGCACCCTGGCTGAAGTGTAGGGTGGGATGAGGGAACACTGTGAACTAAGATATTGACATCACTGGTTGTAAGACGTCCATAGTAGTAGTATAGAAAGAGTGAATACTCAAAATCGGTTATTTGTACTGTAGTATACGTACGCTCAGTTTTAGAAGGAAGTAAAATTACAATTGCTATTTCTTGACAAAAGGCTATTCCCAATTATAGTGTCCGTTTTATGGAGGGTACCACTTGTATGGAAATTCGTGCCAAAACAGATTAGTACCATACGTTGGCCCTGAGCGCTACTAGTAGTTCACCTGATCAGCTATTGATAGTTCACCTACATTAGCTACTGGATAGTTCAACTACCTTCGTACCATGTAATTTAATGTTGTAAAGCGTGAAATTTTATATTTCGTCTAATGGCTTCTTCTAATTCTCAAAGCATTTTGTTGAATAAATTCGTGAGTTGACTACTACTGGAAGCACTTCCAGGCCACGCCTTTCATCTTTGCATATTATATAGCGGATAATTAGGAACAATTTAGTGGAATTAATTTTTGTGTATATAGGATTGCTTGTTTAAGGGACAGCACACTATCTACACAGTTGCCTCCTATAGAAAGCACCCCCAGCAATGAAAGAGGCACTAGATCCACACATGCTGACAATTCCACCACCTTCATTGCTGGCATTGGTGTACTGGTGTCTCTGTTACTAGCCGTATCAGTTGGTTGGATAGTGTCCTGTGCTATTCTACTCAGGAGAGGACAGACTGTGCACAAACAACAGTGAGTGGTCCTAAATACACACCTCATGTTTACCCATACTAATGTGTTGTTCCCTAAATGTTGTTACTGCTATTCCCACACAGTGTTGATGCAGGTACTATCTCAACAAGGAGCAATCAGAGCTACACACAACAGGACATCAACACACAGCTCTACGCTGAGGCCACACCTCCTGCATGATACAACGGCTGAACAGAAGTGATAAACAGACAGAGGAAAACATAGATTTCTTCTCTCAAGTAGGGTGCGATAGCTTAATCACTGGATAGATAATGATCTCGGGCCTAAAGGCCCTTGACCACAATCTACTACCGGGCTAATAAACAGCTTGTGGTACTCATAGCCATGTAATAACTGTTACTAGGTACCTATAATTTACGTTGTTAAGTAATTGTATTGTAGTCAAGCGCATGCGCACTATTATCAAAATGAAACTGTGTGTCTAACTCTTATTTATAGCAGGCTTCCAAGCAGGCAAGTAAACTATCAAAAATGAAACAATTAACAAAAACGCTAGCTGCTACATGCAGGAAAGGTCAAGAATCCACAACAAGAATGTTCATAAAAATGACCCTATTGACCCTGGGATTGTTTCATACGAGATTAACTTTCATGAGATCAACTCCCACGAGATCATTTCTTACCAGATCTTTGCATGAGGTCAACTCTCAGTACATATATTATAGAGAGAGAGATTGAATACACAATTCATTACACCAAAAAGTTAGTACAAAAATTAGTATTATATAGAGTAAACCTTCTAAGTCGCAGTTTTAAGAAGGAAGTATATAAAGATCACTGTTACTAGCTCTTAATTAGTCAACATGACAGTTTTGAACATACTACTCCTATGTATATAATTATGATAGTGTCCCTATTACTTCAACTCAACAACAACAAGGTATGTAAACCATACACCTATAAGGCTTTGAATTTCCATAAATTTTTTACAGAATGTTTGAATGGACAACCTTGAGAAACTACTTCTAATTCCCTGGAGTACTGTTACCATGGAGAATGGAGATGGATCTGCCATGGTGACAGTCAGTGGAACCAAGAGAAGACAATATCTGTATGCACACAACTGGGTTACAGTATAACTGTGGTAAGTAGTTATCAAGTGAGGAGTAGAATACCTTGTGTATGGAATAGCAAATGGACCATGTGGGACTATTCAAAGAAAAGGTGTCACGCGGTCTAACTGCAGTGAACCAGGACAGCATCTCACAGAATGCATGGTCACAGCCAGTGACAACAGCACTAGAGTAGACTGCCGAATTTCGTTACACGTCAATAATTGTCAGCTAAAAGGTGTGTATAATGCACGAACAAAACAAGATTGATTCTAACTAACTGCACACACCAATAGGTGGCTATGGGACTACTAACCAGCGAAAATTTGGATGGGCCAAGTCTCTTCCAGTCGGAGCTGTGATCACTAGAAAAAACTGTCCAATACTTTGATATTCGGCGAGTGTAATCTTATAGTTAGATGTGCTGCTGCATGCATGAACTGTCACTCTGCATGTGGATTAGCTGATGGTTAAGAGTTATTGAGTGCAGAAAGACAGCTTTTTAAATGTGAATAGAATAACGATCACTATAAAAGGTACAAAACATGCATTTACAACTCATGTATATTTTCCAAGACCCTCCCCTTCCTTCTCTGCATGATAGCAGGTAATAACATGAACTACCGCAACTAGTATTTCCTGTTTACATGATTATATATCAAATGCTGTACTCAGTATCGCATTACAATTATATAGTTCTCTCTAAGCTGTAACAAACAGGCCAGTATAAAAGAGTGACTCACTATATGACCAGCATGACTGTTCACTGTGCGGTAATCTTTGGAATTCTACTGTTGTCAATCACTTTAACTATCGGCACTGCTCAACAAGGTATCAAGTACACTAAGTAGATAAGCAGTTTACTGTGCAAATATAGAGTGCTTCAATGGGCAAGTTCGTAAACTTCATTCCAATCTCCTTGAGTATTGTTACAATGGAGAATGGAGATTGGTCTATTACTCAGAGAGTCAGTGGAGTAGTCGGGAAATGACAAAGCCTGTGTGTGCACAACTGGGTTACCACGATTTTCCCGGTAATAATACAATTGACTATAGCATGTATAAAGTATACACAGTCTGCATATTTATAATAGGAATGGTGGAACGGTTACGTCAGAGTGGTGCAGGAAGATTTGTCACTCTGAGTGAATGCAACGAACCAGGACTAACAGGATGCATAGTGATGCCCAGTGACGACAACTGTACTGAGTGCTCTCTTGTGTTTCTACTGTGTATCGCAGGTTAAAATATGTTTTACCAATACCTTTTTGGATACACACCATAATTATGTTATTCTCATGCATGCAGTAGAGAAAGTTATAATTATGTATACAGCTAACTGTGCTGATGGAGTTCTACGACTGGTGGGTGGCAGAGACACTGACAGAAAGGGACGAGTGGAGGTGTGTGTTAACAATCGATGGAGGACAGTTTGTACTGGCAGTCAAGAACTGGCAGGAGCCGTTTGTTCACAAATGGGATTCATCTTTGAAGGTAACACGGTGGATTGATAAATTCATGTATTGCGAATGTACAATAGGAGGCACTGTGGCATCACCCAACTCATTTCCTCCTGGAGCATTTCCAGAGTACAGACTAATTTGTACACAACTAAGCAATAGAACATGGCACTGTAGTCCAGTTGATCAACAATGTGACAGCTTTGTGGAGTTTGAAGTTGTTTGTAAAAACTATGAAGATCTATACAACGAATGTTCAACGAACTGTACACTGCCAAGATTGTCAGTAACTACTTCACAATCACCTACCACCCAGCAAGGTTAGACAATAAACAGTATTTTTACTGCACGACATCCAAAATAATTATATAGTTACTACTCAAACGGGAGCTAATTCAACTGTGACAGTAACCGACCTCATTGCTGTCATTGGTGTACTGGTGTCTCTGTTACTAGCTGTATCAGTTGGTTGGATAGTGTCCTGTGTTATTCTACTCAGGAGAGGACAGACTGTGCACAAACAACAGTGAGTGGTCCTAAACACACACCTCATGTTTACTCATACTAATGTGTTGTTCTTACTAAATGTTGTTACTGCTATTTCCACGCAGCAGTGCTGATGCAGGTACTATCTCAACAAGGAGCAATCAGAGCTACACACAACAGAACATCAACACACAGCTCTACGCTGAGGCCACCCCTCCTGATACAACCTACAGTAGACTGAACAGAGATGATAAAAAGATGGAGGAAATTGCTACCTATGATTACGCTGATCCCAACCAGATAAGAGTAGAGCGTTCCCAAACAACCAACCCACCACCAGTGAGTGGTGAAGCTATCGTGAGAGAAGAGGAGTTCTACATTGCTGAGGATCACACGTACGCAGCTGTCAATAAGAAAGCTAAGAAGAAAAAGAAACCAAAGAATGATGAATTTGATGTTGAAGGAGAGATTGAAGCCCCGCCTCCTTTTGTTAGCACCCTGGTTGAAGTGTAGGGTGGGGATGACGGAACACTGTGAACTGAGAGTGAGTCAGACATTGAACTTTACTGACTGAAATTAACTGTAAACATTCATAATTATAGTAGCTTTAGTATAATCATTACACGATTCATTACACCAAAAAGTTATAAATTATTAGTATTATAGAGAGTAAACCTTCTAAGTCGCAGTGTTAAGAAGGAAGTATATAAAGACACTCTAGCTCTTAATTAGTCAACATGACAGTTTTGAACATACTGCTATCTATAATTATGATAGTGTCCTTATTACTTCAACTCAACAACAACAAGGTATGTAAACCATACACCTACCGGCTTTGAATTTCCATGAATTGTTTACAGAATGTTTGAATGGATAACTTCAAGAAACTACTTCTAATTCCCTGGAGTACTGTTACCATGGAGAATGGACACTCGTCTGCCATGATGACAGTCAGTGGAACCAAAAGAGGACAATATCTGTATGCACACAACTGGGTTACAGTGACTCTGGTAAGTTAGTTATCAAGTGAGGAGTAGAATACCTTGTGTGTGGAATAGCAAATGGACCATGTGGTACTTACACAAAGAAAAGTTGTCACACTGACTATAACTGCACTGAACCAGGACAGTATCTCACAGAATTCATGGTCACGGCCAGTGACACTGTACTAGAGTAGACTACCGAATTTCGTCACACGTCAATAATTGTCAGCTAAAAGGTGTGTATAATGCACGGACAAAACGAGATTGATTCTAACTAACTGCCACACCAATAGGTGGCCATGGGACTACTAACTAGCGAAAATTTGGATGAGCCAAGTCGCTTCCAGTCGGAGCTGTGATCACTAGAAAAACTGTACAATCATTTGATTTTCGGCGACTTATAGCTAAATCTAGTTAAATGTGCTGCTGCATGAACATAACCAAAAAACTGGGATAGCTATAGTATATGACCATTCACTCAGAAAGCTGCACAGCAACTATTGGTCAACATGCAAGTCTCATGCTTCTTTCTGCTATTAACTGTTGTCACCACTGTCACAGCACAACCAGGTATTACAATATGACTGTAGCTCAGAGCAAAGATATATTCTAGAATTGTGTACAGAATGTTTAGACGGACAAATTCGTCTTCCTGAAGTAACAGACACACTTCTTGACTGTCACAATGGAGAATGGAGATGGATCTGTCATGATGCAAGTCAGTGGAACAATTCGAGATCAGAAGCTACTTGTGAAAAACTGGGATATTCGAATAAATTTGGTAAGTGAGATGTGTTCTAAGTAAAATAATTCTGCTTAGTTTACAACATTTATTTTATTTTATCTTTATTATTGTTATAGGACTAGCGACCGGGTATTTTCAGAATGGTTCAAGAAGAGTAGTCACTCTGAGTGACTGCAATGGACCAGGACTAACAGAGTGTACAGTGACACCTAGTGACAGCTATAACTCTCTTGTGCGACTAGTGTGTCTCACGGGTTAGTAACAATTTGTAGAGATGCATAATGTTATGCACTACTAATAATTACAGTTACCTGTGCTGCTGATGGAGAGACAAGACTGGTGGGTGGATCCACTGACAGAGAGGGACGAGTGGAGATGTGTGTGGGTGGCCGATGGAGGACAGTTTGCACTGACAGTCAAAACCTGGAAGTTCTGGCAAGAGGCGTTTGTTTACGAACAGGAATTCAAAGTTTAGTGTTAGAAGGTGATGATCATATAATATAGCCATTTACTTGTAACAACTGATAGCACAACTATATATACAGGAAGCACTGTGGCAGTAACTAACTCATTTCCTCATGGAGCATTTCCAGAGTACAGCCTGAAGTGCGTGCAGCGACCCGGTGAAGATTTGCGCTGTACTCCAGTTCAACAACAATGTGACAGCTTTGTGGACCTTGGAGTTGTTTGTACGCAATGAATGTTCTAGGACTAGTACACTGTCTACACTGTCAACTAGCGTACATGCAACTACACCGTTGCCTAGTACAACATGCGGCCCTATCAAATCAGATTTTAAATTAGACTTTAAATGTACTGGTAATTCCACCAACCTCACTGCTGGCATTGGTGTACTGGTGGCTCTGTTACTAGCCATATCAGTTGGTTGGATAGTGTCCTGTGTTATTCTACTCAGGAGAGGACAGACTGTGCACAAACAACAGTGAGTGGCCCTAAACACACACCTCATGTTTACCCATGCTAATGTGTTCCTTTTTACTGCTACATTCCCACGCAGTATAATAATAATTATGAGCAAAATGATAATTATAACTGTCTCTTAATTGTCATTATTGTCAAGTCTATATACTGTACTGCTATATCTTGCATTAAAGTGATTACTGGCATTTCATCGACAATAATATGCATGCATCATTGACAAGTGAATTTCGCTATAGCAAACAGGAACAGGAAATTTACTGCAGTGGTAAATGAGTAAATGTATACATCCTGTACACAATTGCATATAGAGGTAATTCAACTTTAAATAGCCATTGTGTACAGCCATCAAAATGCAAGTCACAAGCTTATTGCTGTTGGCCACTACTGCCATTGCTACAGCTCAGTCTCCAGGTATATAGCTATGTGTGTAGTGAATAAACCATTGCTAAACCTTCAATGTAGAGTGCTTCAATGGACAACTTCGTGAATCTAATACAACACTTAGTTTACTTGAGTACTGTTATGATGGAGAATGGAGAAGGATCTGTTCCACAAACGGTCAGTGGAAGGATACTGATATGTCAGTGGCGGTCTGTACAGAACTGGGCTACAGTGAATCTGGTAAATCAACTATTAAATTTTTTGTATGGATATAAATTAACGTGGTTATTCATTTTAGAATCAACTACAATTCAAACAATTTGTCGAAATCCAAATCCTCCAATAAAAGTGTTCATTCTGAGTGACTGCAAAGAACCAGGACTAACCAATTGCACAGTGGCATCCAGTGACAACTGTGTTACCTCATGCTTTATTGTGAGCTTACAAACGTGCAACACAGGTTAGATGATTTTTGGAATGAATATTCACCTAAAACAATTTTGAATTTCAGCCAACTGTGCTGATGGAGAGATAAGACTGGTGGGTGGATCTACTGACAGAGAGGGACGAGTGGAGGTGTGTGTGGGTGGCAGGCGATGGAGGACAGTTTGCACTGGCAGTCAAGAACTGGCAGGAACTGTTTGTTCACAAATGGGATACATCTTTGAAGGTAACAGGTCTGAACAGATAAATTCATGTATATATTGCGAATGTCCAACAGAGAGCCCTGTGGCAAACTCATTTCCTCCTGGAGCATTTCCAGAGTACAGACTAAACTGTACGCAACTAAGCAATGGAATATGGCACTGTAGTCCAGTTAAAGAACAGTGTGACAGCTTCGTGGAACTTGGTGTAGTTTGTTATGAACGCTCAAAAAACAGCACATCTACACAGTTACCTTCTATAGCACGGACCCCCGGCAACGAAGACACTACAAGAACTGGCAATTCCACCACCTTCATTGCTGGCATTGGTGTACTGGTGGTTCTGTTACTAGCCGTATCAGTTGGTTGGATTGTGTCCTGTGTTATTCTACTCAAGAGAGGACAGACTGTGCACAAACAACAGTGAGTGGTCCTAAACACATACCTCATGTTTACCCATACTAATGTGTTGTTCCTACTAAATGTTGTTTACTGCTATTCCCACACAGTGTTGATGCAGGTACTATCTCAACAAGGAGCAATCAGAGCTACACACAACAGAACATCAACACACAGCTCTACGCTGAGGCCACCCCTCCTGATAAAACCTACAATAGGCTGAACAGAAGTGATAAACAGACGGAGGAAATTGCTACCTATGATTATGCTGATCCCAACCAGATAAGAGTAGAGCGTTCCCAAGCAACCAACCCACCACCAGTGAGTGGTGAAGCTATCGTGAGAGAAGAGGAGTTCTACATTGCTGAGGATCACACGTACGCAGCTGTCAATAAGAAAGCCAAGAAGAAAAAGAAGCTGAAGATTGCAGAATCGGATGGAGAGGGAGAGAGTGAAGCCCCGCCTCCTTTTGTCAGCACCCTGGCTGAAGTGTAAGGTGGTGGTGACGGAACACTGTGAACTGAGAGTGAGTCAGACAATTATATAACTTTACTGACTGAATTAAAACATTCATAGTAGCTTTAGCTAGAAATTGAAAACACAATTGATTACACCAATACGTTAGTACACTATTATTGAGACAGTAAATTTTCTAAGTCACAGTTTTTAAGGAAGTAAATTTTAATTGTCATTTCCTGTATAAAAATACAATAGTTGGATGTCATAGACAGTATTATTTGCATATAGAAAGATCAGTCTAGCTCGTAGTCAACATGAAAGTTTTGCATGTACTACTGCTATCTATCATCACCATTGTATCAACTCAACAACCACAAGGTATGTATTTGCTATAGACATCTACTGCTTTGAGTTTCCTAATTACGAAACGTTTACAGAATGTTTGAATAGACAACTTCAACAAACAAACAAAATTTCTGATATCTCTGAGTACTGTCACCATGGAGAATGGACATTCATCTGCCATGGTGACAGTCAGTGGAACCAAGAGAGGACAATATCTGCATGCACACAACTGGGTTACAGTAACTCTGGTGGTAAGTTAGTTACCAAGTGCATAGGAGTAGATAGCTTGTATGTATCTTATAGGAATAGCAGGAGGAGGGCAATGTGGGTCTACTCAAAGAAAAGTTGTCACACTGACTAACTGCAGTGAACCAAGACAGCATCTCACAGAATGCATGGTCACGGCCAGTGAAAGCTGTACTACCTGTTCTATATTGATTTTAACATGCTTCCCAGGTTCGTTCATATAATTATAACAAGGTTGCCATTTATTCATTATTTATTTATTTCAGCTATCTGCACTCATGGAGCCCTAAGACTGGTGGGTGGATCCACTGACAGAGAGGGACGAGTGGAGGTGTGTGTGGGTGGTCGTGAGGGTGGTCGTTGGAGGACAGTTTGCACTGGCGGTCAAGCACGGGCAGGAGCCGTTTGTTCACAAATGGGATACACCTTTGAAGGTAAGAGAGTGGATTGTTAAATGTGCTATGAATTTTATCCATCAATAGAGAGCACTGTGTCAAACTCATTTCCTCCTGGATCATTTCCAAAATACAGACTAAACTGTACACAACTAAGCAATGGAACATGGCACTGTAGTCCAGTTGAACAACAATGTGACAGCTTTGTGGAGCTTGGAGTTGTTTGTATAAACTATGAGGAGTTTTATCAACGTTCAAGGAACAGAACACTATCTACACAGTTACCTCCTATAGAAAGCACCCCCAGCAATGAAAGAGGCACTACATCTAAACCTGCTGACAATTCCACCACCTTCATTGTTAATAATTCCACCACCGTCATTGCTGGCATTGGTGTACTGGTGGCTCTGTTACTAGCTGTATCAGTTGGTTGGATAGTGTCCTGTGTTATTCTACTCAGGAGAGGACACCCTGTGCACAAACAACAGTGAGTGGTCCTATTAACACACACCTCATGTTTACCCATACTAATGTGTTGTTCTTACTAGATGTTGTTTACTGCTATTCCCACACAGTGTTGATGCAGGGACTATCTCAACAAGGAGCTACACACAACAAGACATCAACACACAGCTCTACGCTGAGGCCACTCCTCTTGATACAACCTACAGTAGACTGAACAGAAGTGATAAACAGACTGAGGAAATTGCTACCTATGATTATGCTGATCCCAACCAGATAAAAATAGAGCGTTCCAAAGCAACCAACCCACCACCAGTGAGTGGTGAAGCTATCGTGAGAGAAGAGGAGTTCTACATTGCTGAGGATCACACGTACGCAGCTGTCAATAAGAAAGCCAAGAAGAAAAAGAAGCCAAAGATGGTAGAATCTGATGGAGAAGGAGAGGGTGAAGCCCCGCCTCCTTTTGTCAGCACCCTGGCTGAAGTGTAGGGTGGTGGTGACTGAACACCGTGAACTGAGATATTGACACTAACTAATGCTGCCTGTAAAACGTCCATGCATAGTAGTATATAGAGAGTGAATACACAAAATGGGTGATATTGTACTGTAGTACGCTCACATAATTATTATAACATATCAGCTAAAGTGCCCTTTCAGTTTCCTAAGGAAGTAAAAGTTGGCAACTAGGTGATTCGTTTTATAACACATATACAGGAAACTGAATCGAGGATCATAATATTATAAGAATACAGTGGACATTAATTTTGCTGCATCAAGTAAAAGTAAGAAACTGACCAATCTGAGTGCCTGGATACGAGGTAACAATTATTCTGTCATTATTGATCACGCGTTTCAGACAGGAATACTAAATACATCATTATTATGCACAGTATGTATGCGTTCGATACTTATTATGATTTGCTCTTGTACAATTAAGTCATATAATTCTACCAGACCCCATATACCTGCATGGCAATTACGATAATATTATGTTTTCTCAGTGATTGATACGGGATGTTGATATAGGATGTAGATTTAACATAACCAACAACGAGGTAGCTAGTATATGCCATTCACTCTAAGAACTGGCAACTTTCAGTCAAAATGCAAGTCTCAAGCTTCTTTCTG